>NC_090934.1:825638661-825979018 GCF_040938575.1 Ambystoma mexicanum
TAAGCCCAGAGCACAAAGATGCAGTCAGGTTGAAATAACGAGATACTGAAGAGCAATTTTGTATTTCAGAGTGGGAAAAGCAAATATGACCCCGACGTGATTTGAACACGTAACCTTCTGATCTGGAGTCAGACGCACTACCATTGCGCCACGAGGTCCTTGTGGCAATCCAGCTGGTGTGTCTGATGACAGAATAAAGGTAGGAGACGTACATGGACCTGCAGAGCCTCATTGCTTCTTTAGGTAGACTGGCTAGGATAGCTTCCTTCTGTGCATCAGTACACGCTGCAGCCAAACCCTTCCCATGAAGTCTTGATGTTTATGAATTGAATGGCAAGTTTTGAAAAACTAAAGCAAGCGAGAAGAATTGCTTGCAGTTTATTGGATTTTTGGACGTCAGCAGACGAGACCTGCGAGAGGTAAACAGAAGTCCATAGTTGGTCACGCTGAATTTTTGAGCCAAAATGCACCGTCCCTGGGTGGGCTTGAACCACCAACCTTGAACCACCAACCTTTCGGTTAACAGCCGAACGCGCTAACCGATTGCGCCACAAAGACTCATGCAGTTCTTACACAGGGGCCTGATTGGTGTGCTGTTTGCTTATGCTTCCCAGGCAACCTGAAAATATTTCTAAAATAGCTCTATTTCTCACAGCAAATCAGGGTATCAAGCACTTCCCTACCTCCCCTAATCCACAAACACAGGGGATTTAGTAGAGGACAGAGCCCATCAACAGTGCACCAAATGCCCTCTGTGTAGGCATAACTTGCTATGAGGAGAAAGCCACAGTTGCGCACTTGTGTTAAAAGGGGACAGTAGGCTGAACCCAGAGAACACGGGAGAAATGACTCAGGTTTACTGAGTGGAACACTCTGTGTCTTTGTGCCAAAAACAGCAGCGTCTTTTCGGTTAACAGCCGAACGCGCTAACCAATTGCGCCACAGAGACTCACTGGCATGTGTGTTCTGCCTTTGGCCTGATTGCATTGCTATTTTTTTCTGATTGGCAGAAAACCTGAACTTTTTTCTGAAAAAGGCATGCCTCTCTTAGCACTGCAGTGCATTAGACTGCTCCCTTGCTTCCCTGAGTCCCCAAATACACAACCACCTTGGGCACAATAGAAGACACATTCCAGCAGATTTAGCAAGAGTGCACTAAGGATTCTATATTTAGGTACCTTGCTGAGAAGCAAGACCTGCAGTTGCATTCTTCTGTTAAAAGAGGGCAGCAGAGTGCACCAAGAGAACTTGGGGGAAGTAGCTTATGTTAACTACTTGCCATGCTCTTTATAGATCCCTCTGTTTGACTGGGTGAATTCTAATTTCTGGGGTAGAGTAAGCAATTTTTGGATCTAGATGCTGTGCGCAACAGGAATGCTATATACTGCACTGTACTGCTACTGAAAAGTTACCAATTTTACAGGATGTTCAGGTAAGCTTTGTTTCAGAAAACAACTTGCTAGAGGCCCTAGGACAGATTACTGGGACAAAGGAAGAGGGTTTGGGGATTAGCACATCTCCTATGAAAGGTACAGTCACGCCCGAGACAACTCTGAGTGCCTCCTCAAATTCTAAGAAATGCGAACTGGGGTCCTACGCCTTTTATTGCCAGTGGATCTTTGTGTTTCAGACAAATGTGCACGCCTCCCAGAGCCCCTTGCAATGCACTTAGGGAAATGGGGGAAGGTGCTGTGCAACCCTCTCGCTGACAATGTCTCTCTTGTCTATAATGTATCTATGAGAGAGAGAGAAATAGGCAATGCGAGAGTGAAAAAGTAAAATGGAAATGTGTCTACTGAGACCAGTATAAGGGGAAATCCTCACAATCCAGGACCGACAGTTGATTGGGAGGGCGCTTACAGGTTTCCGACACCAGACCGGTACCTGAACTCACAAACCCAAACTGCAAAGTGATGGGCATTGCCACTAGACTGCCGACCCCCTTTCGGGGCCCCAGCATATATCCTTTAGTCACACCTAGAGTTCCCAGGACAGTGCAGCATTCAGCGATTACACGAAAATATTGACAGCGCTAGGAGGCCATGCAAATGGCAGAGGTATGCTTTACAAAGCCCACGTAGCGTGCACAAAACAGCACATCAGTCAGGCCCACTTGAAGAGATGGTAAAGAGGAAATACTTCTGCTGCATCCAGTAAAACATAGAGATTGGCCTGCTTTAAAGGTTGACCATGTCCTTCATGGGTGTCTGTCAATATGATACTTCCCTGCTGCAAAGCTTACATTCGAAACGCCAGAACAACTAGGCCCAGAGCACAAAGATGCAGTCAGGTTGAAATAACGAGATACTGAAGAGCAATTTTGTATTTCAGAGTGGGAAAAGCAAATATGACCCCGACGTGATTTGAAAACGCAACCTTCTGATCTGGAGTCAGACGCGCTACCATTGCGCCACGAGGTCCTTGTGGCAGTCCACCTGGTGTGTCTGATGACAGAATAAAGGTAGGAGACGTACATGCACCTGCAGAGCCTCATTGCTTCTTTAAGTAGACTGGCTAGGATAGCTTCCTTCTGTGCATCAGTACACGCTGCAGCCAAACCCTTCCCATGAAGTCTTGATGTTTATGAATTGAATGGCAAGTTTTGAAAAACTAAAGCAAGCGAGAAGAATTGCTTGCAGTTTATTGGATTTTTTGGACGTCAGCAGACGAGACCTGCGAGAGGTAAACAGAAGTTCATAGTTGGTCATGCTGAATTTTTGAGCCAAAATGCATCTTCCCTGGGTGGGCTTGAACCACCAACCTTTCGGTTAACAGCCGAACGCGCTAACCGATTGCGCCACAGAGACTCATGCAGTGCTTACACTGGGGCCTGATTGGTGTGCTGTTTGCTTATGCTTCCCAGGCAACCTGAAAATATTTCTAAAATAGCTCTATTTCCCACAGCAAATCAGGGTATCAAGCACTTCCCTACCTCCACTAATCCACTAACATAGGGGATTTAGTAGAGGACAGAGCCCATCAACAGTGCACCAAATGTCCTCTGTGTAGGCATAACTTGCTATGAGGAGAAAGCCACAGTTGCGCACTTGTGTTAAAAGGGGACAGTAGGCTGAACCGAGAGAACACGGGAGAAATGACTCAGGTTTACTGAGTGGAACACTCTGTGTCTTTGTGCCAAAAACAGCAGCGTCTTTTCGGTTAACAGCCGAACGCGCTAACCAATTGCGCCACAGAGACTCACTGGCATGTGTGTTCTGCCTTTGGCCTGATTGCATTGCTATTTTTTTCTGATTGGCAGAAAACCTGAACTTTTTTCTGAAAAAGGCATGCCTCTCTTAGCACTTCAGTGCATTAGACTGCTCCCTTGCTTCCCTGAGTCCCCAAATACACAACCACCTTGGGCACAATAGAAGACACATTCCAGCAGATTTAGCAAGAGTGCACCAAGGTTTCTATATGTAGGTACCTTGCTGAGAAGCAAGACCTGCAGTTGCATTCTTCTGTTAAAAGAGGGCAGCAGAGTGCACCAAGAGAACTTGGGGGAAGTAGCTTATGTTAACTACTTGCCATGCTCTTTATAGATCCCTCTGTTTGACTGGGTGAATTCTAATTTCTGGGGTAGAATAAGCAATTTTTGGATCTAGATGCTGTGCGCAACAGGAATGCTATATACTGCACTGTACTGCTACTGAAAAGTTATCAATTTTACAGGATGTTCAGGTAAGCTTTGTTTCAGAAAACAACTTGCTAGAGGTCCTAGGACAGATTACTGGGACAAAGGAAGAGGGTTTGGGGATTAGCACATCTCCTATGAAAGGTACAGTCACGCCCGAGACAACTCTGAGTGTCACCTCAAATTCTAAGAAATGCAAACTAGGGACCTACGCTTTTTATTGCCAGTGGATCTTTGTGTTTCAGACAAATGTGCACGCCTCCCAGAGCCCCATGCAATGCACTTAGGGAAATGGGGGAAGGTGCTGTGAAGCCCTCTCGCTGACAATGTCTCTCTTGTCTATAATGTATCTATGAGAGAGAGAGAAATAGGCAATGCGAGAGTGAAAAAGTAAAATGGAAATGTGTCTACTGAGACCAGTATAAGGGGAAATCCTCACAATCCAGGACCGACAGTTGATTGGGAGGGCGCTTACAGGTTTCCGACAGCTGACCGGTACCTGAACTCACAAACCCAAACTGCAAAGTGATGCCCATTGCCACTAGACTGCCGACCCCCTTTCGGGGCCCCAACATATATCCTTTAGTCACACCTAGAGTTCCCAGGACACTGCAGCATTCAGCGATTACACGAAAATATTGACAGCGCTAGGAGGCCATGCAAATGGCAGAGGTATGCTTTACAAAGCCCACGTAGCGTGCACAAAACAGCACATCAGTCAGGCCCACTTGAAGAGATGGTAAAGAGGAAATACTTCTGCTGCATCCAGTAAAACATAGAGATTGGCCTGCTTTAAAGGTTGACCATGTCCTTCATGGGTGTCTGTCAATATGATACTTCCCTGCTGCAAAGCTTACATTCGAAACGCCAGAACAACTAGGCCCAGAGCACAAAGATGCAGTCAGGTTGAAATAACGAGATACTGAAGAGCAATTTTATATTTCAGAGTGGGAAAAGCAAATATGACCCCGACGTGATTTGAACACGCAACCATCTGATCTGGAGTCAGACGCGCTACCATTGCGCCACGAGGTCCTTGAGGCAGTCCACCTGGTGTGTCTGATGACAGAATAAAGGTAGGAGACGTACATGCACCTGCAAAGCATCATTGCTTCTTTAAGTAGACTGGCTAGGATAGCTTCCTTCTGTGCATCAGTACACGCTGCAGCCAAACCCTTCCCATGAAGTCTTGATGTTTATGAATTGAATGGCAAGTTTTGAAAAACTAAAGCAAGCGAGAAGAATTGCTTGCAGTTTATTGGATTTTTTGGACGTCAGTAGACGAGACCTGCGAGAGGTAAACAGAAGTTCATAGTTGGTCATGCTGAATTTTTGAGCCAAAATGCATCGTCCCTGGGTTGGTTTGAACCACCAACCTTTCGGTTAACAACCGAACGCGCTAACCGATTGCGCCACAGAGACTCATGCAGTTCTTACACTGGGGCCTGGTTGGTGTGCTGTTTGCTTATGCTTCCCAGGCAACCTGAAAATATTTCTAAAATAGCTCTATTTCCCACAGCAAATCAGGGTATCAAGCACTTCCCTACCTCCCCTAATCCACAAACACAGGGGATTTAGTAGAGGACAGAGCCCATCAACAGTGCACCAAATTTCCTCTGTCTAGGCATAACTTGCTATGAGGAGAAAGCCACAGTTGCGCACTTGTGTTAAAAGGGGACAGTAGGCTGAACCCAGAGAACACGGGAGAAATGACTCAGGATTACTAAGTGGAACACTCTGTGTCTTTGTGCCAAAAACAGCAGCGTCTTTTCGGTTAACAGCCGAACGCGCTAACCAATTGCGCCACAGAGACTCATGCAGTTCTTACACAGGGGCCTGATTGGTGTGCTGTTTGCTTATGCTTCCCAGGCAACCTGAAAATATTTCTAAAATAGCTCTATTTCCCTCAGCAAATCAGGGTATCAAGCACTTCCCTACCTCCCCTAATCCACAAACACAGGGGATTTAGTAGAGGACAGAGCCCATCAACAGTGCACCAAATTTCCTCTGTGTAGGCATAACTTGCTATGAGGAGAAAGCCACAGTTGCGCACTTGTGTTAAAAGGGGACAGTAGGCTGAACCCAGAGAACACGGGAGAAATGACTCAGGATTACTAAGTGGAACACTCTGTGTCTTTGTGCCAAAAACAGCCGCGTCTTTTCGGTTAACAGCCGAACGCGCTAACCAATTGCGCCACAGAGACTCACTGACATGTGTTTTCTGCCTTTATCCTGATTGCATTGTTATTTTTTTCTGATTGGCAGAAAACCTGAACTTTTTTCTGAAAAAGGAATGCCTTTCTTAGCACTGCAGTGCATTAGACTGCTCCCTTGCTTCCCTGAGTCCCCAAATGCACAACCACCTTGGGCACAATAGAAGACACATTCCAGCAGATTTAGCAAGAGTGCACCAAGGTTTCTATATGTAGGTACCTTGCTGAGAAGCAAGACCTGCAGTTGCATTCTTCTGTTAAAAGAGGGCAGCAGAGTGCACCAAGAGAACTTGGGGGAAGTAGCTTATGTTAACTACTTGCCATGCTCTTTATAGATCCCTCTGTTTGACTGGGTGAATTCTAATTTCTGGGGTAGAATAAGCAATTTTTGGATCTAGATGCTGTGCGCAACAGGAATGCTATATACTGCACTGTACTGCTACTGAAAAGTTACCAATTTTACAGGATGTTCAGGTAAGCTTTGTTTCAGAAAACAACTTGCTAGAGGCCCTAGGACAGATTACTGGGACAAAGGAAGAGGGTTTGGGGATTAGCACATCTCCTATGTAAGGTACAGTCACGCCCGAGACAACTCTGAGTGCCACCTCAAATTCTAAGAAATGCGAACTAGGGTCCTACGCTTTTTATTGCCAGTGGATCTTTGTGTTTCAGACAAATGTGCACGCCTCCCAGAGCCCCTTGCATGCACTTAGGGAAATGGGGGAAGGTGCTGTGAAGCCCTCTCGCTGACAATGGCTCTCTTGTCTATAATGTACCTATGAGAGAGAGAGAGAAATAGGCAATGCGAGAGTTAAAAAGTAAAATGGAAATGTGTCTACTGAGACCAGTATAAGGGGAAATCCTCACAATCCAGGACCGACAGTTGATTGGGAGGGCGCTTACAGGTTTCCGACACCAGACCGGTACCTGAACTCACAAACCCAAACTACAAAGTGATGGGCATTGCCACTAGACTGCCAACCCCCTTTCGGGGCCCCAGCATATATCCTTTAGTCACACCTAGAGTTCCCAGGACAGTGCAGCATTCAGCGATTACACGAAAATATTGACAGCGCTAGGAGGCCATGCAAATGGCAGAGGTATGCTTTACAAAGCCCACGTAGCGTGCACAAAACAGCACATCAGTCAGGCCCACTTGAAGAGATGGTAAAGAGGAAATACTTCTGCTGCATCCAGTAAAACATAGAGATTGGCCTGCTTTAAAGGTTGACCATGTCCTTCATGGGTGTCTGTCAATATGATACTTCCCTGCTGCAAAGCTTACATTCGAAACGCCAGAACAACTAGGCCCAGAGCACAAAGATGCAGTCAGGTTGAAATACCGAGATACTGAAGAGCAATTTTGTATTTCAGAGTGGGAAAAGCAAACATGACCCCGACGTGATTTGAACACAACCTTCCGATCTGGAGTCAGACGCGCTACCATTGCGCCACGAGGTCCTTTGCAATCCACCTGGTGTGTCTGATGACAGAATAAAGGTAGGAGACGTACATGCACCTGCAGAGCCTCATTGCTTCTTTAAGTAGACTGGCTAGGATAGCTTCCTTCTGTGCATCAGTACACGCTGCAGCCAAACCCTTCCCATGAACTCTTGATGTTTATGAATTGAATGGCAAGTTTTGAAAAACTAAAGCAAGCGAGAAGAATTGCTTGCAGTTTATTGGATTTTTTGGACGTCAGCAGACGAGACCTGCGAGAGGTAAACAGAAGTTCATAGTTGGTCAAGCTGAATTTTTGAGCCGAAATGCATCGTCCCTGGGTGGGCTTGAACCACCAACCTTTCGGTTAACAGCCGGTCGCGCTAACCGATTGCGCCACAGAGACTCATGCAGTGCTTACACTGGGGCCTGATTGGTGTGCTGTTTGCTTATGCTTCCCAGGCAACCTGAAAACATTTCTAAAATAGCTCTATTTCCCACAGCAAATCAGGGTATCAAGCACTTCCCTACCTCCCCTAATCCACAAACACAGGGGATTTAGTAGAGGACAGAGCCCATCAACAGTGCACCAAATGTCCTCTGTGTAGGCATAACTTGCTATGAGGAGAAAGCCACAGTTGCGCACTTGTGTTAAAAGGGGACAGTAGGCTGAACCCAGAGAACACGGGAGAAATGACTCAGGATTACTAAGTGGAACACTCTGTGTCTTTGTGCCAAAAACAGCAGCGTCTTTTCGGTTAACAGCCGAACGCGCTAACCAATTGCGCCACAGAGACTCACTGACATGTGTTTTCTGCCTTTATCCTGATTGCATTGCTATTTTTTTCTGATTGGCAGAAAACCTGAACTTTTTTCTGAAAAAGGCATGCCTCTCTTAGCACTGCAGTACATTAGACTGCTCCCTTGCTTCCCTGAGTCCCCAAATACACAACCACCTTGGGCACAATAGAAGACACATTCCAGCAGATTTAGCAAGAGTGCACCAAGGTTTCTATATGTAGGTACCTTGCTGAGAAGCAAGACCTGCAATTGCATTCTTCTGTTAAAAGAGGGCAGCAGAGTGCACCAAGAGAACTTGGGGGAAGTAGCTTATGTTAACTACTTGCCATGCTCTTTATAGATCCCTCTGTTTGACTGGGTGAATTCTAATTTCTGGGGTAGAGTAAGCAATTTTTGGATCTAGATGCTGTGCGCAACAGGAATGCTATATACTGCACTGTACTGCTACTGAAAAGTGACCAATTTTACAGGATGTTCAGGTAAGCTTTGTTTCAGAAAACAACTTGCTAGAGGCCCTAGGACAGATTACTGGGACAAAGGAAGAGGGTTTGGGGATTAGCACATCTCCTATGAAAGGTACAGTCACGCCCGAGACAACTCTGAGTGCCACCTCAAATTCTAAGAAATGCGAACCAGGGCCTTACGCTTTTAATTGCCAGTGGATCTTTGTGTTTCAGACAAATGTGCACGCCTCCCAGAGCCCCATGCAATGCACTTAGGGAAATGGGGGAAGGTGCTGTGCAACCCTCTCGCTGACAATGTCTCTCTTGTCTATAATGTATCTATGAGAGAGAGAGAAATAGGCAATGCGAGAGTGAAAAAGTAAAATGGAAATGTGTCTACTGAGACCAGTATAAGGGGAAATCCTCACAATCCAGGACCGACAGTTGATTGGGAATGCGCTTACAGGTTTCCGACACCAGACCGGTACCTGAACTCACAAACCCAAACTGCAAAGTGATGGGCATTGCCACTAGACTGCCGACCCCCTTTCGGGGCCCCAACATATATCCTTTAGTCACACCTAGAGTTCCCAGGACAGTGCAGCATTCAGCGATTACACGAAAATATTGACAGCGCTAGGAGGCCATGCAAATGGCAGAGGTATGCTTTACAAAGCCCACGTAGCGTGCACAAAACAGCACATCAGTCAGGCCCACTTGAAGAGATGGTAAAGAGGAAATACTTCTGCTGCATCCAGTAAAACATAGAGATTGGCCTGCTTTAAAGGTTGACCATGTCCTTCATGGGTGTCTGTCAATATGATACTTCCCTGCTGCAAAGCTTACATTCGAAACGCCAGAACAACTAGGCCCAGAGCACAAAGATGCAGTCAGGTTGAAATAACGAGATACTGAAGAGCAATTTTGTATTTCAGAGTGGGAAAAGCAAATATGACCCCGACGTGATTTGAACACGCAACCTTCTGATCTGGAGTCAGACGCGCTACCATTGCGCCACGAGGTCCTTGTGGCAGTCCACCTGGTGTGTCTGATGACAGAATAAAGGTAGGAGACGTACATGCACCTGCAGAGCCTCATTGCTTCTTTAGGTAGACTGGCTAGGATAGCTTCCTTCTGTGCATCAGTACACGCTGCAGCCAAACCCTTCCCATGAAGTCTTGATGTTTATGAATTGAATGGCAAGTTTTGAAAAACTAAAGCAAGCGAGAAGAATTGCTTACAGTTTATTGGATTTTTTGGACGTCAGCAGACGAGACCTGCGAGAGGTAAACAGAAGTTCATAGTTGGTCATGCTGAATTTTTGAGCCAAAATGCATCGTCCCTGGGTGGGCTTGAACCACCAACCTTTCGGTTAACAGCCGAACGCGCTAACCGATTGCGCCACAGAGACTCATGCAGTGCTTACACTGGGGCCTGATTGGTGTGCTGTTTGCTTATGCTCCCCAGGCAACCTGAAAATATTTCTAAAATAGCTCTATTTCCCACAGCAAATCAGGGTATGAAGTACTTCCCTACCTCCCGTAATCCACAAACACAGGGGATTTAGTAGAGGACAGAGCCCATCAACAGTGCACCAAATGCCCTCTGTATAGGCATAACTTGCTATGAGGAGAAAGCCACAGTTGCGCACTTGTGTTAAAAGGGGACAGTAGGCTGAACCCAGAGAACACGGGAGAAATGACTCAGGTTTACTGAGTGGAACACTCTGTGTCTTTGTGCCCAAAACAGCAGCGTCTTTTCGGTTAACAGCCGAACGCGCTAACCAATTGCGCCACAGAGACTCACTGGCATGTGTGTTCTGCCTTTGGCCTGATTGCATTGCTATTTTTTTCTGATTGGCAGAAAACCTGAACTTTTTTCTGAAAAAGGCATGCCTCTCGTAGCACTGCAGTGCATTAGACTGCTCCTTTGCTTCCCTGAGTCCCCAAATACACAACCACCTTGGGCACAATAGAAGACACATTCCAGCAGATTTAGCAAGAGTGCACCAAGGTTTCTATATGTAGGTACCTTGCTGAGAAGCAAGACCTGCAGTTGCATTCTTCTGTTAAAAGAGGGCAGCAGAGTGCACCAAGAGAACTTGGGGGAAGTAGCTTATGTTAACTACTTGCCATGCTCTTTATAGATCCCTCTGTTTGACTGGGTGAATTCTAATTTCTGGGGTAGAGTAAGCAATTTTTGGATCTAGATGCTGTGCGCAACAGGAATGCTATATACTGCACTGTACTGCTACTGAAAAGTTACCAATTTTACAGGATGTTCAGGTAAGCTTTGTTTCAGAAAACAACTTGCTAGAGGCACTAAGACAGATTACTGGGACAAAGGAAGAGGGTTTGGGGATTAGCACATCTCCTGTGAAAGGTACAGTCACGCCCGAGACAACTCTGAGTGCCACCTCAAATTCTAAGAAATGCGAACCAGGGCCTTACGCTTTTAATTGCCAGTGGATCTTTGTGTTTCAGACAAATGTGCACGCCTCCCAGAGCCCCATGCAATGCACTTAGGGAAATGGGGGAAGGTGCTGTGCAACCCTCTCGCTGACAATGTCTCTCTTGTCTATAATGTAACTATGAGAGAGAGAGAAATAGGCAATGCGAGAGTGAAAAAGTAAAATGGAAATGTGTCTACTGAGACCAGTATAAGGGGAAATCCTCACAATCCAGGACCGACAGTTGATTGGGAGGGCGCTTACAGGTTTCCGACACCAGACCGGTACCTGAACTCACAAACCCAAACTGCAAAGTGATGGGCATTGCCACTAGACTGCCGACCCCCTTTCGGGGCCCCAGCATGTATCCTTTAGTCACACCTAGAGTTCCCAGGACAGTGCAGCATTCAGCGATTACACGAAAATATTGACAGCGCTAGGAGGCCATGCAAATGGCAGAGGTATGCTTTACAAAGCCCACGTAGCGTACACAAAACAGCACATCAGTCAGGCCCACTTGAAGAGATGGTAAAGAGGAAATACTTCTGCTGCATCCAGTAAAACATAGAGATTGGCCTGCTTTAAAGGTTGACCATGTCCTTCATGGGTGTCTGTCAATATGATACTTCCCTGCTGCAAAGTTTACATTCGAAACGCCAGAACAACTAGGCCCAGAGCACAAAGATGCAGTCAGGTTGAAATAACGAGATACTGAAGAGCAATTTTGTATTTCAGAGTGGGAAAAGCAAATATGACCCCGACGTGATTTGAACACGCAACCTTCTGATCTGGAGTCAGACGCGCTACCATTGCGCCACGAGGTCCTTGTGGCAGTCCACCTGGTGTGTCTGATGACAGAATAAAGGTAGGAGACGTACATGCACCTGCAGAGCCTCATTGCTTCTTTAGGTAGACTGGCTAGGATAGCTTCCTTCTGTGCATCAGTACACGCTGCAGCCAAACCCTTCCCATGAAGTCTTGATGTTTATGAATTGAATGGCAAGTTTTGAAAAACTAAAGCAAGCGAGAAGAATTGCTTACAGTTTATTGGATTTTTTGGACGTCAGCAGACGAGACCTGCGAGAGGTAAACAGAAGTTCATAGTTGGTCATGCTGAATTTTTGAGCCAAAATGCATCGTCCCTGGGTGGGCTTGAACCACCAACCTTTCGGTTAACAGCCGAACGCGCTAACCGATTGCGCCACAGAGACTCATGCAGTGCTTACACTGGGGCCTGATTGGTGTGCTGTTTGCTTATGCTCCCCAGGCAACCTGAAAATATTTCTAAAATAGCTCTATTTCCCACAGCAAATCAGGGTATGAAGTACTTCCCTACCTCCCGTAATCCACAAACACAGGGGATTTAGTAGAGGACAGAGCCCATCAACAGTGCACCAAATGCCCTCTGTATAGGCATAACTTGCTATGAGGAGAAAGCCACAGTTGCGCACTTGTGTTAAAAGGGGACAGTAGGCTGAACCCAGAGAACACGGGAGAAATGACTCAGGTTTACTGAGTGGAACACTCTGTGTCTTTGTGCCCAAAACAGCAGCGTCTTTTCGGTTAACAGCCGAACGCGCTAACCAATTGCGCCACAGAGACTCACTGGCATGTGTGTTCTGCCTTTGGCCTGATTGCATTGCTATTTTTTTCTGATTGGCAGAAAACCTGAACTTTTTCTGAAAAAGGCATGCCTCTCGTAGCACTGCAGTGCATTAGACTGCTCCCTTGCTTCCCTGAGTCCCCAAATACACAACCACCTTGGGCACAATAGAAGACACATTCCAGCAGATTTAGCAAGAGTGCACCAAGGTTTCTATATGTAGGTACCTTGCTGAGAAGCAAGACCTGCAGTTGCATTCTTCTGTTAAAAGAGGGCAGCAGAGTGCACCAAGAGAACTTGGGGGAAGTAGCTTATGTTAACTACTTGCCATGCTCTTTATAGATCCCTCTGTTTGACTGGGTGAATTCTAATTTCTGGGGTAGAGTAAGCAATTTTTGGATCTAGATGCTGTGAGCAACAGGAATGCTATATACTGCACTGTACTGCTACTGAAAAGTTACCAATTTTACAGGATGTTCAGGTAAGCTTTGTTTCAGAAAACAACTTGCTAGAGGCACTAAGACAGATTACTGGGACAAAGGAAGAGGGTTTGGGGATTAGCACATCTCCTATGAAAGGTACAGTCACGCCCGAGACAACTCTGAGTGTCACCTCAAATTCTAAGAAATGCAAACTAGGGACCTACGCTTTTTATTGCCAGTGGATCTTTGTGTTTCAGACAAATGTGCACGCCTCCCAGAGCCCCTTGCAATGCACTTAGGGAAATGGGGGAAGGTGCTGTGAAGCCCTCTCGCTGACAATGTCTCTCTTGTCTATAATGTATCTATGAGAGAGAGAGAAATAGGCAATGCGAGAGTGAAAAAGTAAAATGGAAATGTGTCTACTGAGACCAGTATAAGGGGAAATCCTCACAATCCAGGACCGACAGTTGATTGGGAGGGCGCTTACAGGTTTCCGACACCAGACCGGTACCTGAACTCACAAACCCAAACTGCAAAGTGATGCCCATTGCCACTAGACTGCCGACCCCCTTTCGGGGCCCCAGCATATATCCTTTAGTCACACCTAGAGTTCCCAGGACAGTGCAGCATTCAGCGATTACACGAAAATATTGACAGCGCTAGGAGGCCATGCAAATGGCAGAGGTATGCTTTACAAAGCCCACGTAGCGTGCACAAAACAGCACATCAGTCAGGCCCACTTGAAGAGATGGTAAAGAGGAAATACTTCTGCTGCATCCAGTAAAACATAGAGATTGGCCTGCTTTAAAGGTTGACCATGTCCTTCATGGGTGTCTGTCAATATGATACTTCCCTGCTGCAAAGCTTACATTCGAAACGCCAGAACAACTAGGCCCAGAGCACAAAGATGCAGTCAGGTTGAAATAACGAGATACTGAAGAGCAATTTTGTATTTCAGAGTGGGAAAAGCAAATATGACCCCGACGTGATTTGAACACGCAACCTTCTGATCTGGAGTCAGACGCGCTACCATTGCGCCACGAGGTCCTTGTGGCAGTCCACCTGGTGTGTCTGATGACAGAATAAAGGTAGGAGACGTGCATGGACCTGCAGAGCCTCATTGCTTCTTTAAGTAGACTGGCTAGGATAGCTTCCTTCTGTGCATCAGTACACGCTGCAGCCAAACCCTTCCCATGAAGTCTTGATGTTTATGAATTGAATGGCAAGTTTTGAAAAACTAAAGCAAGCGAGAAGAATTGCTTGCAGTTTATTGGATTTTTTGGACGTCAGCAGACGAGACCTGCGAGAGGTAAACAGAAGTTCATAGTTGGTCATGCTGAATTTTTGAGCAAAAATGCATCGTCCCTGGGTGGGCTTGAACCACCAACCTGAACGCGCTAACCGATTGCGCCACAGAGACTCATGCAGTGCTTACACTGGGGCCTGATTGGTGTGCTGTTTGCTTATGCTTCCCAGGCAACCTGAAAATATTTCTAAAATAGCTCTATTTCCCACAGCAAATCAGGGTATCAAGCACTTCCCTACCTCCCCTAATCCTAATCCACAAACACAGGGGTTTTAGTAGAGGACAGAGCCCATCAACAGTGCACCAAATGTCCTCTGTGTAGGCATAACTTGCTATGAGGAGAAAGCCACAGTTGCGCACTTGTGTTAAAAGGGGACAGTAGGCTGAACCCAGAGAACACGGGAGAAATGACTCAGGTTTACTGAGTGGAACACTCTGTGTCTTTGTGCCAAAAACAGCAGCGTCTTTTCGGTTAACAGCCGAACGCGCTAACCAATTGTGCCACAGAGACTCACTGGCATGTGTGTTCTGCCTTTGGCCTGATTGCATTGCTATTTTTTTCTGATTGGCAGAAAACCTGAACTTTTTTCTGAAAAAGGCATGCCTCTCTTAGCACTGCAGTGCATTAGACTGCTCCCTTGCTTCCCTGAGTCCCCAAATACACAACCACCTTGGGCACAATAGAAGACACATTCCAGCAGATTTAGCAAGAGTGCATCAAGGTTTCTATATGTAGGTACCTTTCTGAGAAGCAAGACCTGCAGTTGCATTCTTCCGTTAAAAGAGGGCAGCAGAGTGCACCAAGAGAACTTGGGGGAAGTAGATTATGTTAACTACTTGCCATGATCTTTATAGATCCCTCTGTTTGACTGGGTGAATTCTAATTTCTGGGGTAGAGTAAGCAATTTTTGGATCTAGATGCTGTGCGCAACAGGAATGCTATATACTGCACTGTACTGCTACTGAAAAGTTACCAATTTTACAGGATGTTCAGGTAAGCTTTGTTTCAGAAAACAACTTGCTAGAGGCCCTAGGACAGATTACTGGGACAAAGGATAAAGGGTTTGGGGATTAGCACATCTCCTATGAAAGGTACAGTCACGCCCGAGACAACTCTGAGTGCCTCCTCAAATTCTAAGAAATGCGAACTGGGGTCCTACGCCTTTTATTGCCAGTGGATCTTTGTGTTTCAGACAAATGTGCACGCCTCCCAGAGCCCCATGCAATGCACTTAGGGAAATGGGGGAAGGTGCTGTGCAACCCTCTCGCTGACAATGTCTCTCTTGTCTATAATGTATCTATGAGAGAGAGAGAAATAGGCAATGCGAGAGCGAAAAAGTAAAATGGAAATGTGTCTACTGAGACCAGTATAAGGGGAAATCCTCACAATCCAGGACCGACAGTTGATTGGGAGGGCGCTTACAGTTTTCTGACACCAGACCGGTACCTGAACTCACAAACCCAAACTGCAAAGTGATGGGCATTGCCACTAGACTGCCGACCCCCTTTCGGGGCCCCAGCATATATCGTTTGGTCACACCTAGAGTTCCCAGGACAGTGCAGCATTCAGCGATTACACGAAAATATTGACAGCGCTAGGAGGCCATGCAAATGGCAGAGGTATGCTTTACAAAGCCCACGTAGCGTGCACAAAACAGCACATCAGTCAGGCCCACTTGAAGAGATGGTAAAGAGGAAATACTTCTGCTGCATCCAGTAAAACATAGAGATTGGCCTGCTTTAAAGGTTGACCATGTCCTTCATGGGTGTCTGTCAATATGATACTTCCCTGCTGCAAAGCTTACATTCGAAACGCCAGAACAACTAGGCCCAGAGCATAAAGATGCAGTCAGGTTGAAATAACGAGATACTGAAGAGCAATTTTGTATTTCAGAGTGGGAAAAGCAAATATGACCCCGACGTGATTTGAACATGCAACCTTCTGATCTGGAGTCAGACGCGCTACCATTGCGCCACGAGGTCCTTGTGGCAGTCCACCTGGTGTGTCTGATGACAGAATAAAGGTAGGAGACGTGCATGAACCTGCAGAGCCTCATTGCTTCTTTAAGTAGACTGGCTAGGATAGCTTCCTTATGTGCATCAGTACACGCTGCAGCCAAACCCTTCCCATGAAGTCTTGATGTTTATGAATTGAATGGCAAGTTTTGAAAAACTAAAGCAAGCGAGAAGAATTGCTTGCAGTTTATTGGATTTTTTGGACGTCAGCAGACGAGACCTGCGAGAGGTAAACAGAAGTCCATAGTTGGTCACGCTGAATTTTTGAGCCAAAATGCACCGTCCCTGGGTGGGCTTGAACCACCAACCTTTCGGTTAACAGCCGAACGCGCTAACCGATTGCGCCACAGAGACTCATGCGGTGCTTACACTGGGGCCTGATTGGTGTGCTGTTTGCTTATGCTTCCCAGGCAACCTGAAAATATTTCTAAAATAGCTCTATTTCCCACAGCAAATCAGGGTATCAAGCACTTCCCTACCTCCCCTAATCCACAAACACAGGGGATTTAGTAGAGGACAGAGCCCATCAACAGTGCACCAAATGTCCTCTGTGTAGGCATAACTTGCTATGAGGAGAAAGCCACAGTTGCGCACTTGTGTTAAAAGGGGACAGTAGGCTGAACCCAGAGAACACGGGAGAAATGACTCAGGTTTACTGAGTGGAACACTCTGTGTCTTTGTGCCAAAAACAGCAGCGTCTTTTCGGTTAACAGCCGAACGCGCTAACCAATTGTGCCACAGAGACTCACTGGCATGTGTGTTCTGCCTTTGGCCTGATTGCATTGCTATTTTTTTCTGATTGGCAGAAAACCTGAACTTTTTTCTGAAAAAGGCATGCCTCTCTTAGCACTGCAGTGCATTAGACTGCTCCCTTGCTTCCCTGAGTCCCCAAATACACAACCACCTTGGGCACAATAGAAGACACATTCCAGCAGATTTAGCAAGAGTGCACCAAGGATTCTATATGTAGGTACCTTGCTGAGAAGCAAGACCTGCAGTTGCATTCTTCTGTTAAAAGAGGGCAGCAGAGTGCACCAAGAGAACTTGGGGGAAGTAGCTTATGTTAACTACTTGCCATGCTCTTTATAGATCCCTCTGTTTGACTGGGTGAATTCTAATTTCTGGGGTAGAGTAAGCAATTTTTGGATCTAGATGCTGTGCGCAACAGGAATGCTATATACTGCACTGTACTGCTACTGAAAAGTTACCAATTTTACAGGATGTTCAGGTAAGCTTTGTTTCAGAAAACAACTTGCTAGAGGCACTAAGACAGATTACTGGGACAAAGGAAGAGGGTTTGGGGATTAGCACATCTCCTATGAAAGGTACAGTCACGCCCGAGACAACTCTGAGTGTCACCTCAAATTCTAAGAAATGCGAACTGGGGTCCTACGCTTTTTATTGCCAGTGGATCTTTGTGTTTCAGACAAATGTGCACGCCTCCCAGAGCCCCTTGCAATGCACTTAGGGAAATGGGGGAAGGTGCTGTGAAGCCCTCTCGCTGACAATGTCTCTCTTGTCTATAATGTAACTATGAGAGAGAGAGAAATAGGCAATGCGAGAGTAGAAAAGTAAAATGGAAATGTGTCTACTGAGACCAGTATAAGGGGAAATCCTCACAATCCAGGACCGACAGTTGATTGGGAGGGCGCTTACAGGTTTCCGACACCAGACCGGTACCTGAACTCACAAACCCAAACTGCAAAGTGATGGGCATTGCCACTAGACTGCCGACCGCCTTTCGGGGCCCCAGCATATATCCTTTAGTCACACCTAGAGTTCCCAGGACAGTGCAGCATTCAGCGATTACACGAAAATATTGACAGCGCTAGGAGGCCATGCAAATGGCAGAGGTATGCTTTACAAAGCCCACGTAGCGTGCACAAAACAGCACATCAGTCAGGCCCACTTGAAGAGATGGTAAAGAGGAAATACTTCTGCTGCATCCAGTAAAACATAGAGATTGGCCTGCTTTAAAGGTTGACCATGTCCTTCATGGGTGTCTGTCAATATGATACTTCCCTGCTGCAAAGCTTACATTCGAAACGCCAGAACAACTAGGCCCAGAGCACAAAGATGCAGTCAGGTTGAAATAACGAGATACTGAAGAGCAATTTTGTATTTCAGAGTGGGAAAAGCAAATATGACCCCGACGTGATTTGAACAAACAACCTTCTGATCTGGAGTCAGACGCGCTACCATTGCGCCACGAGGTCCTTGTGGCAGTCCACCTGGTGTGTCTGATGACAGAATAAAGGTAGGAGACGTACATGCACCTGCAGAGCCTCATTGCTTCTTTAAGTAGACTGGCTAGGATAGCTTCCTTCTGTGCATCAGTACACGCTGCAGCCAAACCCTTCCCATGAAGTCTTGATGTTTATGAATTGAATGGCAAGTTTTGAAAAACTAAAGCAAGCGAGAAGAATTGCTTGCAGTTTATTGGATTTTTTGGACGTCAGCAGATGAGACCTCCGAGAGGTAAACAGAAGTTCATAGTTGGTCATGCTGAATTTTTGAGCCAAAATGCATCGTCCCTGGGTGGGCTTGAACCACCAACCTTTCGGTTAACAGCCAAACGCGCTAACCGATTGCGCCACAGAGACTCATGCGGTGCTTACACTGGGGCCTGATTGGTGTGCTGTTTGCTTATGCTCCCCAGGCAACCTGAAAATATTTCTAAAATAGCTCTATTTCCCACAGCAAATCAGGGTATCAAGCACTTCCCTACCTCCCGTAATCCACAAACACAGGGGATTTAGTAGAGGACAGAGCCCATCAACAGTGCACCAAATGCCCTCTGTGTAGGCATAACTTGCTATGAGGAGAAAGCCACAGTTGCGCACTTGTGTTAAAAGGGGACAGTAGGCTGAACCCAGAGAACACGGGAGAAATGACTCAGGTTTACTGAGTGGAACACTCTGTGTCTTTGTGCCCAAAACAGCAGCGTCTTTTCGGTTAACAGCCGAACGCGCTAACCAATTGTGCCACAGAAACTCACTGGCATGTGTGTTCTGCCTTTGGCCTGATTGCATTGCTATTTTTTTCTGATTGGCAGAAAACCTGAACTTTTTTCTGAAAAAGGCATGCCTCTCTTAGCACTGCAGTGCATTAGACTGCTCCCTTGCTTCCCTGAGTCCCCAAATACACAACCACCTTGGGCACAATAGAAGACACATTCCAGCAGATTTAGCAAGAGTGCACCAAGGTTTCTATATGTAGGTACCTTGCTGAGAAGCAAGACCTGCAGTTGCATTCTTCTGTTAAAAGAGGGCAGCAGAGTGCACCAAGAGAACTTGGGGGAAGTAGCTTATGTTAACTACTTGCCATGCTCTTTATAGATCCCTCTGTTTGACTGGGTGAATTCTAATTTCTGGGGTAGAGTAAGCAATTTTTGGATCTAGATGCTGTGCGCAACAGGAATGCTATATACTGCACTGTACTGCTACTGAAAAGTTACCAATTTTGCAGGATGTTCAGGTAAGCTTTGTTTCAGAAAACAACTTGCTAGAGGCACTATGACAGATTACTGGGACAAAGGAAGAGGGTTTGGGGATTAGCACATCTCCTATGAAAGGTACAGTCACGCCCGAGACAACTCTGAGTGTCACCTCAAATTCTAAGAAATGCGAACTGGGGTCCTACGCTTTTTATTGCCAGTGGATCTTTGTGTTTCAGACAAATGTGCACGCCTCCCAGAGCCCCTTGCAATGCACTTAGGGAAAGGGGGGAAGGTGCTGTGAAGCCCTCTCGCTGACAATGTCTCTCTTGTCTATAATGTAACTATGAGAGAGAGAGAAATAGGCAATGCGAGAGTGAAAAAGTAAAATGGAAATGTGTCTACTGAGACCAGTATAAGGGGAAATCCTCACAATCCAGGACCGACAGTTGATTGGGAGGGCGCTTACAGTTTTCTGACACCAGACCGGTACCTGAACTCACAAACCCAAACTACAAAGTGATGCCCATTGCCACTAGACTGCCGACCCCCTTTCGGGGCCCCAACATATATCCTTTAGTCACACCTAGAGTTCCCAGGACAGTGCAGCATTCAGCGATTACACGAAAATATTGACAGCGCTAGGAGGCCATGCAAATGGCAGAGGTATGCTTTACAAAGCCCACGTAGCGTGCACAAAACAGCACATCAGTCAGGCCCACTTGAAGAGATGGTAAAGAGGAAATACTTCTGCTGCATCCAGTAAAACATAGAGATTGGCCTGCTTTAAAGGTTGACCATGTCCTTCATGGGTGTCTGTCAATATGATACTTCCCTGCTGCAAAGCTTACATTCGAAACGCCAGAACAACTAGGCCCAGAGCACAAAGATGCAGTCAGGTTGAAATAACGAGATACTGAAGAGCAATTTTATATTTCAGAGTGGGAAAAGCAAATATGCCCCCGACGTGATTTGAACACACAACCTTCTGATCTGGAGTCAGACGCGCTACCATTGCGCCACGAGGTCCTTGTGGCAATCCACCCCGTGTGTCTGATGACAGAATAAAGGTAGGAGACGTACATGCACCTGCAGAGACTCATTGCTTCTTTAAGTAGACTGGCTAGGATAGCTTCCTTCTGTGCATCAGTACACGCTGCAGCCAAACCCTTCCCATGAAGTCTTGATGTTTATGAATTGAATGGCAAATTTTGAAAAACTAAAGCAAGCGAGAAGAATTGCTTGCAGTTTATTGGATTTTTTGGACGTCAGAAGACGAGACCTGCGAGAGGTAAACAGAAGTTCATAGTTGGTCATGCTGAATTTTTGAGCCAGAACGCATCGTCCCTGGGTGGGCTTGAACCACCAACCTTTCGGTTAAGAACGCGCTAACCGATTGCGCCACAGAGACTCATGCAGTGCTTACACTGGGGCCTGATTGGTGTGCTGTTTGCTTATGCTTCCCAGGCAACCTGAAAATATTTCTAAAATAGCTCTATTTCCCACAGCAAATCAGGGTATCAAGCACTTCCCTACCTCCCCTAATCCACAAACACAGGGGATTTAGTAGAGGACAGAGCCCATCAACAGTGCACCAAATGTCCTCTGTGTAGGCATAACTTGCTATGAGGAGAAAGCCACAGTTGCGCACTTGTGTTAAAAGGGGACAGTAGGCTGAACCCAGAGAACACGGGAGAAATGACTCAGGTTTACTGAGTGGAACACTCTGTGTCTTTGTGCCAAAAACAGCAGCGTCTTTTCGGTTAACAGCCGAACGCGCTAACCAATTGTGCCACAGAGACTCACTGGCATGTGTGTTCTGCCTTTGGCCTGATTGCATTGCTATTTTTTTCTGATTGGCAGAAAACCTGAACTTTTTTCTGAAAAAGGCATGCTTCTCTTAGCACTGCAGTGCATTAGACTGCTCCCTTGCTTCCCTGAGTCCCCAAATACACAACCACCTTGGGCACAATAGAAGACACATTCCAGCAGATTTAGCAAGAGTGCACCAAGGTTTCTATATGTAGGTACCTTGCTGAGAAGCAAGACCTGCAGTTGCATTCTTCTGTTAAAAGAGGGCAGCAGAGTGCACCAAGAGAACTTGGGGGAAGTAGCTTATGTTAACTACTTGCCATGATCTTTATAGATCCCTCTGTTTGACTGGGTGAATTCTAATTTCTGGGGTAGAGTAAGCAATTTTTGGATCTAGATGCTGTGCGCAACAGGAATGCTATATACTGCACTGTACTGCTACTGAAAAGTTACCAATTTTACAGGATGTTCAGGTAAGCTTTGTTTCAGAAAACAACTTGCTAGAGGCCCTAGGACAGATTACTGGGACAAAGGAAGAGGGTTTGGGGATTAGCACATCTCCTATGAAAGGTACAGTCACGCCCGAGACAACTCTGAGTGCCTCCTCAAATTCTAAGAAATGCGAACTAGGGTCCTACGCTTTTTATTGCCAGTGGATCTTTGTGTTTCAGACAAATGTGCACGCCTCCCAGAGCCCCATGCAATGCACTTAGGGAAATGGGGGAAGGTGCTGTGAAGCCCTCTCGCTGACAATGTCTCTCTTGTCTATAATGTATCTATGAGAGAGAGAGAAATAGGCAATGCGAGAGTGAAAAAGTAAAATGGAAATGTGTCTACTGAGACCAGTATAAGGGGAAATCCTCACAATCCAGGACCGACAGTTGATTGGGAGGGCGCTTACAGGTTTCCGACACCAGACCGGTACCTGAACTCACAAACCCAAACTGCAAAGTGATGGGCATTGCCACTAGACTGCCGACCCCCTTTCGGGGCCCCAGCATATATCCTTTAGTCACACCTAGAGTTCCCAGGACAGTGCAGCATTCAGCGATTACACGAAAATATTGACAGCGCTAGGAGGCCATGCAAATGGCAGAGGTATGCTTTACAAAGCCCACGTAGCGTGCACAAAACAGCACATCAGTCAGGCCCACTTGAAGAGATGGTAAAGAGGAAATACTTCTGCTGCATCCAGTAAAACAAAGAGATTGGCCTGCTTTAAAGGTTGACCATGTCCTTCATGGGTGTCTGTCAATATGATACTTCCCTGCTGCAAAGCTTACATTCGAAACGCCAGAACAACTAGGCCCAGAGCACAAAGATGCAGTCATGTTGAAATAACGAGATACTGAAGAGCAATTTTATATTTCAGACTGGGAAAAGCAAATATGACCCCGACGTGATTTGAACACGCAGCCTTCTGATCTGGAGTCAGACGCTACCATTGCGCCACGAGGTCCTTGCGGCAGTTCACCTGGTGTGTCTGATGACAGAATAAAGGTAGGAGACGTGCATGAACCTGCAGAGCCTCATTGCTTCTTTAAGTAGACTGGCTAGGATAGCTTCCTTCTGTGCATCAGTACATGCTGCAGCCAAACCCTTCCCATGAAGTCTTGATGTTTATGAATTGAATGGCAAGTTTTGAAAAACTAAAGCAAGCGAGAAGAATTGCTTGCAGTTTATTGGATTTTTTGGACGTCAGCAGACGAGACCTGCGAGAGGTAAACAGAAGTCCATAGTTGGTCACGCTGAATTTTTGAGCCAAAATGCACCGTCCCTGGGTGGGCTTGAACCATCAACCTTTCGGTTAACAGCCGAACGCGCTAACCGATTGCGCCACAGAGACTCATACAGTTCTTATACAGGGGCCTGATTGGTGTGCTGTTTGCTTATGCTTCCCAGGCAACCTGAAAATATTTCTAAAATAGCTCTATTTCCCACAGCAAATCAGGGTATCAAGCACTTCCCTACCTCCCCTAATCCACAAACACAGGGGATTTAGTAGAGGACAGAGCCCATCAACAGTGCACCAAATGTCCTCTGTATAGGCATAACTTGCTATGAGGAGAAAGCCACAGTTGCGCACTTGTGTTAAAAGGGGACAGTAGGCTGAACCCAGAGAACACGGGAGAAATGACTCAGGTTTACTGAGTGGAACACTCTGTGTCTTTGTGCCAAAAACAGCAGCGTCTTTTCGGTTAACAGCCGAACGCGCTAACCAATTGCGCCACAGAGACTCACTGGCATGTGTGTTCTGCCTTTGGCCTGATTGCATTGCTATTTTTTTCTGATTGGCAGAAAACCTGAACTTTTTTCTGAAAAAGGCATGCCTCTCTTAGCACTGCAGGGCATTAGACTGCTCCCTTGCTTCCCTGAGTCCCCAAATACACAACCACCTTGGGCACAATGGAAGACACATTCCAGCAGATTTAGCAAGAATGCACCAAGGATTCTATATGTAGGTACCTTGCTGAGAAGCAAGACCTGCAGTTGCATTCTTCTGTTAAAAGAGGGCAGCAGAGTCCACCAAGAGAACTTGGGGGAAGTAGCTTATGTTAACTACTTGCCATGCTCTTTATAGATCCCACTTGTCGGGGAGAAGCTGGACCACCCCCCCCCCAGGGCAGTGGGGGGCCAGCAGCCATACCGTCACCAGCTATGGGAGGCCCCAACACCTCCCATATGGCCCCCAGAAATGCAACAGAGTCCCAAGCAGGCAGCAGCATGTTTCAAACTGCATTTATTTCTAGGCAAAGAAAAAAGAAAAAAGCAAAAGAAAAGCACAGAGCATCGTGAGTTCAGGCGCCGTCTCCCCCGGGGCTGTCTTGCAAGTAAGTTTTATAATCACACTGCAGGCTGACCTCACAGAATTGGATCAGCTCCCAGAAACCTATCTCCTCCTGTTATTGGCTGCAAAGTGGTGGGTTACATATGTAGCCCTTATAGAGAGCCTGATAATTGGATATTAACCTCCTGCGTCAGTGGGTTGATTTAGCTGTGCGAGCCCCCATTACCTAATTCTAATCTTGTTGCAATGTGACTTTGTTCCCATAACTTTTAGCTGAACAAGCAGTTCGCACCTGGGCTCTGGCTTGTTACAAGTTATGTTTCAATGTTGTGCGTGTCCTTGAGAAAATGTCTTTCTTTCCCAGAAAGAAAAAAAACACACTGGGTTGCCGTGATTTATTCGCATTTGTGGATAATTAAAAAATGTCTGTCTGCAGAAAGCAATTTTATCTTGAATTTGCGGCCTTGGCAGTTCGAATGTTTTGCGAGGAATGTTGATAAGGCTACCGCAGCCAGTGTTCAGTGAGTGAAATGAACTTAGCTGTAATTTTCCTGAAACATAGCTTTACACTGTGCATTTAGACCATGTTAATTCATATAGGCATTTGCAAGCCTTTAAACAGGGATTTTTGTGTTTGTAGATTCTGATATTGCAGCATTGATTCTAATGTAGCATAGAAGTTGCACTGTTTTTGAAGTGGGTGTGTTTCAGCATATTTGTCACCCATGGGTGCGCTGGGGCCTGGTTCAAATGATAAGTGCGCTCCTTGTTCTTCCTGTTGTTCTTCTATGTATGCGCTTGGGGTGCGGGGGCATGGATTTGGTCTCGATTTTCCCTCTTCAGTCCCCCCTCTGGTCGACTTTGTCGACCACACCACCAAGCAACATTCACCTCCTTCCGGTCTGCATATCTTTGTCAATTCCTTGAAGTGTCCATAATTTTCTGCATTGTTGTTGATGAACAGTACATATAGGAGTGTTCTCCTTCTGTGTTCCACCACACTCACTTCCCTTCGTACTTCCTCTGATCACAGGGAGTGGCCACCTTTATTACTGCTGGAACCATGTTGCGCACCGCTATCTTAGTCCGGCTCTTCCTTTCACCATGTCTCTTATTTGAATTCCGATGTCTTCTTCTGTTGTTCTCTTGCAATGTATCTCTATCTTGCACACTGGTGCTGTGCTCGGTACTCGTCCTTCCGTTATCACCTTCAAGCAACCAGGCAGTCATGATGTCATCCATTACCATGCAAGCACTAGCTAGTTCTTTGCTTTCTCTTTTCAGATGCATTTTTTGCTGATCATTCTTTGGTATGCTGGTACTGCACCCACTCATTCTTCTTTCTCGCTCGAGAAGTATTTCCCCCCTCTTTTTACTTCTCTGTCTGTTTCTCTTCTTCCGTTGTTTTCCATCTTGGTGAATGTGTCACTCTTCACATCTTCCTTGGTCATCACCAACAAGGGCATGCTGATGCGCACCAATCAACACTCTCCTCCCCAATTCAGTGGTAGTTTCTCTTGATCTTTGGATGCATGTGCTCAATAGTAGTCCATAAGCAGTGATGTTCCTGCTCTCATCTCGCAACTTCTCTCAACCTTCTCGCATCCAGCATGATTGTCCACTTCTTGTCACTGTTGTGCTGCTAACATAACGTTGGTACCTTAACAGTATACGTCCTTCTTCAGTGACCATCTTTGCTCTTTTCTCCCACTCTGTTAGGCACTTATCATATTTTTGTCTTTTTCCTTTTATTTTTTCTTCTCTCTTTTTGTTTTTCTTTCTTCTTTTATTATTTATTTATTTATTTATTTATTTATTTCCAATCTCAATGTTGCTGTCTTCCCTTGCAATCTTCTTCGCACCTTGTCATACATGGGCGTCGTGCTCTGCTGTAGTAATTTCTGTTGTAATCAATTCTCTTCCGGCATATGTTAAAGAACAGTCAGGACAGCTCTCTCCAGTGGTGTCCCTACCAATTTTGTACATGTGTGCATGTTGTTGGTCACTTCTGATATGTGTGTTATGTGTATGTTTTACTCCCCTTGTGTCTGCCTTTAACTCTCCTTACTTTAGCAGCAGCTTTTCCTTACCCACTGACGCCGTAACTGTTCCTGCTTAGGTTAGGGAATGTTAGCAGGGGATACAGCGGTAATGCTCACTATTACATATAATTTTCAAAGTACCACCCCCATTATTTCGTTCATCATTAATAGTCCCATCGTGAAGGTAAAAGTCCTTATTTGCGTGCCCATAACCACTTACGCTGCTGGGTCCTTGCAGCTGATGAGATGATAAAGTTGCCCGCCTGAAAATCGCAAGAAAAGCGTTAATACGTTAGTACATGTTAGTAACCTCAAGCTCCGCGAACTAAACAATCACTAAGGGCAAAATCAAACCTCCCCCTGGACATTTCGTGTTTTCAAAATTTCTCAATATGGGTAGGGAAAATCTTGGGCTGTTTATTCAATGGAAGCAAGGAAATATACTTCAGGGAAACATGCTCTAAGGGGTCTGAGGTTCTTGATAGGGTGGGCAATTGAGTGGGGAATGCTACACAATGTTTTAATCAGTAGGCCTCACAGTTTCTAATGGAAGATAACATTAAGGAAATTTCCTACACATTTCTAACAGCATACATACGCAACAACCTGCATGTGCGGGGAAAAGAGAAGAAACAAAACAGTGTTACAGCTGTAGGTGCAAAAAATGTAATATGAAACTCAATTAAACTTTGGAAATGCGTGTGTCGGTCCCTATTCTAGTTGCTAGTGTGCGTTGGACCATGGGATGGCCATGTTTCCCTGACTCGGGAGTGTTCGTGCTATTTTGCAGTTCATGAAAATCTCTTGCGTTGGCCCTGTTGATCGTTGCTCCCTCGTTGCCAGGGTGGCCACCGCTTTGTAGGGCTTGACGCCTTACACTTCTAACAAAGTCTGTCAGGAGGGGAAAATGTCCCACTGTAGTCCATAGCCATTGGGTGTTGGTTGTCCGTTGTCTTCAGGGCTGCCCTGGGTCCTTTGTATCTGGCGAGAAATGAAATGGAAGCGCTTGAGACCTGAGAATTTACATATTCTTCATTTTCTTGACCTAACCTCTCTGCACTACTCTCACACTATTCAGTGTCCTAGTGGGAGGAGCCAATGGTACACCTATGCACCATCCTGTCACCACCTGGTGGCGTTCAATGGCGGTCTGACTGTAAATTATTACACAATTCGGAATGTACCCAGAAAATGGGTAGGCACTTAATTTATGTGAAGATACTCATTACACACTTGGATCATATATATGCAATTTGGGTGCTAGTGTACAAATGGGCCTTTGGATCTTTGTATTTACTGTGCTTTTGTTGTAAGCTGCTTATAGTGCGTGCCTTTGTCCCGTGGGGCATCAGGCACTGACAAGCTAAATAGGGAAACATCAGGGTGGTAAATTTGTCATATAGGGTGGCTGTGTTTCTAAATTAAGTGCACCATGTTACTTAGTTAAAATAATCGCAGGGTTTTTAAATCCTTTTTTTTTTTCTTTTTTTTCTATGGCTCCTCTCACACTTCTCAGGGTGTGCCTCGCAGTGAACTGCAGGCACTTTAAGCTGGTACTAATGAAATCCGCTACCAATTTGCTCCCATTCTCTCTATCCCACCCCATGTCCACCTTTTAAAGCCTACCTACTCTGTTAATTACTCATTTAGTCTAGTATTTTATTACTCCACTACTGTAATTACTGTTACATTTAAACAATATATATTTCTAATTACTGTTACATTTAAACAATATATATTTCTAATTACTGTTACATTTAAACAATATATATTTCTCCCCCCAATATCTGCTTTCAAATTTTAATACAACCATCATTCTCCAGTTCGTGCAGCAATGATCTCTTTCCCTATGTGTGTTGGCTAATGCATTTGTGCCAGTGTTATTTTCAAAAGCGCTAGTGGCAGTACCACTTGCACTGTTATTGTGTCGCCAAATTAATTCTGTTGGGAACATGGATCATCCACCCTTTACCCCTATTTCTCTCCTCCTGTGGTGAACTGTCAATGAAATGTAGGCCTCCCCCCTCAAGTGCACCTTCTTCCACCTTGTGTGTCTCATTTAATTGTTCTGTGTTAATCGTGTATTCATGAGCCCAGTCTCCTCACTGAAAGATGTGTGCTCAAAATGTAGCTAAATGTACTCTCTTGTGATGCGCTATCATTATGCACCCCCCTCTGTACCGTGCACCCCCATTATGCTTAAACAATCTTCCTTACTTTCAACATGTGTATGTCTGGTGTTTAACAAGTTATGGATTTCTCTGTTAATAAGGTGGTCATATTCACATTGCTCATGATGTCACAAATCTCTCTTCCCTAATGCATGGCCTAGTCGCCCCACTGTCAATCAGAAAAGAAAATGTTTTGATACCTATCACCACCCCTATGCAATTGTCCTCTGCATTATTGAGTGTGCGTGAGTGTGTGTGTCGGCGCGCGTCTCGCCCGCTCTGTCGGGGAGGTGGAGCATGAGTGTGTGTGGCAGAGTGAGTCAAATCAAGGTTGTCTTGGGCTGTCCTATTAGCGGTATAATGTCAATCTATGTCCTTTGAAAGGTTTGTTCCCCATCAGGAAGACCCCTCCCAGTCATGCAACCGGTACCATTGCTATTGTGTCAGTGTTCTGTATGGGTGCTGGCTGCTGTGCAGTGCCCCTGTGTTGTCATTCTAGTCAGTCCTGGGGTAGTGGTGCTGTCATTTGTTGTGTCTGTACATGTAGTGGTGACAGTACCTGCGTTGGTGCTTGTGGTGTCTGCTGAAATGATCCCATCCTGCCCCATGTATCCTCCCCACATGGGCGGTGCATATTGTGGTGATTGTTGACACTGCTATTGTGATTCTTGTGCGTGTGTGTTGAAGCTGTTTTTAACTGCCCCTCCCATCGCATGCTTGAATGATTTATTTTGTGCCTACTTGTCCTCATCTGCCTTTCTCTGCCCCTGTGTCATCAAATATTACACTCCCGGAGGTTCAGAAGGGTGAGTCCCCTCTTCCCTATGCTCGCGCTGGTTCAGCATCAGCTGACCCCTCGCATCTTCCCTTTCCTTCGTGCACACAGTTCTACTGTAGCCATGTGCTTTAAAAGCTATTCCCGTGTAAGTGCTGTGTATGTGTGTCCTTAGCGATTACTGCACGCTTCTGGAGAAGCCGCCTATGAGCAGCCATGGTCTTTTTAATTTACCTTCAGTACTTTTGAATCTTTGCACACTATGTTTTACTGACTTATTTCAGCATGGAAGCTGTGTGCTACACAACAAGTGAAGGGGAGTCATTTCTGTATTGTGTGATACATTTTACCTCTATTCAATTCGAAAATTTCGATAGTCCGCTGTTCAGGGAGCAAAAGTCAGAAGATAATTGAACATTTTTTCAACTTCTGTGAGCCTTCTTTGCTCCGCACCTTAGCCAGTGCACTCCACGTGCAATCCATCTTCACCAAACCATTGCCTTCTCCGGCACACCCCCACAATCTTGCGCATGTGTCTTCCACACACCGCCTCTGGGTCACCTATTCTCCAAATCCAAAACCACACCACTATCTCCTCACCATCAAAACTTTGTGTCCTTATGCATCAATCTGAAGGTGACGTCACCAAACTAAAAACACAATGCAAATGAAAAGACAAATGTGCATACACAGAACAATAACCCATTTCTCCCAACCCCACAAAAATCCCAAAATAAAACCCCACAATCCCCACAGCTGTCTTGCTGTCTCAACTGGAACAAGGTAAACCACAATAAACTCTTATAATTGGACTGCACACACTGCGTCGCCTAGTGTGTGATACGCTCCTCACCAGGGGACCTTAACCAGCCAACTATCTTCCACTCACTGAACTAAACGCTCAATTAGCAGGGAACCTCATCTACTCATTGATCTATAACGTCAATTCATAGGAAATCCAGACCCCGTACATGAAATCACCATCCAGACCAATCAGCGCGGCACTCCTGTTCTAGACCAATCAGCGCGGCACTCCTGTTCTATGTGTAGGGAGTCACTACCCCACCCAATATGCTCAAAAACACAAGAAGGGACCACTGCCACCACCCCAGTCCCAACTACAATTCACGTGCCGATCACTACCAATGCGCTGAATTTTGTGAAAATGTACAATCACCCACCACCCAATTTACAATCCCTCCCTCAGTTTCTACCCAAAAAAAAAACACTTTAACCTTTCTACTTTAAACATTTCCCCCCCTCAGAGCCCATGTTGCTGGTTTACTTACATTTTCCTATGCTGCACTGGCAGTTGCACCACTGCTGGACACTCCCTCAATGCGCTTCACCGGACCCCTTCTCCTGCAGGGCTCTCACCCGCCCTCAAGCGGGGTATTTCCAAGTGGCCCCCGAAGCCTTTAGCCGGTTACGCATTTTCCGGTGGTCTTCAGGTGCAGGCGAGGGTCCCACAGCTTCCTTGAGTCGGCGGCAGGGAGCTCAGTCCACCGCAGGGCTTGCGCAGGCAGAGCTCATTTACCCATGTTACAATGAGCAATGAGCCTCACAGAGGGCACCAACTTGTCGGGGAGAAGCTGGACCACCCCCCCCCCAGGGCAGTGGGGGGCCAGCAGCCATACCCTCACCAGCTATGGGAGGCCCCAACACCTCCCATATGGCCCCCAGAAATGCAACAGAGTCCCAAGCAGGCAGCAGCATGTTTCAAACTGCATTTATTTCTAGGCAAAGAAAAAAGAAAAAAGCAAAAGAAAAGCACAGAGCATCGTGAGTTCAGGCGCCGTCTCCCCCGGGGCTGTCTTGCAAGTAAGTTTTATAATCACACTGCAGGCTGACCTCACAGAATTGGATCAGCTCCCAGAAACCTATCTCCTCCTGTTATTGGCTGCAAAGTGGTGGGTTACATATGTAGCCCTTATAGAGAGCCTGATAATTGGATATTAACCTCCTGCGTCAGTGGGTTGATTTAGCTGTGCCAGCCCCCATTACCTAATTCTAATCTTGTTGCAATGTGACTTTGTTCCCATAACTTTTAGCTGAACAAGCAGTTCGCACCTGGGCTCTGGCTTGTTACAAGTTATGTTTCAATGTTGTGCGTGTCCTTGAGAAAATGTCTTTCTTTCCCAGAAAGAAAAAAAACACACTGGGTTGCCGTGATTTATTCGCATTTGTGGATAATTAAAAAATGTCTGTCTGCAGAAAGCAATTTTATCTTGAATTTGCGGCCTTGGCAGTTCGAATGTTTTGCGAGGAATGTTGATAAGGCTCCCGCAGCCAGTGTTCAGTGAGTGAAATGAACTTAGCTGTAATTTTCCTGAAACATAGCTTTACACTGTGCATTTAGACCATGTTAATTCATATAGGCATTTGCAAGCCTTTAAACAGGGATTTTTGTGTTTGTAGATTCTGATATTGCAGCATTGATTCTAATGTAGCATAGAAGTTGCACTGTTGGTGAAGTGGGTGTGTTTCAGCATATTTGTCACCCATGGGTGCGCTGGGGCCTGGTTCAAATGATAAGTGCGCTCCTTGTTCTGCCTGTTGTTCTTCTATGTATGCGCTTGGGGTGCGGGGGCATGGATTTGGTCTCGATTTTCCCTCTTCACTCTGTTTGACTGGGTGAATTCTAATTTCTGGGGTAGAGTAAGCAATTTTTGGATCTAGATGCTGTGCGCAACAGGAATGCTATATACTGCACTGTACTGCTACTGAAAAGTTACCAATTTTACAGGATGTTCAGGTAAGCTTTGTTTCAGAAAACAACTTGCTAGAGGCACTAAGACAGATTACTGGGACAAAGGAAGAGGGTTTGGGGATTAGCACATCTCCTATGAAAGGTACAGTCACGCCCGAGACAACTCTGAGTGTCACCTCAAATTCTAAGAAATGCAAACTAGGGACCTACGCTTTTTATTGCCAGTGGATCTTTGTGTTTCAGACAAATGTGCACGCCTCCCAGAGCCCCTTGCAATGCACTTAGGGAAAGGGGGGAAGGTGCTGTGAAGCCCTCTCGCTGACAATGTCTCTCTTGTCTATAATGTAACTATGAGAGAGAGAGAAATAGGCAATGCGAGAGTGAAAAAGTAAAATGGAAATGTGTCTACTGAGACCAGTATAAGGGGAAATCCTCACAATCCAGGACCGACAGTTGATTGGGAGGGCGCTTACAGGTTTCCGACACCAGACCGGTACCTGAACTCACAAACCCAAACTGCAAAGTGATGCCCATTGCCACTAGACTGCCGACCCCCTTTCGGGGCCCCAACATATATCCTTTAGTCACACCTAGAGTTCCCAGGACAGTGCAGCATTCAGCGATTACACGAAAATATTGACAGCGCTAGGAGGCCATGCAAATGGCAGAGGTATGCTTTACAAAGCCCACGTAGCGTGCACAAAACAGCACATCAGTCAGGCCCACTTGAAGAGATGGTAAAGAGGAAATACTTCTGCTGCATCCAGTAAAACATAGAGATTGGCCTGCTTTAAAGGTTGACCATGTCCTTCATGGGTGTCTGTCAATATGATACTTCCCTGCTGCAAAGCTTACATTCGAAACGCCAGAACAACTAGGCCCAGAGCACAAAGATGCAGTCAGGTTGAAATAACGAGATACTGAAGAGCAATTTTGTATTTCAGAGTGGGAAAAGGAAGTATGAACCCGACGTGATTTGAACACACAAACTTCTGATCTGGAGTCAGACGCGCTACCATTGCGCCACGAGGTCCTTGTGGCAATCCACCTGGTGTGTCTGATGACAGAATAAAGGTAGGAGACGTACATGCACCTGCAGAACCTCATTGCTTCTTTAGGTAGACTGGCTAGGATAGCTTCCTTCTGTGCATCAGTACACGCTGCAGCCAAACCCTTCCCATGAAGTCTTGATGTTTATGAATTGAATGGCAAGTTTTGAAAAACTAAAGCAAGCGAGAAGAATTGCTTACAGTTTATTGGATTTTTTGGACGTCAGCAGACGAGACCTGCGAGAGGTAAACAGAAGTTCATAGTTGGTCATGCTGAATTTTTGAGCCAAAATGCATCGTCCCTGGGTGGGCTTGAACCACCAACCTTTCGGTTAACAGCCGAACGCGCTAACCGATTGCGGCACAGAGACTCATGCAGTGCTTACACTGGGGCCTGATTGGTGTGCTGTTTGCTTATGCTTCCCAGGCAACCTGAAAATATTTCTAAAATAGCTCTATTTCCCACAGCAAATCAGGGTATCAAGCACTTCCCTACCTCCCCTAATCCACAAACACAGGGGATTTAGTAGAGGACAGAGCCCATCAACAGTGCACCAAATGTCCTCTGTGTAGGCATAACTTGCTATGAGGAGAAAGCCACAGTTGCGCACTTGTGTTAAAAGGGGACAGTAGGCTGAACCCAGAGAACACGGGAGAAATGACTCAGGTTTACTGAGTGGAACACTCTGTGTCTTTGTGCCAAAAACAGCAGCGTCTTTTCGGTTAACAGCCGAACGCGCTAACCAATTGTGCCACAGAGACTCACTGGCATGTGTGTTCTGCCTTTGGCCTGATTGCATTGCTATTTTTTTCTGATTGGCAGAAAACCTGAACTTTTTTCTGAAAAAGGCATGCCTCTCTTAGCACTGCAGTGCATTAGACTGCTCCCTTGCTTCCCTGAGTCCCCAAATACACAACCACCTTGGGCACAATAGAAGACACATTCCAGCAGATTTAGCAAGAGTGCACCAAGGATTCTATATGTAGGTACCTTGCTGAGAAGCAAGACCTGCAGTTGCATTCTTCTGTTAAAAGAGGGCAGCAGAGTGCACCAAGAGAACTTGGGGGAAGTAGCTTATGTTAACTACTTGCCATGCTCTTTATAGATCCCTCTGTTTGACTGGGTGAATTCTAATTTCTGGGGTAGAGTAAGCAATTTTTGGATCTAGATGCTGTGCGCAACAGGAATGCTATATACTGCACTGTACTGCTACTGAAAAGTTACCAATTTTACAGGATGTTCAGGTAAGCTTTGTTTCAGAAAACAACTTGCTAGAGGCACTAAGACAGATTACTGGGACAAAGGAAGAGGGTTTGGGGATTAGCACATCTCCTATGAAAGGTACAGTCACGCCCGAGACAACTCTGAGTGTCACCTCAAATTCTAAGAAATGCGAACTGGGGTCCTACGCTTTTTATTGCCAGTGGATCTTTGTGTTTCAGACAAATGTGCACGCCTCCCAGAGCCCCTTGCAATGCACTTAGGGAAATGGGGGAAGGTGCTGTGAAGCCCTCTCGCTGACAATGTCTCTCTTGTCTATAATGTATCTATGAGAGAGAGAGAAATAGGCAATGCGAGAGTGAAAAAGTAAAATGGAAATGTGTCTACTGAGACCAGTATAAGGGGAAATCCTCACAATCCAGGACCGACAGTTGATTGGGAGGGCGCTTACAGTTTTCTGACACCAGACCGGTACCTGAACTCACAAACCCAAACTGCAAAGTGATGGGCATTGCCACTAGACTGCCGACCCCCTTTCGGGGCCCCAGCATATATCCTTTAGTCACACCTAGAGTTCCCAGGACAGTGCAGCATTCAGCGATTACACGAAAATATTGACAGCGCTAGGAGGCCATGCAAATGGCAGAGGTATGCTTTACAAAGCCCACGTAGCGTGCACAAAACAGCACATCAGTCAGGCCCACTTGAAGAGATGGTAAAGAGGAAATACTTCTGCTGCATCCAGTAAAACATAGAGATTGGCCTGCTTTAAAGGTTGACCATGTCCTTCATGGGTGTCTGTCAATATGATACTTCCCTGCTGCAAAGTTTACATTCGAAACGCCAGAACAACTAGGCCCAGAGCACAACGATGCAGTCAGGTTGAAATAACGAGATACTGAAGAGCCATTTTATATTTCAGAGTGGGAAAAGCAAATGTGCCCCCGACGTGATTTGAACACGAAACCTTCTGATCTGGAGTCAGACGCGCTACCATTGCGCCACAAGGTCCTTGTGGCAATCCACATGGTGTGTCTGATGACAGAATAAAGGTAGGAGACGTGCATGGACCTGCAGAGCCTCATTGCTTCTTTAAGTAGACTGGCTAGGATAGCTTCCTTCTGTGCATCAGTACACGCTGCAGCCAAACCCTTCCCATGAAGTCTTGATGTTTATGAATTGAATGGAAAGTTTTGAAAAACTAAAGCAAGCGAGAAGAATTGCTTGCAGTTTATTGGATTTTATGGACGTCAGCAGACGAGACCTGCGAGAGGTAAACAGAAGTCCATAGTTGGTCACGCTGAATTTTTGAGCCAAAATGCACCGTCCCTGAGTGGGCTTGAACCACCAACCCTTCGGTTAACAGCCGAACGCACTAACCGATTGCGCCACAGAGACTCATGCAGTGCTTACACTGGGGCCTGATTGGTGTGCTGTTTGCTTATACTTCCCAGGCAACCTGAAAATATTTCTAAAATAGCTCTATTTCCCACAGCAAATCAGGGTATCAAGCACTTCCCTACCTCCCATAATCCACAAACACAGGGGATTTAGTAGAGGACAGAGCCCATCAACAGTGCACCAAATGTCCTCTGTGTAGGCATAACTTGCTATGAGGAGAAAGCCACAGTTGCGCACTTGTGTTAAAAGGGGACAGTAGGCTGAACCCAGAGAACACGGGAGAAATGACTCAGGTTTACTGAGTGGAACACTCTGTGTCTTTGTGCCAAAAACAGCAGCGTCTTTTCGGTTAACAGCCGAACGCGCTAACCAATTGTGCCACAGAGACTCACTGACATGTGTGTTCTGCCTTTGGCCTGATTGCATTGCTATTTTTTTCTGATTGGCAGAAGACCTGAACTTTTTTCTGAAAAAGGCATGCTTCTCTTAGCACTGCAGTGCATTAGACTGCTCCCTTGCTTCCCTGAGTCCCCAAATACACAACCACCTTGGGCACAATAGAAGACACATTCCAGCAGATTTAGCAAGAGTGCACCAAGGTTTCTATATGTAGGTACCTTGCTGAGAAGCAAGACCTGCAGTTGCATTCTTCTGTTAAAAGAGGGCAGCAGAGTGCACCAAGAGAACTTGGGGGAAGTAGCTTATGTTAACTACTTGCCATGATCTTTATAGATCCCTCTGTTTGACTGGGTGAATTCTAATTTCTGGGGTAGAGTAAGCAATTTTTGGATCTAGATGCTGTGCGCAACAGGAATGCTATATACTGCACTGTACTGCTACTGAAAAGTTACCAATTTTACAGGATGTTCAGGTAAGCTTTGTTTCAGAAAACAACTTGCTAGAGGCCCTAGGACAGATTACTGGGACAAAGGAAGAGGGTTTGGGGATTAGCACATCTCCTATGAAAGGTACAGTCACGCCCGAGACAACTCTGAGTGCCTCCTCAAATTCTAAGAAATGCAAACTAGGGAACTACGCTTTTTATTGCCAGTGGATCTTTGTGTTTCAGACAAATGTGCACGCCTCCCAGAGCCCCTTGCAATGCACTTAGGGAAAGGGGGGAAGGTGCTGTGAAGCCCACTCGCTGACAATGTCTCTCTTGTCTATAATGTATCTATGAGAGAGAGAGAAATAGGCAATGCGAGAGTGAAAAAGTAAAATGGAAATGTGTCTACTGAGACCAGTATAAGGGGAAATCCTCACAATCCAGGACCGACAGTTGATTGGGAGGGCGCTTACAGTTTTCTGACACCAGACCGGTACCTGAACTCACAAACCCAAACTGCAAAGTGATGGGCATTGCCACTAGACTGCCGACCCCCTTTCGGGGCCCCAACATATATCCTTAAGTCACACCTAGAGTTCCCAGGACAGTGCAGCATTCAGCGATTACACGAAAATATTGACAGAGCTAGGAGGCCATGCAAATGGCAGAGGTATGCTTTACAAAGCCCACGTAGCGTGCACAAAACAGCACATCAGTCAGGCCCACTTGAAGAGATGGTAAAGAGGAAATACTTCTGCTGCATCCAGTAAAACATAGAGATTGGCCTGCTTTAAAGGTTGACCATGTCCTTCATGGGTGTCTGTCAATATGATACTTCCCTTCTGCAAAGCTTACATTCGAAACGCCAGAACAACTAGGCCCAGAGCACAACGATGCAGTCAGGTTGAAATAACGAGATACTGAAGAGCCATTTTATATTTCAGAGTGGGAAAAGCAAATGTGCCCCCGACGTGATTTGAACACGAAACCTTCTGATCTGGAGTCAGACGCGCTACCATTGCGCCACGAGGTCCTTGTGGCAATCCACCTGGTGTGTCTGATGACAGAATAAAGGTAGGAGACGTGCATGGACCTGCAGAGCCTGATTGCTTCTTTAAGTAGACTGGCTAGGATAGCTTCCTTCTGTGCATCAGTACACGCTGCAGCCAAACCCTTCCCATGAAGTCTTGATGTTTATGAATTGAATGGCAAGTTTTGAAAAACTAAAGCAAGCGAGAAGAATTGCTTGCAGTTTATTGGATTTTTTGGATGTCAGCAGACGAGACCTGCGAGAGGTAAACAGAAGTCCATAGTTGGTCACGCTGAATTTTTGAGCCAAAATGCACCGTCCCTGGGTGGGCTTGAACCACCAACCTTTCGGTTAACAGCCGAACGCGCTAACCGATTGCGCCACAGAGACTCATGCAGTGCTTACACTGGGGCCTGATTGGTGTGCTGTTTGCTTATGCTTCCCAGGCAACCTGAAAATATTTCTAAAATAGCTCTATTTCCCACAGCAAATCAGGGTATCAAGCACTTCCCTACCTCCCATAATCCACAAACACAGGGGATTTAGTAGAGGACAGAGCCCTTCAACAGTGCACCAAATGTCCTCTGTGTAGGCATAACTTGCTATGAGGAGAAAGCCACAGTTGCGCACTTGTGTTAAAAGGGGACAGTAGGCTGAACCCAGAGAACACGGGAGAAATGACTCAGGTTTACTGAGTGGAACACTCTGTGTCTTTGTGCCAAAAACAGCAGCGTCTTTTCGGTTAACAGCCGAACGCGCTAACCAATTGTGCCACAGAGACTCACTGGCATGTGTGTTCTGCCTTTGGCCTGATTGCATTGCTATTTTTTTCTGATTGGCAGAAAACCTGAACTTTTTTCTGAAAAAGGCATGCTTCTCTTAGCACTGCAGTGCATTAGACTGCTCCCTTGCTTCCCTGAGTCCCCAAATACACAACCACCTTGGGCACAATAGAAGACACATTCCAGCAGATTTAGCAAGAGTGCACCAAGGTTTCTATATGTAGGTACCTTGCTGAGAAGCAAGACCTGCAGTTGCATTCTTCTGTTAAAAGAGGGCAGCAGAGTGCACCAAGAGAACTTGGGGGAAGTAGCTTATGTTAACTACTTGCCATGATCTTTATAGATCCCTCTGTTTGACTGGGTGAATTCTAATTTCTGGGGTAGAGTAAGCAATTTTTGGATCTAGATGCTGTGCGCAACAGGAATGCTATATACTGCACTGTACTGCTACTGAAAAGTTACCAATTTTACAGGATGTTCAGGTAAGCTTTGTTTCAGAAAACAACTTGCTAGAGGCCCTAGGACAGATTACTGGGACAAAGGAAGAGGGTTTGGGGATTAGCACATCTCCTATGAAAGGTACAGTCACGCCCGAGACAACTCTGAGTGCCTCCTCAAATTCTAAGAAATGCGAACTAGGGTCCTACGCTTTTTATTGCCAGTGGATCTTTGTGTTTCAGACAAATGTGCACGCCTCCCAGAGCCCCATGCAATGCACTTAGGGAAATGGGGGAAGGTGCTGTGCAACCCTCTCGCTGACAATGTCTCTCTTGTCTATAATGTATCTATGAGAGAGAGAGAAATAGGCAATGCGAGAGTGAAAAAGTAAAATGGAAATGTGTCTACTGAGACCAGTATAAGGGGAAATCCTCACAATCCAGGACCGACAGTTGATTGGGAGGGCGCTTACAGGTTTCCGACACCAGACCGGTACCTGAACTCACAAACCCAAACTGCAAAGTGATGGGCATTGCCACTAGACTGCCGACCCCCTTTCGGGGCCCCAGCATATATCCTTTAGTCACACCTAGAGTTCCCAGGACAGTGCAGCATTCAGCGATTACACGAAAATATTGAAAGCGCTAGGAGGCCATGCAAATGGCAGAGGTATGCTTTACAAAGCCCACGTAGTGTGCACAAAACAGCACATCAGTCAGGCCCACTTGAAGAGATGGTAAAGAGGAAATACTTCTGCTGCATCCAGTAAAACATAGAGATTGGCCTGCTTTAAAGGTTGACCATGTCCTTCATGGGTGTCTGTCAATATGATACTTCCCTGCTGCAAAGCTTACATTCGAAACGCCAGAACAACTAGGCCCAGAGCACAACGATGCAGTCAGGTTGAAATAACGAGATACTGAAGAGCAATTTTGTATTTCAGAGTGGGAAAAGCAAATGTGCCCCCGACGTGATTTGAACACGAAACCTTCTGATCTGGAGTCAGACGCGCTACCATTGCGCCACGAGGTCCTTGTGGCAATCCACCTGGTGTGTCTGATGACAGAATAAAGGTAGGAGACGTGCACGGACCTGCAGAGCCTGATTGCTTCTTTAAGTAGACTGGCTAGGATAGCTTCCTTCTGTGCATCAGTACACGCTGCAGCCAAACCCTTCCCATGAAGTCTTGATGTTTATGAATTGAATGGCAAGTTTTGAAAAACTAAAGCAAGCGAGAAGAATTGCTTGCAGTTTATTGGATTTTTCGGACGTCAGCAGACGAGACCTGCGAGAGGTAAACAGAAGTTCATAGTTGGTCATGCTGAATTTTTGAGACAAAACGCATCGTCCCTGGGTGGGCTTGAACCACCAACCTTTCGGTAACAGCCGAACGCGCTAACCGATGCGCCACAGAGACTCATGCAGTGCTTACACTGGGGCCTGATTGGTGTGCTGTTTGCTTATGCTTCCCAGGCAACCTGAAAATATTTCTAAAATAGCTCTATTTCCCACAGCAAATCAGGGTATCAAGCACTTCCCTACCTCCCCTAATCCACAAACACAGGGGATTTAGTAGAGGACAGAGCCCATCAACAGTGCACCAAATGTCCTCTGTGTAGGCATAACTTGCTATGAGGAGAAAGCCAGAGTTGCGCACTTGTGTTAAAAGGTGACAGTAGGCTGAACCCAGAGAACACGGGAGAAATGACTCAGGTTTACTGAGTGGAACACTCTGTGTCTTTGTGCCAAAAACAGCAGTGTCTTTTCGGTTAACAGCCGAACGCGCTAACCAATTGTGCCACAGAGACTCACTGGCATGTGTGTTCTGCCTTTGGCCTGATTGCATTGCTATTTTTTTCTGATTGGCAGAAAACCTGAACTTCTTTCGGAAAAAGGCATGCCTCTCTTAGCACTGCAGTGCATTAGACTGCTCCCTTGCTTCCCTGAGTCCCCAAATACACAACCACCTTGGGCACAATAGAAGACACATTCCAGCAGATTTAGAAAGAGTGCACCAAGGTTTCTAAATGTAGGTACCTTGCTGAGAAGCAAGACCTGCAGTTGCATTCTTCTGTTAAAAGAGGGCAGAAGAGTGCACCAAGAGAACTTGGGGGAAGTAGCTTATGTTAACTACTTGCCATGCTCTTTATAGATCCCTCTGTTTGACTGGGTGAATTCTAATTTCTGGGGTAGAGTAAGCAATTTTTGGATCTAGATGCTGTGCGCAACAGGAATGCTATATAATGCAATGTACAGCTACTGAAAAGTTACCAATTTTACAGGATGTTCAGGTAAGCTTTGTTTCAGAAAACAACTTGCTAGAGGCACTAAGACAGATTACTGGGACAAAGGAAGAGGGTTTGGGGATTAGCACATCTCCTATGAAAGGTACAGTCACGCCCGAGACAACTCTGAGTGTCACCTCAAATTCTAAGAAATGCAAACTTAGGGACCTACGCTTTTTATTGCCAGTGGATCTTTGTGTTTCAGACAAATGTGCACGCCTCCCAGAGCCCCTTGCAATGCACTTAGGGAAAGGGGGGAAGGTGCTGTGAAGCCCTCTCGCTGACAATGTCTCTCTTGTCTATAATGTAACTATGAGAGAGAGAGAAATAGGCAATGCGAGAGTGAAAAAGTAAAATGGAAATGTGTCTACTGAGACCAGTATAAGAGGAAATCCTCACAATCCAGGACCGACAGTTGATTGGGAGGGCGCTTACAGGTTTCCGACACCAGACCGGTACCTGAACGCATAAACCCAAACTGCAAAGTGATGGGCATTGCCACTAGACTGCCGACCCCCTTTCGGGGGCCCCAGCATATATCCTTTAGTCACACATAGAGTTCCCAGGACAGTGCAGCATTCAGCGATTACACGAAAATATTGACAGCGCTAGGAGGCCATGCAAATGGCAGAGGTATGCTTTACAAAGCCCACGTAGCGTGCACAAAACAGCACATCAGTCAGGCCCACTTGAAGAGATGGTAAAGAGGAAATACTTCTGCTGCATCCAGTAAAACATAGAGATTGGCCTGCTTTAAAGGTTGACCATGTCCTTCATGGGTGTCTGTCAATATGATACTTCCCTGCTGCAAAGCTTACATTCGAAACCCCAGAACAACTAGGCCCAGAGCACAAAGATGCAGTCAGGTTGAAATAACGAGATACTGAAGAGCAATTTTGTATTTCAGAGTGGGAAAAGCAAGTATGACCCCGATGTGATTTGAACACACAACCTTCTGATCTGGAGTCAGACGCGCTACCATTGCGCCACGAAGTCCTTGTGGCAGTCCACCTGGTGTGTCTGATGACAGAATAAAGGTAGGAGACGTACATGCACCTGCAGAGCCTCATTGCTTCTTTAAGTAGACTCGCTAGGATAGCTTCCTTCTGTGCATCAGTACACGCTGCAGCCAAACCCTTCCCATGAAGTCTTGATGTTTATGAATTGAATGGCAAGTTTTGAAAAACTAAAGCAAGCGAGAAGAATTGCTTGCAGTTTATTGGATTTTTTGGACGTCAGCAGACGAGACCTGCGAGAGGTAAACAGAAGTTCATAGTTGGTCATGCTGAATTTTTGAGCCAAAATGCATCGTCCCTGGGTGGGCTTGAACCACCAACCTTTCGGTTAACAGCCGAACGCGCTAACCGATTGCGCCACAGAGACTCATGCAGTGCTTACACTGGGGCCTGATTGGTGTGCTGTTTGCTTATGCTCCCCAGGCAACCTGAAAATATTTCTAAAATAGCTCTTTTTCCCACAGCAAATCAGGGTATCAAGCACTTCCCTACCTCCCCTAATCCACAAACACAGGGGATTTAGTAGAGGACAGAGCCCATCAACAGTGCACCAAATGCCCTCTGTGTAGGCATAACTTGCTATGAGGAGAAAGCCACAGTTGCGCACTTGTGTTAAAAGGGGACAGTAGGCTGAACCCAGAGAACACGGGAGAAATGACTCAGGTTTACTGAGTGGAACACTCTGTGTCTTTGTGCCAAAAACAGCAGCGTCTTTTCGGTTAACAGCCGAACGCGCTAACCAATTGCGCCACAGAGACTCACTGGCATGTGTGTTCTGCCTTTGGCCTGATTGCATTGCTATTTTTTTCTGATTGGCAGAAAACCTGAACTTTTTTCTGAAAAAGGCATGCCTCTCTTAGCACTGCAGTGCATTAGACTGCTCCCTTGCTTCCCTGAGTCCCCAAATACACAACCACCTTGGGCACAATAGAAGACACATTCCAGCAGATTTAGCAAGAGTGCACCAAGGATTCTATATGTAGGTACCTTGCTGAGAAGCAAGACCTGCAGTTGCATTCTTCTGTTAAAAGAGGGCAGCAGAGTGCACCAAGAGAACTTGGGGGGAGTAGCTTATGTTAACTACTTGCCATGCTCTTTATAGATCCCTCTGTTTGACTGGGTGAATTCTAATTTCTGGGGTAGAGTAAGCAATTTTTGGATCTAGATGCTGTGCGCAACAGGAATGCAATATACTGCACTGTACTGCTACTGAAAAGTTACCAATTTTACAGGATGTTCAGGTAAGCTTTGTTTCAGAAAACAACTTGCTAGAGGCCCTAGGACAGATTACTGTGACAAAGGAAGAGGGTTTGGGGATTAGCACATCTCCTATGAAAGGTACAGTCACGCCCGAGACAACTCTGAGTGCCTCCTCAAATTCTAAGAAATGCGAACTGGGGTCCTACGTTTTTTATTGCCAGTGGATCTTTGTGTTTCAGACAAATGTGCACGCCTCCCAGAGCCCCTTGCAATGCACTTAGGGAAAGGGGGGAAGGTGCTGTGAAGCCCTCTCGCTGACAATGTCTCTCTTATCTATAATGTATCTATGAGAGAGAGAGAAATAGGCAATGCGAGATTGAAAAAGTAAAATGGAAATGTGTCTACTGAGACCAGTATAAGGGGAAATCGTCACAATCCAGGACCGACAGTTGATTGGGAGGGCGCTTACAGGTTTCCGACACCAGACCGGTACCTGAACTCACAAACCCAAACTGCAAAGTGATGGGCATTGCCACTAGACTGCCGACCCCCTTTCGGGGCCCCAACATATATCCTTTAGTCACACCTAGAGTTCCCAGGACAGTGCAGCATTCAGCGATTACACGAAAATATTGACAGCGCTAGGAGGCCATGCAAATGGCAGAGGTATGCTTTACAAAGCCCACGTAGCGTGCACAAAACAGCACATCAGTCAGGCCCACTTGAAGAGATGGTAAAGAGGAAATACTTCTGCTGCATCCAGTAAAACATAGAGATTGGCCTGCTTTAAAGGTTGACCATGTCCTTCATGGGTGTCTGTCAATATGATACTTCCCTGCTGCAAAGCTTACATTCGAAACGCCAGAACAACTAGGCCCAGAGCACAAAGATGCAGTCAGGTTGAAATAACGAGATACTGAAGAGCAATTTTGTATTTCAGAGTGGGAAAAGCAAATATGACCCCGACGTGATTTGAACACGCAACCTTCTGATCTGGAGTCAGACGCGCTACCATTGCGCCACGAGGTCCTTGTGGCAGTCCACCTGGTGTGTCTGATGACAGAATAAAGGTAGGAGACGTACATGGACCTGCAGAGCCTCATTGCTTCTTTAAGTAGACTGGCTAGGATAGCTTCCTTCTGTGCATCAGTACACACTGCAGCCAAACCCTTCCCATGAAGTCTTGATGTTTATGAATTGAATGGCAAGTTTTGAAAAACTAAAGCAAGCAAGAAGAATTGCTTGCAGTTTATTGGATTTTTTGGACGTCAGCAGACGAGACCTGCGAGAGGTAAACAGAAGTCCATAGTTGGTCACGCTTAATTTTTGAGCCGAAATGCACCGTCCCTGGGTGGGCTTGAACCATCAACTTTTCGGTTAACAGCCGAACGCGCTAACCGATTGCGCCACATAGACTCATGCAGTTCTTACACAGGGGCCTGATTGGTGTGCTGTTTGCTTATGCTTCCCAGGCAACCTGAAAATATTTCTAAAATAGCTCTATTTCCCACAGCAAATCAGGGTATCAAGCACTTCCCTACCTCCCCTAATCCACAAACACAGGGGATTTAGTAGAGGACAGAGCCCATCAACAGTGCACCAAATGTCCTCTGTATATAGAGATCCTCTCTGTGCCCAGGCCCAACCGTGCGGGGGGAGGTGTGGCCCTTATCTTCCCTGAGTGGATTCCTGCCACTGTTACTCCCATGCAGACCTACTCCTCTTTTGAATGTCTTGTCTGCCGACTCTCTCTCTCTCCTAGCCATTCCCTTACCGTGGCTACTATCTATCGGCCACCTGGTCAAATTTCCTCCTTCCTCTCCCAGTGGGCGGACCTCTCCTCCTCACTCCTGTCCTCAACCACTCAACTCCTCTTTCTTGGAGACTTCAACATCCACCTGGATGCCTCCTGTCCCCCCTCTGGACTCTTTCGCAACCTCTGCGACTCTCTCTCACTCTCTATTCTCCCGTATGGGCCAACTCATTCTGCAGGGCACACTCTTGATGCCCTGATCTCCTCTGACCTTCCCCTCTCTGTCCCTCTCTCCACTCCTCTCTCCTGGAGTGATCACTTTCTCCTCTCCTCCCACCTCACCCTCCCTACCCCACAGGCAAAGCCACCCCCATCACTGCCACCTTCCTTCTCGGTCATCCGACCCATGAAGCGCGTGTCAGTTGAGGCTTTCGCTGCCACCTTCTTGCCCCCCCCCCCTCCCTCTTCGGCTGACTCCCACCCTGACACAGCCCTCTCCACTCTCCACTCCGCTATATCTGATACTCTTGATATCCTTGCCCCTGTCATGAGAATCCGCCTGAAGCCCAAAGCCAAATGTAACTCCTGGTATGACTCGGATCTCGTCACCCTTAAGCGCAAGTGCAGGGTGGCAGAGAGGAAATGGCGTGCTTCATGTTCATCCTCTGACAAACTGGCCTGTCGCCTGCTCCAAAGGCAATACCGGCTCTCCGTTCTCACCAAGAAGAGAGCCCTTATCCAAGCCCGCATCTCTGCGGCATCTAACAATTCGGCCGAACTCTTTAAAATCTGCAAAGAGCTGACCAACCCTGCTGCAGTCTCTACCTCTCCTGTCCCCTCCCAGGCCCTCTGCACGGCACTGGCCTCTCACTTCATTTCAAAAACTCAGGACATCCTGTCCTCACTCTCCTCCTATAACCTCCCCCCCTCTATTCCCTGCCCTTCCTCTGGCTCTTCTGCAGCCACCCCTCCTCTCTCCTTCTCTTCCTTTCCCCTTTTTTCTGCTGACAAGGTTTCAAGACAAGTCCGATCTATGAAAGTCTCATCAAAACAGGTCCACCCCTGTTCCTCCAAAACTATCAAGGACCACATTGACTCCTTGGCTCCTGCCCTTGCTGACTTCTGCAGTCACTCCTTCGCCTCTGGAGTCTTCCCATCCCCTCTCAAGCACTCCCTTGTGCACCCCCTTCTTAAGAAACCCTCTTCCGACCCTTCCTGCCCAGCTAACTATCGCCCAATCTCTATCACTCCCTTCCTGGGCAAGCTCCTGGAGAAACTGGCCATCTCCCAGCTTAATCTCCATGCTGAATGTGTTGGTAGTCTTCATGACCATCAGTCTGGCTTCAGAGCTGCCAGAAGCACGGAAACTGCTCTCCTGAACATCCGTGAGGACCTGCTCTTGAACCTTGACTCTAACATTCCATGTGTTCTCATTTTGCTTGATCTCTCTTCTGCCTTTGATACTGTCAACCATACCATCCTGCTCAACCGTCTCCGTGATAACATCGGTATCAGTGGTCAGGCTCTGACGTGGCTGACCTCTTTCCTCTCAAATCGACCCTCCCAGGTCCAACTGGGGTCTTTCCTCTCTGACATCTTCTTCTCTACCTGTGGTGTCCCCCAGGGATCTAACCTCTCTCCCTGGCTGTTCAACCAGTATCTGGCACTTCTCGCCCACCACATCGCCGCTCTCTGCCCCTACTTTCAGTGCTATGCGGATGATACCCAACTCATTTTCAGGCTACCCTCGGCCTCCTCTTCTCCTTCCCTCATCTCTGACTGTCTTTCTGCTATCCAAGAATGGTGTGCCGCCAACGACCTCTGCCTTAATGCCAGTAAGACTGAGATTCTACTCATCGGCACTCCCACTCCCTCCTTCCCTGCTGCTCTCTGGCCGGCCTCTCTGGGCCCTCTTCCTACTCCTACCTGCAAGGCAAAAAACCTTGGGGTCATCTTCGACTCCACACTCTCCCTCTCTCCTCACATATCCGACGTATCTAAGAAGTCACACTACCAGCTACACCTCCTCAGAGGTATCCTTCCTTTCCTCTCCTTCCCCCAGAAGCTCACTGTCTCTAGAGCCCTGGTTCTCTCTAAGCTGGACTACTGTAACAGCCTCTATCTTAATCTGCCCGCCTCTACTCTCCGCCCTTTGCAACTCATCCAGAACAGGACTGCAAGACTTGTCCTTGGCCTCAAGCCCAGGGACCGTATCTCTCCAGGACTGAAATCACTACACTGGCTCCCAGTGACTGCGATGATCAAGTTCAAAACCCTCTGCATTGTCCACAAGGCCGTCTGGGGCCTTGGGCCAAAATACCTTCAACTCTCTCTTCCTAAATATCTTCCTTCTCGAGCTCTTCGCTCATCCGCCTCCAACTCCCTCAGGGTCAGCCGCTTCTCCAAACAACGAGTTGGGGGCAGATCTCTTTCCACTGCAGGGGCCTCCCTCTGGAACAGCCTTCCTACCTCCCTGAAACTTGAGGAGAACCACCTCCGGTTCCGGAAGCACCTCAAGACCTTCCTCTTTGCCTCCGCTTTCTCTCCCCCTCTCCCCTGCTAATACTACTGAAACTGCACTGAATCTGCAACTGGGCCATTCACCGTTCTCGGCCCAGCCACTCTCCCCTGCACTGCCTCCACGGCAACCCCTGCACTACGGGACTGTGTCTGTATCCATACAGCCCCCCTTCCCAGCACTTGTATGCACTTACCTCGCACTTGCCACCAGCTGGCCCTTGTTATTTATCCTGTATGCTGTATGCTTATAACCCTGTACTGCACTTTCCCCTCTCCCTTCCCCCATGCACTTTTCCCTTCCCCTCTACCCTTGCACTTGCGCGATCTGAATGACACCTGGCCTAGTAAGATCGTTGTCTGTCTCCCCGTGTCCCCCCCCCTGCCTCATCGCGCCTTGAAACACTTGTGTATAGGCGCGTTACAAATGCCTTATCATATCATAGGCATAACTTGCTATGAGGAGAAAGCCACAGTTGCGCACTTGTGTTAAAAGGGGACAGTAGGCTGAACCCAGAGAACACGGGAGAAATGACTCAGGATTACTAAGTGGAACACTCTGTGTCTTTGTGCCAAAAACAGCAGCGTCTTTTCGGTTAACAGCCGAACGCGCTAACCAATTGCGCCACAGAGACTCACTGACATGTGTTTTCTGCCTTTATCCTGATTGCATTGCTATTTTTTTCTGATTGGCAGAAAACCTGAACTTTTTTCTGAAAAAGGCATGCCTCTCTTAGCACTGCAGTACATTAGACTGCTCCCTTGCTTCCCTGAGTCCCCAAATACACAACCACCTTGGGCACAATAGAAGACACATTCCAGCAGATTTAGCAAGAGTGCACCAAGGTTTCTATATGTAGGTACCTTGCTGAGAAGCAAGACCTGCAGTTGCATTCTTCTGTTAAAAGAGGGCAGCAGAGTGCACCAAGAGAACTTGGGGGAAGTAGCTTATGTTAACTACTTGCCATGCTCTTTATAGATCCCTCTGTTTGACTGGGTGAATTCTAATTTCTGGGGTAGAATAAGCAATTTTTGGATCTAGATGCTGTGCGCAACAGGAATGCTATATACTGCACTGTACTGCTACTGAAAAGTTACCAATTTTACAGGATGTTCAGGTAAGCTTTGTTTCAGAAAACAACTTGCTAGAGGCCCTAGGACAGATTAGTAGGACAAAGGAAGAGGGTTTGGGGATTAGCACATCTCCTATGTAAGGTACTGTCACGCCCGAGACAACTCTGAGTGCCACCTCAAATTCTAAGACATGCGAACTAGGGTCCTACGCTTTTTATTGCCAGTGGATCTTTGTGTTTCAGACAAATGTGCACGCCTCCCCAGAGCCCCTTGCAATGCACTTAGGGAAATGGGGGAAGGTGCTGTGAAGCCCTCTCGCTGACAATGTCTCTCTTGTCTATAATGTATCTATGAGAGAGAGAGAAATAGGCAATGCGAGAGTGAAAAAGTAAAATGGAAATGTGTCTACTGAGACCAGTATAAGGGGAAATCCTCACAATCCAGGACCGACAGTTGATTGGGAGGGCGCTTACAGGTTTCCGACACCAGACCGGTACCTGAACTCAAAAACCCAAACTTCAAAGTGATGGGCATTGCCACTAGACTGCCAACCCCCTTTCGGGGCCCCAGCATATATCCTTTAGTCACACCTAGAGTTCCCAGGACAGTGCAGCATTCAGCGATTACACGAAAATATTGACAGCGCTAGGAGGCCATGCAAATGGCAGAGGTATGCTTTACAAAGCCCACGTAGCGTGCACAAAACAGCACATCAGTCAGGCCCACTTGAAGAGATGGTAAAGAGGAAATACTTCTGCTGCATCCAGTAAAACATAGAGATTGGCCTGCTTTAAAGCTTGACCATGTCCTTCATGGGTGTCTGTCAATATGATACTTCCCTGCTGCAAAGTTTACATTCGAAACGCCAGAACAACTAGGCCCAGAGCACAAAGATGCAGTCAGGTTGAAATAACGAGATACTGAAGAGCAATTTTGTATTTCAGAGTGGGAAAAGCAAATATGACCCCGACGTGATCTGAACACGCAACCTTCTGATCTGGAGTCAGACGCGCTACCATTGCGCCACGAGGTCCTTGTGGCAATCCACCTGGTGTGTCTGATGACAGAATAAAGGTAGGAGACGTACATGCACCTGCAGAGCCTCATTGCTTCTTTAAGTAGACTGGCTAGGATAGCTTCCTTCTGTGCATCAGTACACGCTGCAGCCAAACCCTTCCCATGAAGTCTTGATGTTTATGAATTGATTGGCAAGTTTTGAAAAACTAAAGCAAGCGAGAAGAATTGCTTGCAGTTTATTGGATTTTTTGGACGTCAGCAGACGAGACCTGCGAGAGGTAAACAGAAGTTCATAGTTGGTCACGCTGAATTTTTGACCCAAAATGCATCGTCCCTCGGTGGGCTTGAACCACCAACCTTTTGGTTAACAGCCGAACGCGCTAACCGATTGCGCCATAGAGACTCATGCAGTGCTTACACTGGGGCCTGATTGGTGTGCTGTTTGCTTATGCTTCCCAGGCAACCTGAAAATATTTCTAAAATAGCTCTATTTCCCACAGCAAATCAGGGTATCAAGCACTTCCCTACCTCCCCTAATCCACAAACACAGGGGATTTAGTAGAGGACAGAGCCCATCAACAGTGCACCAAATGTCCTCTGTGTAGGCATAACTTGCTATGAGGAGAAAGCCACAGTTGCGCACTTGTGTTAAAAGGGGACAGTAGGCTGAACCCAGAGAACACGGGAGAAATGACTCAGGTTTACTGAGTGGAACACTCTGTGTCTTTGTGCCAAAAACAGCAGCGTCTTTTCGGTTAACAGCCGAACGCGCTAACCAATTGCGCCACAGAGACTCACTGGCATGTGTGTTCTGCCTTTGGCCTGATTGCATTGCTATTTTTTTCTGATTGGCAGAAAACCTGAACTTTTTTCAGAAAAAGGCATGCCTCTCTTAGCACTGCAGTGCATTAGACTGCTCCCTTGCTTCCCTGAATCCCCAAATACACAACCACCCTGGGCACAATAGAAGACACATTCCAGCAGATTTAGCAAGATTGCACCAAGGATTCTATATGTAGGTACCTTGCTGAGAAGCAAGACCTGCAGTTGCATTCTTCTGTTTAAAGAGGGCAGCAGAGTGCACCAAGAGAACTTGGGGGAAATAGCTTATGTTAACTACTTGCCATGCTCTTTATAGATCCCTCTGTTTGACTGGGTGAATTCTAATTTCTGGGGTAGAGTAAGCAATTTTTGGATCTAGATGCTGTGCGCAACAGGAATGCTATATACTGCACTGTACAGCTACTGAAAAGTTACCAATTTTACAGGATGTTCAGGTAAGCTTTGTTTCAGAAAACAACTTGCTAGAGGCACTAAGACAGATTACTGGGACAAAGGAAGAGGGTTTGGGGATTAGCACATCTCCTATGAAAGGTACAGTCACGCCCGAGACAACTCTGAGTGTCACCTCAAATTCTAAGAAATGCAAACTAGGGACCTACGCTTTTTATTTCCAGTGGATCTTTGTGTTTCAGACAAATGTGCACGCCTCCCAGAGCCCCTTGCAATGCACTTAGGGAAAGGGGGGAAGGTGCTGTGAAGCCCTCTCGCTGACAATGTCTCTCTTGTCTATAATGTAACTATGAGAGAGAGAGAAATAGGCAATGCGAGAGTGAAAAAGTAAAATGGAAATGGGTCTACTGAGACCAGTATAAGGGGAAATCCTCACAATCCAGGACCGACAGTTGATTGGGAGGGCGCTTACAGGTTTCCGACACCAGACCGGAACCTGAACTCACAAACCCAAACTGCAAAGTGATGCCCATTGCCACTAGACTGCCGACCCCCTTTCGGGGCCCCAGCATATATCCTTTAGTCATACCTAGAGTTCCCAGGACAGTGCAGCATTCAGCGATTACACGAAAATATTGACAGCGCTAGGAGGCCATGCAAATGGCAGAGGTATGCTTTACAAAGCCCACGTAGCGTGCACAAAACAGCACATCAGTCAGGCCCACTTGAAGAGATGGTAAAGAGGAAATACTTCTGCTGCATCCAGTAAAACATAGAGATTGGCCTGCTTTAAAGGTTGACCATGTCCTTCATGGGTGTCTGTCAATATGATACTTCCCTGCTGCAAAGCTTACATTCGAAACGCCAGAACAACTAGGCCCAGAGCACAAAGATGCAGTCAGGTTGAAATAACGAGATACTGAAGAGCAATTTTATATTTCAGAGTGGGAAAAGCAAATATGACCCCGACGTGATTTGAACACGCAACCTTCTGATCTGGAGTCAGACGCGCTACCATTGCGCCACGAGGTCCTTGTGGCAGTTCCCCTGGTGTGTCTGATGACAGAATAAAGGTAGGAGACGTACATGCACCTGCAGAGCCTCATTGCTTCTTTAAGTAGACTGGCTAGGATAGCTTCCTTCTGTGCATCAGTACACGCTGCAGCCAAACCCTTCCCATGAAGTCTTGATGTTTATGAATTGAATGGCAAGTTTTGAAAAACTAAAGCAAGCGAGAAGAATTGCTTACAGTTTATTGGATTTTTTGGACGTCAGCAGACGAGACCTGCGAGAGGTAAACAGAAGTTCATAGTTGGTCATGCTGAATTTTTGAGCCAAAATGCATCGTCCCTGGGTGGGCTTGAACCACCAACCTTTCGGTTAACAGCCGAACGCGCTAACCGATTGCGCCACAGAGACTCATGCAGTGCTTACACTGGGGCCTGATTGGTGTGCTGTTTGCTTATGCTTCCCAGGCAACCTGAAAATATTTCTAAAATAGCTCTATTTCCCACAGCAAATCAGGGTATCAAGCACTTCCCTACCTCCCCTAATCCACAAACACAGGGGATTTAGTAGAGGACAGAGCCCATCAACAGTGCACCAAATGTCCTCTGTGTAGGCATAACTTGCTATGAGGAGAAAGCCACAGTTGCGCACTTGTGTTAAAAGGGGACAGTAGGCTGAACCCAGAGAACACGGGAGAAATGACTCAGGTTTACTGAGTGGAACACTCTGTGTCTTTGTGCCAAAAACAGCAGCGTCTTTTCGGTTAACAGCCGAACGCGCTAACCAATTGTGCCACAGAGACTCACTGGCATGTGTGTTCTGCCTTTGGCTTGATTGCATTGCTATTTTTTTCTGATTGGCAGAAAACCTGAACTTCTTTCTGAAAAAGGCATGCCTCTCTTAGCACTGCAGTGCATTAGACTGCTCCCTTGCTTCCCTGAGTCCCCAAATACACAACCACCTTGGGCACAATAGAAGACACATTCCAGCAGATTTAGCAAGAGTGCACGAAGGTTTCTATATGTAGGTACCTTGCTGAGAAGCAAGACCTGCAGTTGCATTCTTCTGTTAAAAGAGGGCAGCAGAGTGCACCAAGAGAACTTGGGGGAAGTAGCTTATGTTAACTACTTGCCATGCTCTTTATAGAAACCTCTGTTTGACTGGGTGAATTCTAATTTCTGGGGTAGAGTAAGCAATTTTTGGATCTAGATGCTGTGCGCAACAGGAATGCTATATACTGCACTGTACTGCTACTGAAAAGTTACCAATTTTACAGGATGTTCAGGTAAGCTTTGTTTCAGAAAACAACTTGCTAGAGGCACTAAGACAGATTACTGGGACAAAGGAAGAGGGTTTGGGGATTAGCACATCTCCTATGAAAGGTACAGTCACGCCCGAGACAACTCTGAGTGTCACCTCAAATTCTAAGAAATGCGAACTGGGGTCCTACGCTTTTTATTGCCAGTGGATCTTTGTGTTTCAGACAAATGTGCCCGCCCCCCAGAGCCCCATGCAATGCACTTAGGGAAATGGGGGAAGGTGCTGTGAAGCCCTCTCGCTGACAATGTCTCTCTTGTCTATAATGTATCTATGAGAGAGAGAGAAATAGGCAATGCGAGAGTGAAAAAGTAAAATGGAAATGTGTCTACTGAGACCAGTATAAGGGGAAATCCTCACAATCCAGGACCGACAGTTGATTGGGAGGGCGCTTACAGGTTTCCGACACCAGACCGGTACCTGAACTCACAAACCCAAACTGCAAAGTGATGGGCATTGCCACTAGACTGCCGACCCCCTTTCGGGGCCCCAGCATATATCCTTTAGTCACACCTAGAGTTCCCAGGACAGTGCAGCATTCAGCGATTACACGAAAATATTGACAGCGCTAGGAGGCCATGCAAATGGCAGAGGTATGCTTTACAAAGCCCACGTAGCGTGCACAAAACAGCACATCAGTCAGGCCCACTTGAAGAGATGGTAAAGAGGAAATACTTCTGCTGCATCCAGTAAAACATAGAGATTGGCCTGCTTTAAAGGTTGACCATGTCCTTCATGGGTGTCTGTCAATATGATACTTCCCTGCTGCAAAGCTTACATTCGAAACGCCAGAACAACTAGGCCCAGAGCACAAAGATGCAGTCAGGTTGAAATAACGAGATACTGAAGAGCAATTTTGTATTTCAGAGTGGGAAAAGGAAGTATGACCCCGACGTGATTTGAACACGCAACCTTCTGATCTGGAGTCAGACGCGCTACCATTGCGCCACGAGGTCCTTGTGGCAATCCACCTGGTGTGTCTGATGACAGAATAAAGGTAGGAGACGTACATGCACCTGCAGAGCCTCATTGCTTCTTTAGGTAGACTGGCTAGGATAGCTTCCTTCTGTGCATCAGTACACGCTGCAGCCAAACCCTTCCCATGAAGTCTTGATGTTTATGAATTGAATGGCAAGTTTTGAAAAACTAAAGCAAGCGAGAAGAATTGCTTGCAGTTTATTGGATTTTTTGGACGTCAGCAGACGAGACCTGCGAGAGGTAAACAGAAGTTCATAGTTGGTCATGCTGAATTTTTGAGCCAAAATGCATCGTCCCTGGGTGGGCTTGAACCACCAACCTTTTGGTTAACAGCCGAACGCGCTAACCGATTGCGCCACAGAGACTCATGCAGTGCTTACACTGGGGCCTGATTGGTGTGCTGTTTGCTTATGCTCCCCAGGCAACCTGAAAATATTTCTAAAATAGCTCTATTTCCCACAGCAAATCAGGGTATCAAGTACTTCCCTACCTCCCGTAATCCACAAACACAGGGGATTTAGTAGAGGACAGAGCCCATCAACAGTGCACCAAATGCCCTCTGTGTAGGCATAACTTGCTATGAGGAGAAAGCCACAGTTGCGCACTTGTGTTAAAAGGGGACAGTAGGCTGAACCCAGAGAACACGGGAGAAATGACTCAGGTTTACTGAGTGGAACACTCTGTGTCTTTGTGCCCAAAACAGCAGCGTCTTTTCGGTTAACAGCCGAACGCGCTAACCAATTGCGCCACAGAGACTCACTGGCATGTGTGTTCTGCCTTTGGCCTGATTGCATTGCTATTTTTTTCTGATTGGCAGAAAACCTGAACTTTTTTCTGAAAAAGGCATGCCTCTCTTAGCACTGCAGTACATTAGACTGCTCCCTTGCTTCCCTGAGTCCCCAAATACACAACCACTTGGGCACAATAGAAGACACATTCCAGCAGATTTAGCAAGAGTGCACCAAGGTTTCTATATGTAGGTACCTTGCTGAGAAGCAAGACCTGCAGTTGCATTCTTCTGTTAAAAGAGGGCAGCAGAGTGCACCAAGAGAACTTGGGGGAAGTAGCTTATGTTAACTACTTGCCATGCTCTTTATAGATCCCTCTGTTTGACTGGGTGAATTCTAATTTCTGGGGTAGAGTAAGCAATTTTTGGATCTAGATGCTGTGCGCAACAGGAATGCTATATACTGCACTGTACTGCTACTGAAAAGTTACCAATTTTACAGGATGTTCAGGTAAGCTTTGTTTCAGAAAACAACTTGCTAGAGGCCCTAGGACAGATTACTGGGACAAAGGAAGAGGGTTTGGGGATTAGCACATCTCCTATGAAAGTTTACAGTCACGCCCGAGACAACTCTGAGTGCCTCCTCAAATTCTAAGAAATGCGAACTGGGGTCCTTCGCCTTTTATTGCCAGTGGATCTTTGTGTTTCAGACAAATGTGCACGCCTCCCAGAGCCCCTTGCAATGCACTTAGGGAAATGGGGGAAGGTGCTGTGAAGCCCTCTCGCTGACAATGTCTCTCTTGTCTATAATGTATCTATGAGAGAGAGAGAAATAGGCAATGCGAGATTGAAAAAGTAAAATGGAAATGTGTCTACTGAGACCAGTATAAGGGGAAATCCTCACAATCCAGGACCGACAGTTGATTGGGAGGGCGCTTACAGGTTTCCGACACCAGACCGGTACCTGAACTCACAAACCCAAACTGCAAAGTGATGGGCATTGCCACTAGACTGCCGACCCCCTTTCGGGGCCCCAGCATATATCCTTTAGTCACACCTAGAGTTCCCAGGACAGTGTAGCATTCAGCGATTACACGAAAATATTGACAGCGCTAGGAGGCCATGCAAATGGCAGAGGTATGCTTTACAAAGCCCACGTAGCGTTCACAAAACAGCACATCAGTCAGGCCCACTTGAAGAGATGGTAAAGAGGAAATACTTCTGCTGCATCCAGTAAAACATAGAGATTGGCCTGCTTTAAAGGTTGACCATGTCCTTCATGGGTGTCTGTCAATATGATACTTCCCTGCTGCAAAGCTTACATTCGAAACGCCAGAACAACTAGGGCCAGAGCACAAAGATGCAGTCAGGTTGAAATAACGAGATACTGAAGAGCAATTTTGTATTTCAGAGTGGGAAAAGCAAATATGACCCCGACGTGATTTGAACACGCAACCTTCTGATCTGGAGTCAGACGTGCTACCATTGCGCCACGAGGTCCTTGTGGCAGTCCACCTGGTGTGTCTGATGACAGAATAAAGGTAGGAGACGTACATGCACCTGCAGAGCCTCATTGCTTCTTTAGGTAGACTGGCTAGGATAGCTTCCTTCTGTGCATCAGTACACGCTCCAGCCAAACCCTTCCCATGAAGTCTTGATGTTTATGAATTGAATGGCAAGTTTTGAAAAACTAAAGCAAGCGAGAAGAATTGCTTGCAGTTTATTGGATTTTTTGGACGTCAGCAGACGAGACCTGCGAGAGGTAAACAGAAGTTCATAGTTGGTCATGCTGAATTTTTGAGCCAAAATGCATCGTCCCTGGGTGGGCTTGAACCACCATCCTTTCGGTTAACAGCCGAACGCGCTAACCGATTGCGCCACAGAGACTCATGCAGTGCTTACACTGGGGCCTGATTGGTGTGCTGTTTGCTTATGCTTCCCAGGCAACCTGAAAATATTTCTAAAATAGCTCTATTTCCCACAGCAAATCAGGGTATCAAGCACTTCCCTACCTCCCCTAATCCACTAACACAGGGGATTTAGTAGAGGACAGAGCCCATCAACAGTGCACCAAATGTCCTCTGTATAGGCATAACTTGCTATGAGGAGAAAGCCACAGTTGCGCACTTGTGTTAAAAGGGGACAGTAGGCTGAACCCAGAGAACACAGGAGAAATGACTCAGGTTTACTGAGTGGAACACTCTGTGTCTTTGTGCCAAAAACAGCAGCATCTTTTCGGTTAACAGCCGAACGCGCTAACCAATTGCGCCACAGAGACTCACTGGCATGTATGTTCTGCCTTTGGCCTGATTGCATTGCTATTTTTTTTCTGATTGGCAGAAAACCTGAACTTTTTTCTGAAAAAGGCATGCCTCTCTTAGCACTGCAGTGCATTAGACTGCTCCCTTGCTTCCCTGAGTCCCCAAATACACAACCACCTTGGGCACAATAGAAGACACATTCCAGCAGATTTAGCAAGAGTGCACCAAGGATTCTATATGTAGGTATCTTGCTGAGAAGCAAGACCTGCAGTTGCATTCTTCTGTTAAAAGAGGGCAGCAGAGTGCACCAAGAGAACTTGGGGGAAGTAGCTTATGTTAACTACTTGCCATGCTCTTTATAGATCCCTCTGTTTGACTGGGTGAATTCTAATTTCTGGGGTAGAGTAAGCAATTTTTGGATCTAGATGCTGTGCGCAACAGGAATGCTATATACTGCACTGTACTGCTACTGAAAACTTACCAATTTTACAGGATGTTCAGGTAAGCTTTGTTTCAGAAAACAACTTGCTAGAGGCACTAAGACAGATTACTGGGACAAAGGAAGAGGGTTTGGGGATTAGCACATCTCCTATGAAAGGTACAGTCACCCCCGAGACAACTCTGAGTGTCACCTCAAATTCTAAGAAATGCAAACTAGGGACCTACGCTTTTTATTGCCAGTGGATCTTTGTGTTTCAGACAAATGTGCACGCCTCCCAGAGCCCCTTGCAATGCACTTAGGGAAAGGGGGGAAGGTGCTGTGAAGCCCTCTCGCTGACAATGTCTCTCTTGCCTATAATGTAACTATGAGAGAGAGAGAAATAGGCAATGCGAGAGTGAAAAAGTAAAATGGAAATGTGTCTACTGAGACCAGTATAAGGGGAAATCCTCACAATCCAGGACGGACAGTTGATTGGGAGGGCGCTTACAGGTTTCCGACACCAGACCGGTACCTGAACTCACAAACCCAAACTGCAAAGTGATGGGCATTGCCACTAGACTGCCGACCCCCTTTCGGGGCCCCAGCATATATCCTTTAGTCACACCTAGAGTTCCCAGGACAGTGCAGCATTCAGCGATTACACGAAAATATTGACAGCGCTAGGAGGCCATGCAAATGGCAGAGGTATGCTTTACAAAGCCCACGTAGCGTGCACAAAACAGCACATCAGTCAGGCCCACTTGAAGAGATGGTAAAGAGGAAATACTTCTGCTGCATCCAGTAAAACATAGAGATTGGCCTGCTTTAAAGGTTGACCATGTCCTTCATGGGTGTCTGTCAATATGATACTTCCCTGCTGCAAAGCTTACATTCGAAACGCCAGAACAACTAGGCCCAGAGCACAAAGATGCAGTCAGGTTGAAATAACGAGATACTGAAGAGCAATTTTGTATTTCAGAGTGGGAAAAGGAAGTATGACCCCGACGTGATTTGAACACACAACCTTCTGATCTGGAGTCAGACGCGCTACCATTGCGCCACGAGGTCCTTGTGGCAATCCACCTGGTGTGTCTGATGACAGAATAAATGTAGGAGACGTACATGCACCTGCAGAGCCTCATTGCTTCTTTAGGTAGACTGGCTCGGATAGCTTCCTTCTGTGCATCAGTACACGCTGCAGCCAAACCCTTCCCATGAAGTCTTGATGTTTATGAATTGAATGGCAAGTTTTGAAAAACTAAAGCAAGCGAGAAGAATTGCTTACAGTTTATTGGATTTTTTGGACGTCAGCAGACGAGACCTGCGAGAGGTAAACAGAAGTTCATAGTTGGTCATGCTGAATTTTTGAGCCAAAATGCATCGTCCCTGGGTGGGCTTGAACCACCGACCTTTCGGTTAACAGCCGAACGCGCTAACCGATTGCGCCACAGAGACTCATGCAGTGCTTACTCTGGGGCCTGATTGGTGTGCTGTTTGCTTATGCTTCCCAGGCAACCTGAAAATATTTCTAAAATAGCTCTATTTCCCACAGCAAATCAGGGTATCAAGCACTTCCCTACCTCCCGTAATCCACAAACACAGGGGATTTAGTAGAGGACAGAGCCCATCAACAGTGCACCAAATGCCCTCTGTGTAGGCATAATTTGCTATGAGGAGAAAGCCACAGTTGCGCACTTGTGTTAAAAGGGGACAGTAGGCTGAACCCAGAGAACACGGGAGAAATGACTCAGGTTTACTGAGTGGAACACTCTGTGTCTTTGTGCCCAAAACAGCAGCGTCTTTTCGGTTAACAGCCGAACGCGCTAACCAATTGCGCCACAGAGACTCACTGGCATGTGTGTTCTGCCTTTGGCCTGATTGCATTGCTATTTTTTTCTGATTGGCAGAAAACCTGAACTTTTTTCTGAAAAAGGCATGCCTCTCTTAGCACTGCAGTGCATTAGACTGCTCCCTTGCTTCCCTGAGTCCCCAAATACACAACCACCTTGGGCACAATAGAAGACACATTCCAGCAGATTTAGCAAGAGTGCACCAAGGATTCTATATGTAGGTACCTTGCTGAGAAGCAAGACCTGCAGTTGCATTCTTCTGTTAAAAGAGGGCAGCAGAGTGCACCAAGAGAACTTGGGGGAAGTAGATTATGTTAACTACTTGCCATGCTCTTTATAGATCCCTCTGTTTGACTGGGTGAATTCTAATTTCTGGGGTAGAGTAAGCAATTTTTGGATCTAGATGCTGTGCGCAACAGGAATGCTATATACTGCACTGTACTGCTACTGAAAAGTTACCAATTTTACAGGATGTTCAGGTAAGCTTTGTTTCAGAAAACAACTTGCTAGAGGCACTAAGACAGATTACTGGGACAAAGGAAGAGGGTTTGGGGATTAGCACATCTCCTATGAAAGGTACAGTCACGCCCGAGACAACTCTGAGTGTCACCTCGAATTCTAAGAAATGCAAACTAGGGACCTACGCTTTTTATTGCCAGTGGATCTTTGTGTTTCAGACAAATGTGCACGCCTCCCAGAGCCCCTTGCAATGCACTTAGGGAAAGGGGGGAAGGTGCTGTGAAGCCCTCTCGCTGACAATGTCTCTCTTGTCTATAATGTAACTATGAGAGAGAGAGAAATAGGCAATGCGAGAGTGAAAAAGTAAAATGGAAATGTGTCTACTGAGACCAGTATAAGGGGAAATCCTCACAATCCAGGACCGACAGTTGATTGGGAGGGCGCTTACAGGTTTCCGACACCAGACCGGTACCTGAACTCACAAACCCAAACTGCAAAGTGATGGGCATTGCCATTAGACTGCCGACCCCCTTTCGGGGCCCCAGCATATATCCTTTAGTCACACCTAGAGTTCCCAGGACAGTGCAGCATTCAGCGATTACACGAAAATATTGACAGCGCTAGGAGGCCATGCAAATGGCAGAGGTATGCTTTACAAAGCCCACGTAGCGTGCACAAAACAGCACATCAGTCAGGCCCACTTGAAGAGATGGTAAAGAGGAAATACTTCTGCTGCATCCAGTAAAACATAGAGATTGGCCTGCTTTAAAGGTTGACCATGTCCTTCATGGGTGTCTGTCAATATGATACTTCCCTGCTGCAAAGCTTACATTCGAAACGCCAGAACAACTAGGCCCAGAGCACAAAGATGCAGTCAGGTTGAAATAACGAGATACTGAAGAGCAATTTTGTATTTCAGAGTGGGAAAAGGAAGTATGACCCCGACGTGATTTGAACACACAACCTTCTGATCTGGAGTCAGACGCACTACCATTGCGCCACGAGGTCCTTATGGCAATCCACCTGGTGTGTCTGATGACAGAATAAAGGTAGGAGACGTACATGCACCTGCAGAGCCTCATTGCTTCTTTAGGTAGACTGGCTAGGATAGCTTCCTTCTGCGCATCAGTACACGCTGCAGCCAAACCCTTCCCATGAAGTCTTGATGTTTATGAATTGAATGGCAAGTTTTGAAAAACTAAAGCAAGCGAGAAGAATTGCTTGCAGTTTATTGGATTTTTTGGACGTCAGCAGACGAGACCTGCGAGAGGTAAACAGAAGTTCATAGTTGGTCATGCTGAATTTTTGAGCCAAAATGCATCGTCCCTGGGTGGGCTTGAACCACCGACCTTTCGGTTAACAGCCGAACGCGCTAACCGATTGCGCCACAGAGACTCATGCAGTGCTTACACTGGGGCCTGATTGGTGTGCTGTTTGCTTATGCTTCCCAGGCAACCTGAAAATATTTCTAAAATAGCTCTATTTCCCACAGCAAATCAGGGTATCAAGCACTTCCCTACCTCCCCTAATCCACAAACACAGGGGATTTAGTAGAGGACAGAGCCCATCAACAGTGCACCAAATGTCCTCTGTGTAGGCATAACTTGCTATGAGGAGAAAGCCACAGTTGCGCACTTGTGTTAAAAGGGGACAGTAGGCTGAACCCAGAGAACACGGGAGAAATGACTCAGGTTTACTGAGTGGAACACTCTGTGTCTTTGTGCCAAAAACAGCAGCGTCTTTTCGGTTAACAGCCGAACGCGCTAACCAATTGTGCCACAGAGACTCACTGGCATGTGTGTTCTGCCTTTGGCCTGATTGCATTGCTATTTTTTTCTGATTGGCAGAAAACCTGAACTTTTTTCTGAAAAAGGCATGCCTCTCTTAGCACTGCAGTGCATTAGACTGCTCCCTTGCTTCCCTGAGTCCCCAAATACACAACCACTTGGGCACAATAGAAGACACATTCCAGCAGATTTAGCAAGAGTGCACCAAGGTTTCTATATGTAGGTACCTTGCTGAGAAGCAAGACCTGCAGTTGCATTCTTCTGTTAAAAGAGGGCAGCAGAGTGCACCAAGAGAACTTGGGGGAAGTAGCTTATGTTAACTACTTGCCATGCTCTTTATAGATCCCTCTGTTTGACTGGGTGAATTCTAATTTCTGGGGTAGAGTAAGCAATTTTTGGATCTAGATGCTGTGCGCAACAGGAATGCTATATACTGCACTGTACTGCTACTGAAAAGTTACCAATTTTACAGGATGTTCAGGTAAGCTTTGTTTCAGAAAACAACTTGCTAGAGGCCCTAGGACAGATTACTGGGACAAAGGAAGAGGGTTTGGGGATTAGCACATCTCCTATGAAAGTTTACAGTCACGCCCGAGACAACTCTGAGTGCCTCCTCAAATTCTAAGAAATGCGAACTGGGGTCCTTCGCCTTTTATTGCCAGTGGATCTTTGTGTTTCAGACAAATGTGCACGCCTCCCAGAGCCCCTTGCAATGCACTTAGGGAAATGGGGGAAGGTGCTGTGAAGCCCTCTCGCTGACAATGTCTCTCTTGTCTATAATGTATCTATGAGAGAGAGAGAAATAGGCAATGCGAGATTGAAAAAGTAAAATGGAAATGTGTCTACTGAGACCAGTATAAGGGGAAATCCTCACAATCCAGGACCGACAGTTGATTGGGAGGGCGCTTACAGGTTTCCGACACCAGACCGGTACCTGAACTCACAAACCCAAACTGCAAAGTGATGGGCATTGCCACTAGACTGCCGACCCCCTTTCGGGGCCCCAGCATATATCCTTTAGTCACACCTAGAGTTCCCAGGACAGTGTAGCATTCAGCGATTACACGAAAATATTGACAGCGCTAGGAGGCCATGCAAATGGCAGAGGTATGCTTTACAAAGCCCACGTAGCGTTCACAAAACAGCACATCAGTCAGGCCCACTTGAAGAGATGGTAAAGAGGAAATACTTCTGCTGCATCCAGTAAAACATAGAGATTGGCCTGCTTTAAAGGTTGACCATGTCCTTCATGGGTGTCTGTCAATATGATACTTCCCTGCTGCAAAGCTTACATTCGAAACGCCAGAACAACTAGGGCCAGAGCACAAAGATGCAGTCAGGTTGAAATAACGAGATACTGAAGAGCAATTTTGTATTTCAGAGTGGGAAAAGCAAATATGACCCCGACGTGATTTGAACACGCAACCTTCTGATCTGGAGTCAGACGTGCTACCATTGCGCCACGAGGTCCTTGTGGCAGTCCACCTGGTGTGTCTGATGACAGAATAAAGGTAGGAGACGTACATGCACCTGCAGAGCCTCATTGCTTCTTTAGGTAGACTGGCTAGGATAGCTTCCTTCTGTGCATCAGTACACGCTCCAGCCAAACCCTTCCCATGAAGTCTTGATGTTTATGAATTGAATGGCAAGTTTTGAAAAACTAAAGCAAGCGAGAAGAATTGCTTGCAGTTTATTGGATTTTTTGGACGTCAGCAGACGAGACCTGCGAGAGGTAAACAGAAGTTCATAGTTGGTCATGCTGAATTTTTGAGCCAAAATGCATCGTCCCTGGGTGGGCTTGAACCACCGACCTTTCGGTTAACAGCCGAACGCGCTAACCGATTGCGCCACAGAGACTCATGCAGTGCTTACACTGGGGCCTGATTGGTGTGCTGTTTGCTTATGCTTCCCAGGCAACCTGAAAATATTTCTAAAATAGCTCTATTTCCCACAGCAAATCAGGGTATCAAGCACTTCCCTACCTCCCCTAATCCACAAACACAGGGGATTTAGTAGAGGACAGAGCCCATCAACAGTGCACCAAATGTCCTCTGTGTAGGCATAACTTGCTATGAGGAGAAAGCCACAGTTGCGCACTTGTGTTAAAAGGGGACAGTAGGCTGAACCCAGAGAACACGGGAGAAATGACTCAGGTTTACTGAGTGGAACACTCTGTGTCTTTGTGCCAAAAACAGCAGCGTCTTTTCGGTTAACAGCCGAACGCGCTAACCAATTGTGCCACAGAGACTCACTGGCATGTGTGTTCTGCCTTTGGCCTGATTGCATTGCTATTTTTTTCTGATTGGCAGAAAACCTGAACTTTTTTCTGAAAAAGGCATGCCTCTCTTAGCACTGCAGTGCATTAGACTGCTCCCTTGCTTCCCTGAGTCCCCAAATACACAACCACTTGGGCACAATAGAAGACACATTCCAGCAGATTTAGCAAGAGTGCACCAAGGTTTCTATATGTAGGTACCTTGCTGAGAAGCAAGACCTGCAGTTGCATTCTTCTGTTAAAAGAGGGCAGCAGAGTGCACCAAGAGAACTTGGGGGAAGTAGCTTATGTTAACTACTTGCCATGCTCTTTATAGATCCCTCTGTTTGACTGGGTGAATTCTAATTTCTGGGGTAGAGTAAGCAATTTTTGGATCTAGATGCTGTGCGCAACAGGAATGCTATATACTGCACTGTACTGCTACTGAAAAGTTACCAATTTTACAGGATGTTCAGGTAAGCTTTGTTTCAGAAAACAACTTGCTAGAGGCCCTAGGACAGATTACTGGGACAAAGGAAGAGGGTTTGGGGATTAGCACATCTCCTATGAAAGTTTACAGTCACGCCCGAGACAACTCTGAGTGCCTCCTCAAATTCTAAGAAATGCGAACTGGGGTCCTTCGCCTTTTATTGCCAGTGGATCTTTGTGTTTCAGACAAATGTGCACGCCTCCCAGAGCCCCTTGCAATGCACTTAGGGAAAGGGGGGAAGGTGCTGTGAAGCCCTCTCGCTGACAATGTCTCTCTTGCCTATAATGTAACTATGAGAGAGAGAGAAATAGGCAATGCGAGAGTGAAAAAGTAAAATGGAAATGTGTCTACTGAGACCAGTATAAGGGGAAATCCTCACAATCCAGGACGGACAGTTGATTGGGAGGGCGCTTACAGGTTTCCGACACCAGACCGGTACCTGAACTCACAAACCCAAACTGCAAAGTGATGGGCATTGCCACTAGACTGCCGACCCCCTTTCGGGGCCCCAGCATATATCCTTTAGTCACACCTAGAGTTCCCAGGACAGTGCAGCATTCAGCGATTACACGAAAATATTGACAGCGCTAGGAGGCCATGCAAATGGCAGAGGTATGCTTTACAAAGCCCACGTAGCGTGCACAAAACAGCACATCAGTCAGGCCCACTTGAAGAGATGGTAAAGAGGAAATACTTCTGCTGCATCCAGTAAAACATAGAGATTGGCCTGCTTTAAAGGTTGACCATGTCCTTCATGGGTGTCTGTCAATATGATACTTCCCTGCTGCAAAGCTTACATTCGAAACGCCAGAACAACTAGGCCCAGAGCACAAAGATGCAGTCAGGTTGAAATAACGAGATACTGAAGAGCAATTTTGTATTTCAGAGTGGGAAAAGGAAGTATGACCCCGACGTGATTTGAACACACAACCTTCTGATCTGGAGTCAGACGCGCTACCATTGCGCCACGAGGTCCTTGTGGCAATCCACCTGGTGTGTCTGATGACAGAATAAAGGTAGGAGACGTACATGCACCTGCAGAGCCTCATTGCTTCTTTAGGTAGACTGGCTCGGATAGCTTCCTTCTGTGCATCAGTACACGCTGCAGCCAAACCCTTCCCATGAAGTCTTGATGTTTATGAATTGAATGGCAAGTTTTGAAAAACTAAAGCAAGCGAGAAGAATTGCTTACAGTTTATTGGATTTTTTGGACGTCAGCAGACGAGACCTGCGAGAGGTAAACAGAAGTTCATAGTTGGTCATGCTGAATTTTTGAGCCAAAATGCATCGTCCCTGGGTGGGCTTGAACCACCGACCTTTCGGTTAACAGCCGAACGCGCTAACCGATTGCGCCACAGAGACTCATGCATTGCTTACACTGGGGCCTGATTGGTGTGCTGTTTGCTTATGCTTCCCAGGCAACCTGAAAATATTTCTAAAATAGCTCTATTTCCCACAGCAAATCAGGGTATCAAGCACTTCCCTACCTCCCCTAATCCACAAACACAGGGGATTTAGTAGAGGACAGAGCCCATCAACAGTGCACCAAATGTCCTCTGTGTAGGCATAACTTGCTATGAGGAGAAAGCCACAGTTGCGCACTTGTGTTAAAAGGGGACAGTAGGCTGAACCCAGAGAACACGGGAGAAATGACTCAGGTTTACTGAGTGGAACACTCTGTGTCTTTGTGCCAAAAACAGCAGCGTCTTTTCGGTTAACAGCCGAACGCGCTAACCAATTGTGCCACAGAGACTCACTGGCATGTGTGTTCTGCCTTTGGCCTGATTGCATTGCTATTTTTTTCTGATTGGCAGAAAACCTGAACTTTTTTCTGAAAAAGGCATGCCTCTCTTAGCACTGCAGTGCATTAGACTGCTCCCTTGCTTCCCTGAGTCCCCAAATACACAACCACTTGGGCACAATAGAAGACACATTCCAGCAGATTTAGCAAGAGTGCACCAAGGTTTCTATATGTAGGTACCTTGCTGAGAAGCAAGACCTGCAGTTGCATTCTTCTGTTAAAAGAGGGCAGCAGAGTGCACCAAGAGAACTTGGGGGAAGTAGCTTATGTTAACTACTTGCCATGCTCTTTATAGATCCCTCTGTTTGACTGGGTGAATTCTAATTTCTGGGGTAGAGTAAGCAATTTTTGGATCTAGATGCTGTGCGCAACAGGAATGCTATATACTGCACTGTACTGCTACTGAAAAGTTACCAATTTTACAGGATGTTCAGGTAAGCTTTGTTTCAGAAAACAACTTGCTAGAGGCCCTAGGACAGATTACTGGGACAAAGGAAGAGGGTTTGGGGATTAGCACATCTCCTATGAAAGTTTACAGTCACGCCCGAGACAACTCTGAGTGCCTCCTCAAATTCTAAGAAATGCGAACTGGGGTCCTTCGCCTTTTATTGCCAGTGGATCTTTGTGTTTCAGACAAATGTGCACGCCTCCCAGAGCCCCTTGCAATGCACTTAGGGAAATGGGGGAAGGTGCTGTGAAGCCCTCTCGCTGACAATGTCTCTCTTGTCTATAATGTATCTATGAGAGAGAGAGAAATAGGCAATGCGAGAGTGAAAAAGTAAAATGGAAATGTGTCTACTGAGACCAGTATAAGGGGAAATCCTCACAATCCAGGACCGACAGTTGATTGGGAGGGCGCTTACAGGTTTCCGACACCAGACCGGTACCTGAACTCACAAACCCAAACTGCAAAGTGATGGGCATTGCCACTAGACTGCCGACCCCCTTTCGGGGCCCCAGCATATATCCTTTAGTCACACCTAGAGTTCCCAGGACAGTGTAGCATTCAGCGATTACACGAAAATATTGACAGCGCTAGGAGGCCATGCAAATGGCAGAGGTATGCTTTACAAAGCCCACGTAGCGTTCACAAAACAGCACATCAGTCAGGCCCACTTGAAGAGATGGTAAAGAGGAAATACTTCTGCTGCATCCAGTAAAACATAGAGATTGGCCTGCTTTAAAGGTTGACCATGTCCTTCATGGGTGTCTGTCAATATGATACTTCCCTGCTGCAAAGCTTACATTCGAAACGCCAGAACAACTAGGGCCAGAGCACAAAGATGCAGTCAGGTTGAAATAACGAGATACTGAAGAGCAATTTTGTATTTCAGAGTGGGAAAAGCAAATATGACCCCGACGTGATTTGAACACGCAACCTTCTGATCTGGAGTCAGACGTGCTACCATTGCGCCACGAGGTCCTTGTGGCAGTCCACCTGGTGTGTCTGATGACAGAATAAAGGTAGGAGACGTACATGGACCTGCAGAGCCTCATTGCTTCTTTAAGTAGACTGGCTAGGATAGCTTCCTTCTGTGCATCAGTACACGCTGCAGCCAAACCCCTTCCATGAAGTCTTGATGTTTATGAATTGAATGGCAAGTTTTGAAAAACTAAAGCAAGCGAGAAGAATTGCTTGCAGTTTATTGGATTTTTTGGACGTCAGCAGACGAGACCTGCGAGAGGTAAACAGAAGTCCATAGTTGGTCACGCTGAATTTTTGAGCCAAAATACACTGTCCCTGGGTGGGCTTGAACCACCAACCTTTCGGTTAACAGCCGAACGCACTAACCGATTGCGCCACAGAGACTCATGCAGTTCTTACACAGGGGCCTGATTGGTGTGCTGTTTGCTTATGCTTCCCAGGCAACCTGAAAATATTTCTAAAATAGCTCTATTTCCCACAGCAAATCAGGGTATCAAGCACTTCCCTACCTCCCCTAATCCACAAACACAGGGGATTTAGTAGAGGACAGAGCCCATCAACAGTGCACCAAATGTCCTCTGTATAGGCATAACTTGCTATGAGGAGAAAGCCACAGTTGCTTCTTTAGGTAGACTGGCTAGGATAGCTTCCTTCTGCGCATCAGTACACGCTGCAGCCAAACCCTTCCCATGAAGTCTTGATGTTTATGAATTGAATGGCAAGTTTTGAAAAACTAAAGCAAGCGAGAAGAATTGCTTGCAGTTTATTGGATTTTTTGGACGTCAGCAGACGAGACCTGCGAGAGGTAAACAGAAGTTCATAGTTGGTCATGCTGAATTTTTGAGCCAAAATGCATCGTCCCTGGGTGGGCTTGAACCACCGACCTTTCGGTTAACAGCCGAACGCGCTAACCGATTGCGCCACAGAGACTCATGCAGTGCTTACACTGGGGCCTGATTGGTGTGCTGTTTGCTTATGCTTCCCAGGCAACCTGAAAATATTTCTAAAATAGCTCTATTTCCCACAGCAAATCAGGGTATCAAGCACTTCCCTACCTCCCCTAATCCACAAACACAGGGGATTTAGTAGAGGACAGAACCCATCAACAGTGCACCAAATGTCCTCTGTGTAGGCATAACTTGCTATGAGGAGAAAGCCACAGTTGCGCACTTGTGTTAAAAGGGGACAGTAGGCTGAACCCAGAGAACACGGGAGAAATGACTCAGGTTTACTGAGTGGAACACTCTGTGTCTTTGTGCCAAAAACAGCAGCGTCTTTTCGGTTAACAGCCGAACGCGCTAACCAATTGTGCCACAGAGACTCACTGGCATGTGTGTTCTGCCTTTGGCCTGATTGCATTGCTATTTTTTTCTGATTGGCAGAAAACCTGAACTTTTTTCTGAAAAAGGCATGCCTCTCTTAGCACTGCAGTGCATTAGACTGCTCCCTTGCTTCCCTGAGTCCCCAAATACACAACCACTTGGGCACAATAGAAGACACATTCCAGCAGATTTAGCAAGAGTGCACCAAGGTTTCTATATGTAGGTACCTTGCTGAGAAGCAAGACCTGCAGTTGCATTCTTCTGTTAAAAGAGGGCAGCAGAGTGCACCAAGAGAACTTGGGGGAAGTAGCTTATGTTAACTACTTGCCATGCTCTTTATAGATCCCTCTGTTTGACTGGGTGAATTCTAATTTCTGGGGTAGAGTAAGCAATTTTTGGATCTAGATGCTGTGCGCAACAGGAATGCTATATACTGCACTGTACTGCTACTGAAAAGTTACCAATTTTACAGGATGTTCAGGTAAGCTTTGTTTCAGAAAACAACTTGCTAGAGGCCCTAGGACAGATTACTGGGACAAAGGAAGAGGGTTTGGGGATTAGCACATCTCCTATGAAAGTTTACAGTCACGCCCGAGACAACTCTGAGTGCCTCCTCAAATTCTAAGAAATGCGAACTGGGGTCCTTCGCCTTTTATTGCCAGTGGATCTTTGTGTTTCAGACAAATGTGCACGCCTCCCAGAGCCCCTTGCAATGCACTTAGGGAAATGGGGGAAGGTGCTGTGAAGCCCTCTCGCTGACAATGTCTCTCTTGTCTATAATGTATCTATGAGAGAGAGAGAAATAGGCAATGCGAGATTGAAAAAGTAAAATGGAAATGTGTCTACTGAGACCAGTATAAGGGGAAATCCTCACAATCCAGGACCGACAGTTGATTGGGAGGGCGCTTACAGGTTTCCGACACCAGACCGGTACCTGAACTCACAAACCCAAACTGCAAAGTGATGGGCATTGCCACTAGACTGCCGACCCCCTTTCGGGGCCCCAGCATATATCCTTTAGTCACACCTAGAGTTCCCAGGACAGTGTAGCATTCAGCGATTACACGAAAATATTGACAGCGCTAGGAGGCCATGCAAATGGCAGAGGTATGCTTTACAAAGCCCACGTAGCGTTCACAAAACAGCACATCAGTCAGGCCCACTTGAAGAGATGGTAAAGAGGAAATACTTCTGCTGCATCCAGTAAAACATAGAGATTGGCCTGCTTTAAAGGTTGACCATGTCCTTCATGGGTGTCTGTCAATATGATACTTCCCTGCTGCAAAGCTTACATTCGAAACGCCAGAACAACTAGGGCCAGAGCACAAAGATGCAGTCAGGTTGAAATAACGAGATACTGAAGAGCAATTTTGTATTTCAGAGTGGGAAAAGCAAATATGACCCCGACGTGATTTGAACACGCAACCTTCTGATCTGGAGTCAGACGTGCTACCATTGCGCCACGAGGTCCTTGTGGCAGTCCACCTGGTGTGTCTGATGACAGAATAAAGGTAGGAGACGTACATGCACCTGCAGAGCCTCATTGCTTCTTTAGGTAGACTGGCTAGGATAGCTTCCTTCTGTGCATCAGTACACGCTCCAGCCAAACCCTTCCCATGAAGTCTTGATGTTTATGAATTGAATGGCAAGTTTTGAAAAACTAAAGCAAGCGAGAAGAATTGCTTGCAGTTTATTGGATTTTTTGGACGTCAGCAGACGAGACCTGCGAGAGGTAAACAGAAGTTCATAGTTGGTCATGCTGAATTTTTGAGCCAAAATGCATCGTCCCTGGGTGGGCTTGAACCACCATCCTTTCGGTTAACAGCCGAACGCGCTAACCGATTGCGCCACAGAGACTCATGCAGTGCTTACACTGGGGCCTGATTGGTGTGCTGTTTGCTTATGCTTCCCAGGCAACCTGAAAATATTTCTAAAATAGCTCTATTTCCCACAGCAAATCAGGGTATCAAGCACTTCCCTACCTCCCCTAATCCACAAACACAGGGGATTTAGTAGAGGACAGAGCCCATCAACAGTGCACCAAATGTCCTCTGTATAGGCATAACTTGCTATGAGGAGAAAGCCACAGTTGCGCACTTGTGTTAAAAGGGGACAGTAGGCTGAACCCAGAGAACACGGGAGAAATGACTCAGGTTTACTGAGTGGAACACTCTGTGTCTTTGTGCCAAAAACAGCAGCATCTTTTCGGTTAACAGCCGAACGCGCTAACCAATTGCGCCACAGAGACTCACTGGCATGTATGTTCTGCCTTTGGCCTGATTGCATTGCTATTTTTTTTCTGATTGGCAGAAAACCTGAACTTTTTTCTGAAAAAGGCATGCCTCTCTTAGCACTGCAGTGCATTAGACTGCTCCCTTGCTTCCCTGAGTCCCCAAATACACAACCACCTTGGGCACAATAGAAGACACATTCCAGCAGATTTAGCAAGAGTGCACCAAGGATTCTATATGTAGGTATCTTGCTGAGAAGCAAGACCTGCAGTTGCATTCTTCTGTTAAAAGAGGGCAGCAGAGTGCACCAAGAGAACTTGGGGGAAGTAGCTTATGTTAACTACTTGCCATGCTCTTTATAGATCCCTCTGTTTGACTGGGTGAATTCTAATTTCTGGGGTAGAGTAAGCAATTTTTGGATCTAGATGCTGTGCGCAACAGGAATGCTATATACTGCACTGTACTGCTACTGAAAACTTACCAATTTTACAGGATGTTCAGGTAAGCTTTGTTTCAGAAAACAACTTGCTAGAGGCACTAAGACAGATTACTGGGACAAAGGAAGAGGGTTTGGGGATTAGCACATCTCCTATGAAAGGTACAGTCACGCCCGAGACAACTCTGAGTGTCACCTCAAATTCTAAGAAATGCAAACTAGGGACCTACGCTTTTTATTGCCAGTGGATCTTTGTGTTTCAGACAAATGTGCACGCCTCCCAGAGCCCCTTGCAATGCACTTAGGGAAAGGGGGGAAGGTGCTGTGAAGCCCTCTCGCTGACAATGTCTCTCTTGCCTATAATGTAACTATGAGAGAGAGAGAAATAGGCAATGCGAGAGTGAAAAAGTAAAATGGAAATGTGTCTACTGAGACCAGTATAAGGGGAAATCCTCACAATCCAGGACGGACAGTTGATTGGGAGGGCGCTTACAGGTTTCCGACACCAGACCGGTACCTGAACTCACAAACCCAAACTGCAAAGTGATGGGCATTGCCACTAGACTGCCGACCCCCTTTCGGGGCCCCAGCATATATCCTTTAGTCACACCTAGAGTTCCCAGGACAGTGCAGCATTCAGCGATTACACGAAAATATTGACAGCGCTAGGAGGCCATGCAAATGGCAGAGGTATGCTTTACAAAGCCCACGTAGCGTGCACAAAACAGCACATCAGTCAGGCCCACTTGAAGAGATGGTAAAGAGGAAATACTTCTGCTGCATCCAGTAAAACATAGAGATTGGCCTGCTTTAAAGGTTGACCATGTCCTTCATGGGTGTCTGTCAATATGATACTTCCCTGCTGCAAAGCTTACATTCGAAACGCCAGAACAACTAGGCCCAGAGCACAAAGATGCAGTCAGGTTGAAATAACGAGATACTGAAGAGCAATTTTGTATTTCAGAGTGGGAAAAGCAAATATGACCCCGACGTGATTTGAACACGCAACCTTCTGATCTGGAGTCAGACGTGCTACCATTGCGCCACGAGGTCCTTGTGGCAGTCCACCTGGTGTGTCTGATGACAGAATAAAGGTAGGAGACGTACATGCACCTGCAGAGCCTCATTGCTTCTTTAGGTAGACTGGCTAGGATAGCTTCCTTCTGTGCATCAGTACACGCTCCAGCCAAACCCTTCCCATGAAGTCTTGATGTTTATGAATTGAATGGCAAGTTTTGAAAAACTAAAGCAAGCGAGAAGAATTGCTTGCAGTTTATTGGATTTTTTGGACTTCAGCAGACGAGACCTGCGAGAGGTAAACAGAAGTTCATAGTTGGTCATGCTGAATTTTTGAGCCAAAATGCATCGTCCCTGGGTGGGCTTGAACCACCATCCTTTCGGTTAACAGCCGAACGCGCTAACCGATTGCGCCACAGAGACTCATGCAGTGCTTACACTGGGGCCTGATTGGTGTGCTGTTTGCTTATGCTTCCCAGGCAACCTGAAAATATTTCTAAAATAGCTCTATTTCCCACAGCAAATCAGGGTATCAAGCACTTCCCTACCTCCCCTAATCCACAAACACAGGGGATTTAGTAGAGGACAGAGCCCATCAACAGTGCACCAAATGTCCTCTGTATAGGCATAACTTGCTATGAGGAGAAAGCCACAGTTGCGCACTTGTGTTAAAAGGGGACAGTAGGCTGAACCCAGAGAACACGGGAGAAATGACTCAGGTTTACTGAGTGGAACACTCTGTGTCTTTGTGCCAAAAACAGCAGCATCTTTTCGGTTAACAGCCGAACGCGCTAACCAATTGCGCCACAGAGACTCACTGGCATGTATGTTCTGCCTTTGGCCTGATTGCATTGCTATTTTTTTTCTGATTGGCAGAAAACCTGAACTTTTTTCTGAAAAAGGCATGCCTCTCTTAGCACTGCAGTGCATTAGACTGCTCCCTTGCTTCCCTGAGTCCCCAAATACACAACCACCTTGGGCACAATAGAAGACACATTCCAGCAGATTTAGCAAGAGTGCACCAAGGATTCTATATGTAGGTATCTTGCTGAGAAGCAAGACCTGCAGTTGCATTCTTCTGTTAAAAGAGGGCAGCAGAGTGCACCAAGAGAACTTGGGGGAAGTAGCTTATGTTAACTACTTGCCATGCTCTTTATAGATCCCTCTGTTTGACTGGGTGAATTCTAATTTCTGGGGTAGAGTAAGCAATTTTTGGATCTAGATGCTGTGCGCAACAGGAATGCTATATACTGCACTGTACTGCTACTGAAAACTTACCAATTTTACAGGATGTTCAGGTAAGCTTTGTTTCAGAAAACAACTTGCTAGAGGCACTAAGACAGATTACTGGGACAAAGGAAGAGGGTTTGGGGATTAGCACATCTCCTATGAAAGGTACAGTCACGCCCGAGACAACTCTGAGTGTCACCTCAAATTCTAAGAAATGCAAACTAGGGACCTACGCTTTTTATTGCCAGTGGATCTTTGTGTTTCAGACAAATGTGCACGCCTCCCAGAGCCCCTTGCAATGCACTTAGGGAAAGGGGGGAAGGTGCTGTGAAGCCCTCTCGCTGACAATGTCTCTCTTGCCTATAATGTAACTATGAGAGAGAGAGAAATAGGCAATGCGAGAGTGAAAAAGTAAAATGGAAATGTGTCTACTGAGACCAGTATAAGGGGAAATCCTCACAATCCAGGACGGACAGTTGATTGGGAGGGCGCTTACAGGTTTCCGACACCAGACCGGTACCTGAACTCACAAACCCAAACTGCAAAGTGATGGGCATTGCCACTAGACTGCCGACCCCCTTTCGGGGCCCCAGCATATATCCTTTAGTCACACCTAGAGTTCCCAGGACAGTGCAGCATTCAGCGATTACACGAAAATATTGACAGCGCTAGGAGGCCATGCAAATGGCAGAGGTATGCTTTACAAAGCCCACGTAGCGTGCACAAAACAGCACATCAGTCAGGCCCACTTGAAGAGATGGTAAAGAGGAAATACTTCTGCTGCATCCAGTAAAACATAGAGATTGGCCTGCTTTAAAGGTTGACCATGTCCTTCATGGGTGTCTGTCAATATGATACTTCCCTGCTGCAAAGCTTACATTCGAAACGCCAGAACAACTAGGCCCAGAGCACAAAGATGCAGTCAGGTTGAAATAACGAGATACTGAAGAGCAATTTTGTATTTCAGAGTGGGAAAAGGAAGTATGACCCCGACGTGATTTGAACACACAACCTTCTGATCTGGAGTCAGACGCGCTACCATTGCGCCACGAGGTCCTTGTGGCAATCCACCTGGTGTGTCTGATGACAGAATAAAGGTAGGAGACGTACATGCACCTGCAGAGCCTCATTGCTTCTTTAGGTAGACTGGCTCGGATAGCTTCCTTCTGTGCATCAGTACACGCTGCAGCCAAACCCTTCCCATGAAGTCTTGATGTTTATGAATTGAATGGCAAGTTTTGAAAAACTAAAGCAAGCGAGAAGAATTGCTTACAGTTTATTGGATTTTTTGGACGTCAGCAGACGAGACCTGCGAGAGGTAAACAGAAGTTCATAGTTGGTCATGCTGAATTTTTGAGCCAAAATGCATCGTCCCTGGGTGGGCTTGAACCACCGACCTTTCGGTTAACAGCCGAACGCGCTAACCGATTGCGCCACAGAGACTCATGCAGTGCTTACACTGGGGCCTGATTGGTGTGCTGTTTGCTTATGCTTCCCAGGCAACCTGAAAATATTTCTAAAATAGCTCTATTTCCCACAGCAAATCAGGGTATCAAGCACTTCCCTACCTCCCCTAATCCACAAACACAGGGGATTTAGTAGAGGACAGAGCCCATCAACAGTGCACCAAATGTCCTCTGTGTAGGCATAACTTGCTATGAGGAGAAAGCCACAGTTGCGCACTTGTGTTAAAAGGGGACAGTAGGCTGAACCCAGAGAACACGGGAGAAATGACTCAGGTTTACTGAGTGGAACACTCTGTGTCTTTGTGCCAAAAACAGCAGCGTCTTTTCGGTTAACAGCCGAACGCGCTAACCAATGGTGCCACAGAGACTCACTGGCATGTGTGTTCTGCCTTTGGCCTGATTGCATTGCTATTTTTTTCTGATTGGCAGAAAACCTGAACTTTTTTCTGAAAAAGGCATGCCTCTCTTAGCACTGCAGTGCATTAGACTGCTCCCTTGCTTCCCTGAGTCCCCAAATACACAACCACTTGGGCACAATAGAAGACACATTCCAGCAGATTTAGCAAGAGTGCACCAAGGTTTCTATATGTAGGTACCTTGCTGAGAAGCAAGACCTGCAGTTGCATTCTTCTGTTAAAAGAGGGCAGCAGAGTGCACCAAGAGAACTTGGGGGAAGTAGCTTATGTTAACTACTTGCCATGCTCTTTATAGATCCCTCTGTTTGACTGGGTGAATTCTAATTTCTGGGGTAGAGTAAGCAATTTTTGGATCTAGATGCTGTGCGCAACAGGAATGCTATATACTGCACTGTACTGCTACTGAAAAGTTACCAATTTTACAGGATGTTCAGGTAAGCTTTGTTTCAGAAAACAACTTGCTAGAGGCCCTAGGACAGATTACTGGGACAAAGGAAGAGGGTTTGGGGATTAGCACATCTCCTATGAAAGTTTACAGTCACGCCCGAGACAACTCTGAGTGCCTCCTCAAATTCTAAGAAATGCGAACTGGGGTCCTTCGCCTTTTATTGCCAGTGGATCTTTGTGTTTCAGACAAATGTGCACGCCTCCCAGAGCCCCTTGCAATGCACTTAGGGAAATGGGGGAAGGTGCTGTGAAGCCCTCTCGCTGACAATGTCTCTCTTGTCTATAATGTATCTATGAGAGAGAGAGAAATAGGCAATGCGAGAGTGAAAAAGTAAAATGGAAATGTGTCTACTGAGACCAGTATAAGGGGAAATCCTCACAATCCAGGACCGACAGTTGATTGGGAGGGCGCTTACAGGTTTCCGACACCAGACCGGTACCTGAACTCACAAACCCAAACTGCAAAGTGATGGGCATTGCCACTAGACTGCCGACCCCCTTTCGGGGCCCCAGCATATATCCTTTAGTCACACCTAGAGTTCCCAGGACAGTGTAGCATTCAGCGATTACACGAAAATATTGACAGCGCTAGGAGGCCATGCAAATGGCAGAGGTATGCTTTACAAAGCCCACGTAGCGTTCACAAAACAGCACATCAGTCAGGCCCACTTGAAGAGATGGTAAAGAGGAAATACTTCTGCTGCATCCAGTAAAACATAGAGATTGGCCTGCTTTAAAGGTTGACCATGTCCTTCATGGGTGTCTGTCAATATGATACTTCCCTGCTGCAAAGCTTACATTCGAAACGCCAGAACAACTAGGGCCAGAGCACAAAGATGCAGTCAGGTTGAAATAACGAGATACTGAAGAGCAATTTTGTATTTCAGAGTGGGAAAAGCAAATATGACCCCGACGTGATTTGAACACGCAACCTTCTGATCTGGAGTCAGACGTGCTACCATTGCGCCACGAGGTCCTTGTGGCAGTCCACCTGGTGTGTCTGATGACAGAATAAAGGTAGGAGACGTACATGGACCTGCAGAGCCTCATTGCTTCTTTAAGTAGACTGGCTAGGATAGCTTCCTTCTGTGCATCAGTACACGCTGCAGCCAAACCCCTTCCATGAAGTCTTGATGTTTATGAATTGAATGGCAAGTTTTGAAAAACTAAAGCAAGCGAGAAGAATTGCTTGCAGTTTATTGGATTTTTTGGACGTCAGCAGACGAGACCTGCGAGAGGTAAACAGAAGTCCATAGTTGGTCACGCTGAATTTTTGAGCCAAAATACACTGTCCCTGGGTGGGCTTGAACCACCAACCTTTCGGTTAACAGCCGAACGCACTAACCGATTGCGCCACAGAGACTCATGCAGTTCTTACACAGGGGCCTGATTGGTGTGCTGTTTGCTTATGCTTCCCAGGCAACCTGAAAATATTTCTAAAATAGCTCTATTTCCCACAGCAAATCAGGGTATCAAGCACTTCCCTACCTCCCCTAATCCACAAACACAGGGGATTTAGTAGAGGACAGAGCCCATCAACAGTGCACCAAATGTCCTCTGTATAGGCATAACTTGCTATGAGGAGAAAGCCACAGTTGCTTCTTTAGGTAGACTGGCTAGGATAGCTTCCTTCTGCGCATCAGTACACGCTGCAGCCAAACCCTTCCCATGAAGTCTTGATGTTTATGAATTGAATGGCAAGTTTTGAAAAACTAAAGCAAGCGAGAAGAATTGCTTGCAGTTTATTGGATTTTTTGGACGTCAGCAGACGAGACCTGCGAGAGGTAAACAGAAGTTCATAGTTGGTCATGCTGAATTTTTGAGCCAAAATGCATCGTCCCTGGGTGGGCTTGAACCACCGACCTTTCGGTTAACAGCCGAACGCGCTAACCGATTGCGCCACAGAGACTCATGCAGTGCTTACACTGGGGCCTGATTGGTGTGCTGTTTGCTTATGCTTCCCAGGCAACCTGAAAATATTTCTAAAATAGCTCTATTTCCCACAGCAAATCAGGGTATCAAGCACTTCCCTACCTCCCCTAATCCACAAACACAGGGGATTTAGTAGAGGACAGAACCCATCAACAGTGCACCAAATGTCCTCTGTGTAGGCATAACTTGCTATGAGGAGAAAGCCACAGTTGCGCACTTGTGTTAAAAGGGGACAGTAGGCTGAACCCAGAGAACACGGGAGAAATGACTCAGGTTTACTGAGTGGAACACTCTGTGTCTTTGTGCCAAAAACAGCAGCGTCTTTTCGGTTAACAGCCGAACGCGCTAACCAATTGTGCCACAGAGACTCACTGGCATGTGTGTTCTGCCTTTGGCCTGATTGCATTGCTATTTTTTTCTGATTGGCAGAAAACCTGAACTTTTTTCTGAAAAAGGCATGCCTCTCTTAGCACTGCAGTGCATTAGACTGCTCCCTTGCTTCCCTGAGTCCCCAAATACACAACCACTTGGGCACAATAGAAGACACATTCCAGCAGATTTAGCAAGAGTGCACCAAGGTTTCTATATGTAGGTACCTTGCTGAGAAGCAAGACCTGCAGTTGCATTCTTCTGTTAAAAGAGGGCAGCAGAGTGCACCAAGAGAACTTGGGGGAAGTAGCTTATGTTAACTACTTGCCATGCTCTTTATAGATCCCTCTGTTTGACTGGGTGAATTCTAATTTCTGGGGTAGAGTAAGCAATTTTTGGATCTAGATGCTGTGCGCAACAGGAATGCTATATACTGCACTGTACTGCTACTGAAAAGTTACCAATTTTACAGGATGTTCAGGTAAGCTTTGTTTCAGAAAACAACTTGCTAGAGGCCCTAGGACAGATTACTGGGACAAAGGAAGAGGGTTTGGGGATTAGCACATCTCCTATGAAAGTTTACAGTCACGCCCGAGACAACTCTGAGTGCCTCCTCAAATTCTAAGAAATGCGAACTGGGGTCCTTCGCCTTTTATTGCCAGTGGATCTTTGTGTTTCAGACAAATGTGCACGCCTCCCAGAGCCCCTTGCAATGCACTTAGGGAAATGGGGGAAGGTGCTGTGAAGCCCTCTCGCTGACAATGTCTCTCTTGTCTATAATGTATCTATGAGAGAGAGAGAAATAGGCAATGCGAGATTGAAAAAGTAAAATGGAAATGTGTCTACTGAGACCAGTATAAGGGGAAATCCTCACAATCCAGGACCGACAGTTGATTGGGAGGGCGCTTACAGGTTTCCGACACCAGACCGGTACCTGAACTCACAAACCCAAACTGCAAAGTGATGGGCATTGCCACTAGACTGCCGACCCCCTTTCGGGGCCCCAGCATATATCCTTTAGTCACACCTAGAGTTCCCAGGACAGTGTAGCATTCAGCGATTACACGAAAATATTGACAGCGCTAGGAGGCCATGCAAATGGCAGAGGTATGCTTTACAAAGCCCACGTAGCGTTCACAAAACAGCACATCAGTCAGGCCCACTTGAAGAGATGGTAAAGAGGAAATACTTCTGCTGCATCCAGTAAAACATAGAGATTGGCCTGCTTTAAAGGTTGACCATGTCCTTCATGGGTGTCTGTCAATATGATACTTCCCTGCTGCAAAGCTTACATTCGAAACGCCAGAACAACTAGGGCCAGAGCACAAAGATGCAGTCAGGTTGAAATAACGAGATACTGAAGAGCAATTTTGTATTTCAGAGTGGGAAAAGCAAATATGACCCCGACGTGATTTGAACACGCAACCTTCTGATCTGGAGTCAGACGTGCTACCATTGCGCCACGAGGTCCTTGTGGCAGTCCACCTGGTGTGTCTGATGACAGAATAAAGGTAGGAGACGTACATGCACCTGCAGAGCCTCATTGCTTCTTTAGGTAGACTGGCTAGGATAGCTTCCTTCTGTGCATCAGTACACGCTCCAGCCAAACCCTTCCCATGAAGTCTTGATGTTTATGAATTGAATGGCAAGTTTTGAAAAACTAAAGCAAGCGAGAAGAATTGCTTGCAGTTTATTGGATTTTTTGGACGTCAGCAGACGAGACCTGCGAGAGGTAAACAGAAGTTCATAGTTGGTCATGCTGAATTTTTGAGCCAAAATGCATCGTCCCTGGGTGGGCTTGAACCACCATCCTTTCGGTTAACAGCCGAACGCGCTAACCGATTGCGCCACAGAGACTCATGCAGTGCTTACACTGGGGCCTGATTGGTGTGCTGTTTGCTTATGCTTCCCAGGCAACCTGAAAATATTTCTAAAATAGCTCTATTTCCCACAGCAAATCAGGGTATCAAGCACTTCCCTACCTCCCCTAATCCACAAACACAGGGGATTTAGTAGAGGACAGAGCCCATCAACAGTGCACCAAATGTCCTCTGTATAGGCATAACTTGCTATGAGGAGAAAGCCACAGTTGCGCACTTGTGTTAAAAGGGGACAGTAGGCTGAACCCAGAGAACACGGGAGAAATGACTCAGGTTTACTGAGTGGAACACTCTGTGTCTTTGTGCCAAAAACAGCAGCATCTTTTCGGTTAACAGCCGAACGCGCTAACCAATTGCGCCACAGAGACTCACTGGCATGTATGTTCTGCCTTTGGCCTGATTGCATTGCTATTTTTTTTCTGATTGGCAGAAAACCTGAACTTTTTTCTGAAAAAGGCATGCCTCTCTTAGCACTGCAGTGCATTAGACTGCTCCCTTGCTTCCCTGAGTCCCCAAATACACAACCACCTTGGGCACAATAGAAGACACATTCCAGCAGATTTAGCAAGAGTGCACCAAGGATTCTATATGTAGGTATCTTGCTGAGAAGCAAGACCTGCAGTTGCATTCTTCTGTTAAAAGAGGGCAGCAGAGTGCACCAAGAGAACTTGGGGGAAGTAGCTTATGTTAACTACTTGCCATGCTCTTTATAGATCCCTCTGTTTGACTGGGTGAATTCTAATTTCTGGGGTAGAGTAAGCAATTTTTGGATCTAGATGCTGTGCGCAACAGGAATGCTATATACTGCACTGTACTGCTACTGAAAACTTACCAATTTTACAGGATGTTCAGGTAAGCTTTGTTTCAGAAAACAACTTGCTAGAGGCACTAAGACAGATTACTGGGACAAAGGAAGAGGGTTTGGGGATTAGCACATCTCCTATGAAAGGTACAGTCACGCCCGAGACAACTCTGAGTGTCACCTCAAATTCTAAGAAATGCAAACTAGGGACCTACGCTTTTTATTGCCAGTGGATCTTTGTGTTTCAGACAAATGTGCACGCCTCCCAGAGCCCCTTGCAATGCACTTAGGGAAAGGGGGGAAGGTGCTGTGAAGCCCTCTCGCTGACAATGTCTCTCTTGCCTATAATGTAACTATGAGAGAGAGAGAAATAGGCAATGCGAGAGTGAAAAAGTAAAATGGAAATGTGTCTACTGAGACCAGTATAAGGGGAAATCCTCACAATCCAGGACGGACAGTTGATTGGGAGGGCGCTTACAGGTTTCCGACACCAGACCGGTACCTGAACTCACAAACCCAAACTGCAAAGTGATGGGCATTGCCACTAGACTGCCGACCCCCTTTCGGGGCCCCAGCATATATCCTTTAGTCACACCTAGAGTTCCCAGGACAGTGCAGCATTCAGCGATTACACGAAAATATTGACAGCGCTAGGAGGCCATGCAAATGGCAGAGGTATGCTTTACAAAGCCCACGTAGCGTGCACAAAACAGCACATCAGTCAGGCCCACTTGAAGAGATGGTAAAGAGGAAATACTTCTGCTGCATCCAGTAAAACATAGAGATTGGCCTGCTTTAAAGGTTGACCATGTCCTTCATGGGTGTCTGTCAATATGATACTTCCCTGCTGCAAAGCTTACATTCGAAACGCCAGAACAACTAGGCCCAGAGCACAAAGATGCAGTCAGGTTGAAATAACGAGATACTGAAGAGCAATTTTGTATTTCAGAGTGGGAAAAGCAAATATGACCCCGACGTGATTTGAACACGCAACCTTCTGATCTGGAGTCAGACGTGCTACCATTGCGCCACGAGGTCCTTGTGGCAGTCCACCTGGTGTGTCTGATGACAGAATAAAGGTAGGAGACGTACATGCACCTGCAGAGCCTCATTGCTTCTTTAGGTAGACTGGCTAGGATAGCTTCCTTCTGTGCATCAGTACACGCTCCAGCCAAACCCTTCCCATGAAGTCTTGATGTTTATGAATTGAATGGCAAGTTTTGAAAAACTAAAGCAAGCGAGAAGAATTGCTTGCAGTTTATTGGATTTTTTGGACTTCAGCAGACGAGACCTGCGAGAGGTAAACAGAAGTTCATAGTTGGTCATGCTGAATTTTTGAGCCAAAATGCATCGTCCCTGGGTGGGCTTGAACCACCATCCTTTCGGTTAACAGCCGAACGCGCTAACCGATTGCGCCACAGAGACTCATGCAGTGCTTACACTGGGGCCTGATTGGTGTGCTGTTTGCTTATGCTTCCCAGGCAACCTGAAAATATTTCTAAAATAGCTCTATTTCCCACAGCAAATCAGGGTATCAAGCACTTCCCTACCTCCCCTAATCCACAAACACAGGGGATTTAGTAGAGGACAGAGCCCATCAACAGTGCACCAAATGTCCTCTGTATAGGCATAACTTGCTATGAGGAGAAAGCCACAGTTGCGCACTTGTGTTAAAAGGGGACAGTAGGCTGAACCCAGAGAACACGGGAGAAATGACTCAGGTTTACTGAGTGGAACACTCTGTGTCTTTGTGCCAAAAACAGCAGCATCTTTTCGGTTAACAGCCGAACGCGCTAACCAATTGCGCCACAGAGACTCACTGGCATGTATGTTCTGCCTTTGGCCTGATTGCATTGCTATTTTTTTTCTGATTGGCAGAAAACCTGAACTTTTTTCTGAAAAAGGCATGCCTCTCTTAGCACTGCAGTGCATTAGACTGCTCCCTTGCTTCCCTGAGTCCCCAAATACACAACCACCTTGGGCACAATAGAAGACACATTCCAGCAGATTTAGCAAGAGTGCACCAAGGATTCTATATGTAGGTATCTTGCTGAGAAGCAAGACCTGCAGTTGCATTCTTCTGTTAAAAGAGGGCAGCAGAGTGCACCAAGAGAACTTGGGGGAAGTAGCTTATGTTAACTACTTGCCATGCTCTTTATAGATCCCTCTGTTTGACTGGGTGAATTCTAATTTCTGGGGTAGAGTAAGCAATTTTTGGATCTAGATGCTGTGCGCAACAGGAATGCTATATACTGCACTGTACTGCTACTGAAAACTTACCAATTTTACAGGATGTTCAGGTAAGCTTTGTTTCAGAAAACAACTTGCTAGAGGCACTAAGACAGATTACTGGGACAAAGGAAGAGGGTTTGGGGATTAGCACATCTCCTATGAAAGGTACAGTCACGCCCGAGACAACTCTGAGTGTCACCTCAAATTCTAAGAAATGCAAACTAGGGACCTACGCTTTTTATTGCCAGTGGATCTTTGTGTTTCAGACAAATGTGCACGCCTCCCAGAGCCCCTTGCAATGCACTTAGGGAAAGGGGGGAAGGTGCTGTGAAGCCCTCTCGCTGACAATGTCTCTCTTGCCTATAATGTAACTATGAGAGAGAGAGAAATAGGCAATGCGAGAGTGAAAAAGTAAAATGGAAATGTGTCTACTGAGACCAGTATAAGGGGAAATCCTCACAATCCAGGACGGACAGTTGATTGGGAGGGCGCTTACAGGTTTCCGACACCAGACCGGTACCTGAACTCACAAACCCAAACTGCAAAGTGATGGGCATTGCCACTAGACTGCCGACCCCCTTTCGGGGCCCCAGCATATATCCTTTAGTCACACCTAGAGTTCCCAGGACAGTGCAGCATTCAGCGATTACACGAAAATATTGACAGCGCTAGGAGGCCATGCAAATGGCAGAGGTATGCTTTACAAAGCCCACGTAGCGTGCACAAAACAGCACATCAGTCAGGCCCACTTGAAGAGATGGTAAAGAGGAAATACTTCTGCTGCATCCAGTAAAACATAGAGATTGGCCTGCTTTAAAGGTTGACCATGTCCTTCATGGGTGTCTGTCAATATGATACTTCCCTGCTGCAAAGCTTACATTCGAAACGCCAGAACAACTAGGCCCAGAGCACAAAGATGCAGTCAGGTTGAAATAACGAGATACTGAAGAGCAATTTTGTATTTCAGAGTGGGAAAAGGAAGTATGACCCCGACGTGATTTGAACACACAACCTTCTGATCTGGAGTCAGACGCGCTACCATTGCGCCACGAGGTCCTTGTGGCAATCCACCTGGTGTGTCTGATGACAGAATAAAGGTAGGAGACGTACATGCACCTGCAGAGCCTCATTGCTTCTTTAGGTAGACTGGCTCGGATAGCTTCCTTCTGTGCATCAGTACACGCTGCAGCCAAACCCTTCCCATGAAGTCTTGATGTTTATGAATTGAATGGCAAGTTTTGAAAAACTAAAGCAAGCGAGAAGAATTGCTTACAGTTTATTGGATTTTTTGGACGTCAGCAGACGAGACCTGCGAGAGGTAAACAGAAGTTCATAGTTGGTCATGCTGAATTTTTGAGCCAAAATGCATCGTCCCTGGGTGGGCTTGAACCACCGACCTTTCGGTTAACAGCCGAACGCGCTAACCGATTGCGCCACAGAGACTCATGCAGTGCTTACACTGGGGCCTGATTGGTGTGCTGTTTGCTTATGCTTCCCAGGCAACCTGAAAATATTTCTAAAATAGCTCTATTTCCCACAGCAAATCAGGGTATCAAGCACTTCCCTACCTCCCCTAATCCACAAACACAGGGGATTTAGTAGAGGACAGAGCCCATCAACAGTGCACCAAATGTCCTCTGTGTAGGCATAACTTGCTATGAGGAGAAAGCCACAGTTGCGCACTTGTGTTAAAAGGGGACAGTAGGCTGAACCCAGAGAACACGGGAGAAATGACTCAGGTTTACTGAGTGGAACACTCTGTGTCTTTGTGCCAAAAACAGCAGCGTCTTTTCGGTTAACAGCCGAACGCGCTAACCAATGGTGCCACAGAGACTCACTGGCATGTGTGTTCTGCCTTTGGCCTGATTGCATTGCTATTTTTTTCTGATTGGCAGAAAACCTGAACTTTTTTCTGAAAAAGGCATGCCTCTCTTAGCACTGCAGTGCATTAGACTGCTCCCTTGCTTCCCTGAGTCCCCAAATACACAACCACTTGGGCACAATAGAAGACACATTCCAGCAGATTTAGCAAGAGTGCACCAAGGTTTCTATATGTAGGTACCTTGCTGAGAAGCAAGACCTGCAGTTGCATTCTTCTGTTAAAAGAGGGCAGCAGAGTGCACCAAGAGAACTTGGGGGAAGTAGCTTATGTTAACTACTTGCCATGCTCTTTATAGATCCCTCTGTTTGACTGGGTGAATTCTAATTTCTGGGGTAGAGTAAGCAATTTTTGGATCTAGATGCTGTGCGCAACAGGAATGCTATATACTGCACTGTACTGCTACTGAAAAGTTACCAATTTTACAGGATGTTCAGGTAAGCTTTGTTTCAGAAAACAACTTGCTAGAGGCCCTAGGACAGATTACTGGGACAAAGGAAGAGGGTTTGGGGATTAGCACATCTCCTATGAAAGTTTACAGTCACGCCCGAGACAACTCTGAGTGCCTCCTCAAATTCTAAGAAATGCGAACTGGGGTCCTTCGCCTTTTATTGCCAGTGGATCTTTGTGTTTCAGACAAATGTGCACGCCTCCCAGAGCCCCTTGCAATGCACTTAGGGAAATGGGGGAAGGTGCTGTGAAGCCCTCTCGCTGACAATGTCTCTCTTGTCTATAATGTATCTATGAGAGAGAGAGAAATAGGCAATGCGAGAGTGAAAAAGTAAAATGGAAATGTGTCTACTGAGACCAGTATAAGGGGAAATCCTCACAATCCAGGACCGACAGTTGATTGGGAGGGCGCTTACAGGTTTCCGACACCAGACCGGTACCTGAACTCACAAACCCAAACTGCAAAGTGATGGGCATTGCCACTAGACTGCCGACCCCCTTTCGGGGCCCCAGCATATATCCTTTAGTCACACCTAGAGTTCCCAGGACAGTGTAGCATTCAGCGATTACACGAAAATATTGACAGCGCTAGGAGGCCATGCAAATGGCAGAGGTATGCTTTACAAAGCCCACGTAGCGTTCACAAAACAGCACATCAGTCAGGCCCACTTGAAGAGATGGTAAAGAGGAAATACTTCTGCTGCATCCAGTAAAACATAGAGATTGGCCTGCTTTAAAGGTTGACCATGTCCTTCATGGGTGTCTGTCAATATGATACTTCCCTGCTGCAAAGCTTACATTCGAAACGCCAGAACAACTAGGGCCAGAGCACAAAGATGCAGTCAGGTTGAAATAACGAGATACTGAAGAGCAATTTTGTATTTCAGAGTGGGAAAAGCAAATATGACCCCGACGTGATTTGAACACGCAACCTTCTGATCTGGAGTCAGACGTGCTACCATTGCGCCATGAGGTCCTTGTGGCAGTCTACCTGGTGTGTCTGATGACAGAATAAAGGTAGGAGACGTACATGGACCTGCAGAGCCTCATTGCTTCTTTAAGTAGACTGGCTAGGATAGCTTCCTTCTCTGCATCAGTACACGCTGCAGCCAAACCCTTCCCATGAAGTCTTGATGTTTATGAATTGAATGGCAAGTTTTGAAAAACTAAAGCAAGCGAGAAGAATTGCTTGCAGTTTATTGGATTTTTTGGACGTCAGCAGACGAGACCTGCGAGAGGTAAACAGAAGTCCATAGTTGGTCACGCTGAATTTTTGAGCCAAAATGCACCGTCCCTGGGTGGGCTTGAACCACCAACCTTTCGGTTAACAGCCGAACGCACTAACCGATTGCGCCACAGAGACTCATGCAGTTCTTACACAGGGGCCTGATTGGTGTGCTGTTTGCTTATGCTTCCCAGGCAACCTGAAAATATTTCTAAAATAGCTCTATTTCCCACAGCAAATCAGGGTATCAAGCACTTCCCTACCTCCCCTAATCCACAAACACAGGGGATTTAGTAGAGGACAGAGCCAATCAACAGTGCACCAAATGTCCTCTGTATAGGCATAACTTGCTATGAGGAGAAAGCCACAGTTGCGCACTTGTGTTAAAAGGGGACAGTAGGCTGAACCCAGAGAACACGGGAGAAATGACTCAGGTTTACTGAGTGGAACACTCTGTGTCTTTGTGCCAAAAACAGCAGCATCTTTTCGGTTAACAGCCGAACGCGCTAACCAATTGCGCCACAGAGACTCACTGGCATGTATGTTCTGCCTTTGGCCTGATTGCATTGCTATTTTTTTTCTGATTGGCAGAAAACCTGAACTTTTTTCTGAAAAAGGCATGCCTCTCTTAGCACTGCAGTGCATTAGACTGCTCCCTTGCTTCCCTGAGTCCCCAAATACACAACCACCTTGGGCACAATAGAAGACACATTCCAGCAGATTTAGCAAGAGTGCACCAAGGATTCTATATGTAGGTACCTTGCTGAGAAGCAAGACCTGCAGTTGCATTCTTCTGTTAAAAGAGGGCAGCAGAGTGCACCAAGAGAACTTGGGGGAAGTAGCTTATGTTAACTACTTGCCATGCTCTTTATAGATCCCTCTGTTTGACTGGGTGAATTCTAATTTCTGGGGTAGAGTAAGCAATTTTTGGATCTAGATGCTGTGCGCAACAGGAATGCTATATACTGCACTGTACTGCTACTGAAAACTTACCAATTTTACAGGATGTTCAGGTAAGCTTTGTTTCAGAAAACAACTTGCTAGAGGCACTAAGACAGATTACTGGGACAAAGGAAGAGGGTTTGGGGATTAGCACATCTCCTATGAAAGGTACAGTCACGCCCGAGACAACTCTGAGTGTCACCTCAAATTCTAAGAAATGCAAACTAGGGACCTACGCTTTTTATTGCCAGTGGATCTTTGTGTTTCAGACAAATGTGCACGCCTCCCAGAGCCCCTTGCAATGCACTTAGGGAAAGGGGGGAAGGTGCTGTGAAGCCCTCTCGCTGACAATGTCTCTCTTGTCTATAATGTAACTATGAGAGAGAGAGAAATAGGCAATGCGAGAGTGAAAAAGTAAAATGGAAATGTGTCTACTGAGACCAGTATAAGGGGAAATCCTCACAATCCAGGACGGACAGTTGATTGGGAGGGCGCTTACAGGTTTCCGACACCAGACCGGTACCTGAACTCACAAACCCAAACTGCAAAGTGATGGGCATTGCCACTAGACTGCCGACCCCCTTTCGGGGCCCCAGCATATATCCTTTAGTCACACCTAGAGTTCCCAGGACAGTGCAGCATTCAGCGATTACACGAAAATATTGACAGCGCTAGGAGGCCATGCAAATGGCAGAGGTATGCTTTACAAAGCCCACGTAGCGTGCACAAAACAGCACATCAGTCAGGCCCACTTGAAGAGATGGTAAAGAGGAAATACTTCTGCTGCATCCAGTAAAACATAGAGATTGGCCTGCTTTAAAGGTTGACCATGTCCTTCATGGGTGTCTGTCAATATGATACTTCCCTGCTGCAAAGCTTACATTCGAAACGCCAGAACAACTAGGCCCAGAGCACAAAGATGCAGTCAGGTTGAAATAACGAGATACTGAAGAGCAATTTTGTATTTCAGAGTGGGAAAAGGAAGTATGACCCCGACGTGATTTGAACACACAACCTTCTGATCTGGAGTCAGACGCGCTACCATTGCGCCACGAGGTCCTTGTGGCAATCCACCTGGTGTGTCTGATGACAGAATAAAGGTAGGAGACGTACATGCACCTGCAGAGCCTCATTGCTTCTTTAGGTAGACTGGCTCGGATAGCTTCCTTCTGTGCATCAGTACACGCTGCAGCCAAACCCTTCCCATGAAGTCTTGATGTTTATGAATTGAATGGCAAGTTTTGAAAAACTAAAGCAAGCGAGAAGAATTGCTTACAGTTTATTGGATTTTTTGGACGTCAGCAGACGAGACCTGCGAGAGGTAAACAGAAGTTCATAGTTGGTCATGCTGAATTTTTGAGCCAAAATGCATCGTCCCTGGGTGGGCTTGAACCACCAACCTTTCGGTTAACAGCCGAATGCGCTAACCGATTGCGCCACAGAGACTCATGCAGTGCTTACACTGGGGCCTGATTGGTGTGCTGTTTGCTTATGCTTCCCAGGCAACCTGAAAATATTTCTAAAATAGCTCTATTTCCCACAGCAAATCAGGGTATCAAGCACTTCCCTACCTCCTCTAATCCACAAACACAGGGGATTTAGTAGAGGACAGAGCCCATCAACAGTGCACCAAATGTCCTCTGTGTAGGCATAACTTGCTATGAGGAGAAAGCCACAGTTGCGCACTTGTGTTAAAAGGGGACAGTAGGCTGAACCCAGAGAACACGGGAGAAATGACTCAGGTTTACTGAGTGGAACACTCTGTGTCTTTGTGCCAAAAACAGCAGCGTCTTTTCGGTTAACAGCCGAAAGCGCTAACCAATTGCGCCACAGAGACTCACTGGCATGTGTGTTCTGCCTTTGGCCTGATTGCATTGCTATTTTTTTCTGATTGGCAGAAAACCTGAACTTTTTTCTGAAAAAGGCATGCCTCTCTTAGCACTGCAGTGCATTAGACTGCTCCCTTGCTTCCCTGAGTCCCCAAATACACAACCACCTTGGGCACAATAGAAGACACATTCCAGCAGATTTAGCAAGAGTGCACCAAGGATTCTATATGTAGGTACCTTGCTGAGAAGCAAGACCTGCAGTTGCATTCTTCTGTTAAAAGAGGGCAGCAGAGTGCACCAAGAGAACTTGGGGGAAGTAGATTATGTTAACTACTTGCCATGCTCTTTATAGATCCCTCTGTTTGACTGGGTGAATTCTAATTTCTGGGGTAGAGTAAGCAATTTTTGGATCTAGATGCTGTGCGCAACAGGAATGCTATATACTGCACTGTACTGCTACTGAAAAGTTACCAATTTTACAGGATGTTCAGGTAAGCTTTGTTTCAGAAAACAACTTGCTAGAGGCACTAAGACAGATTACTGGGACAAAGGAAGAGGGTTTGGGGATTAGCACATCTCCTATGAAAGGTACAGTCACGCCCGAGACAACTCTGAGTGTCACCTCGAATTCTAAGAAATGCAAACTAGGGACCTACGCTTTTTATTGCCAGTGGATCTTTGTGTTTCAGACAAATGTGCACGCCTCCCAGAGCCCCTTGCAATGCACTTAGGGAAAGGGGGGAAGGTGCTGTGAAGCCCTCTCGCTGACAATGTCTCTCTTGTCTATAATGTAACTATGAGAGAGAGAGAAATAGGCAATGCGAGAGTGAAAAAGTAAAATGGAAATGTGTCTACTGAGACCAGTATAAGGGGAAATCCTCACAATCCAGGACCGACAGTTGATTGGGAGGGCGCTTACAGGTTTCCGACACCAGACCGGTACCTGAACTCACAAACCCAAACTGCAAAGTGATGGGCATTGCCATTAGACTGCCGACCCCCTTTCGGGGCCCCAGCATATATCCTTTAGTCACACCTAGAGTTCCCAGGACAGTGCAGCATTCAGCGATTACACGAAAATATTGACAGCGCTAGGAGGCCATGCAAATGGCAGAGGTATGCTTTACAAAGCCCACGTAGCGTGCACAAAACAGCACATCAGTCAGGCCCACTTGAAGAGATGGTAAAGAGGAAATACTTCTGCTGCATCCAGTAAAACATAGAGATTGGCCTGCTTTAAAGGTTGACCATGTCCTTCATGGGTGTCTGTCAATATGATACTTCCCTGCTGCAAAGCTTACATTCGAAACGCCAGAACAACTAGGCCCAGAGCACAAAGATGCAGTCAGGTTGAAATAACGAGATACTGAAGAGCAATTTTGTATTTCAGAGTGGGAAAAGGAAGTATGACCCCGACGTGATTTGAACACACAACCTTCTGATCTGGAGTCAGACGCACTACCATTGCGCCACGAGGTCCTTATGGCAATCCACCTGGTGTGTCTGATGACAGAATAAAGGTAGGAGACGTACATGCACCTGCAGAGCCTCATTGCTTCTTTAGGTAGACTGGCTAGGATAGCTTCCTTCTGCGCATCAGTACACGCTGCAGCCAAACCCTTCCCATGAAGTCTTGATGTTTATGAATTGAATGGCAAGTTTTGAAAAACTAAAGCAAGCGAGAAGAATTGCTTGCAGTTTATTGGATTTTTTGGACGTCAGCAGACGAGACCTGCGAGAGGTAAACAGAAGTTCATAGTTGGTCATGCTGAATTTTTGAGCCAAAATGCATCGTCCCTGGGTGGGCTTGAACCACCGACCTTTCGGTTAACAGCCGAACGCGCTAACCGATTGCGCCACAGAGACTCATGCAGTGCTTACACTGGGGCCTGATTGGTGTGCTGTTTGCTTATGCTTCCCAGGCAACCTGAAAATATTTCTAAAATAGCTCTATTTCCCACAGCAAATCAGGGTATCAAGCACTTCCCTACCTCCCCTAATCCACAAACACAGGGGATTTAGTAGAGGACAGAACCCATCAACAGTGCACCAAATGTCCTCTGTGTAGGCATAACTTGCTATGAGGAGAAAGCCACAGTTGCGCACTTGTGTTAAAAGGGGACAGTAGGCTGAACCCAGAGAACACGGGAGAAATGACTCAGGTTTACTGAGTGGAATACTCTGTGTCTTTGTGCCAAAAACAGCAGCGTCTTTTCGGTTAACAGCAGAACGCGCTAACCAATTGTGCCACTGAGACTCACTGGCATGTGTGTTCTGCCTTTGGCCTGATTGCATTGCTATTTTTTTCTGATTGGCAGAAAACCTGAACTTTTTTCTGAAAAAGGCATGCCTCTCTTAGCACTGCAGTGCATTAGACTGCTCCCTTGCTTCCCTGAGTCCCCAAATACACAACCACTTGGGCACAATAGAAGACACATTCCAGCAGATTTAGCAAGAGTGCACCAAGGTTTCTATATGTAGGTACCTTGCTGAGAAGCAAGACCTGCAGTTGCATTCTTCTGTTAAAAGAGGGCAGCAGAGTGCACCAAGAGAACTTGGGGGAAGTAGCTTATGTTAACTACTTGCCATGCTCTTTATAGATCCCTCTGTTTGACTGGGTGAATTCTAATTTCTGGGGTAGAGTAAGCAATTTTTGGATCTAGATGCTGTGCGCAACAGGAATGCTATATACTGCACTGTACTGCTACTGAAAAGTTACCAATTTTACAGGATGTTCAGGTAAGCTTTGTTTCAGAAAACAACTTGCTAGAGGCCCTAGGACAGATTACTGGGACAAAGGAAGAGGGTTTGGGGATTAGCACATCTCCTATGAAAGTTTACAGTCACGCCCGAGACAACTCTGAGTGCCTCCTCAAATTCTAAGAAATGCGAACTGGGGTCCTTCGCCTTTTATTGCCAGTGGATCTTTGTGTTTCAGACAAATGTGCACGCCTCCCAGAGCCCCTTGCAATGCACTTAGGGAAATGGGGGAAGGTGCTGTGAAGCCCTCTCGCTGACAATGTCTCTCTTGTCTATAATGTATCTATGAGAGAGAGAGAAATAGGCAATGCGAGATTGAAAAAGTAAAATGGAAATGTGTCTACTGAGACCAGTATAAGGGGAAATCCTCACAATCCAGGACCGACAGTTGATTGGGAGGGCGCTTACAGGTTTCCGACACCAGACCGGTACCTGAACTCACAAACCCAAACTGCAAAGTGATGGGCATTGCCACTAGACTGCCGACCCCCTTTCGGGGCCCCAGCATATATCCTTTAGTCACACCTAGAGTTCCCAGGACAGTGTAGCATTCAGCGATTACACGAAAATATTGACAGCGCTAGGAGGCCATGCAAATGGCAGAGGTATGCTTTACAAAGCCCACGTAGCGTGCACAAAACAGCACATCAGTCAGGCCCACTTGAAGAGATGGTAAAGAGGAAATACTTCTGCTGCATCCAGTAAAACATAGAGATTGGCCTGCTTTAAAGGTTGACCATGTCCTTCATGGGTGTCTGTCAATATGATACTTCCCTGCTGCAAAGCTTACATTCGAAACGCCAGAACAACTAGGCCCAGAGCACAAAGATGCAGTCAGGTTGAAATAACGAGATACTGAAGAGCAATTTTGTATTTCAGAGTGGGAAAAGGAAGTATGACCCCGACGTGATTTGAACACACAACCTTCTGATCTGGAGTCAGACGCGCTACCATTGCGCCACGAGGTCCTTGTGGCAATCCACCTGGTGTGTCTGATGACAGAATAAAGGTAGGAGACGTACATGCACCTGCAGAGCCTCATTGCTTCTTTAGGTAGACTGGCTCGGATAGCTTCCTTCTGTGCATCAGTACACGCTGCAGCCAAACCCTTCCCATGAAGTCTTGATGTTTATGAATTGAATGGCAAGTTTTGAAAAACTAAAGCAAGCGAGAAGAATTGCTTACAGTTTATTGGATTTTTTGGACGTCAGCAGACGAGACCTGCGAGAGGTAAACAGAAGTTCATAGTTGGTCATGCTGAATTTTTGAGCCAAAATGCATGTCCCTGGGTGGGCTTGAACCACCGACCTTTCGGTTAACAGCCGAACGCGCTAACCGATTGCGCCACAGAGACTCATGCAGTGCTTACACTGGGGCCTGATTGGTGTGCTGTTTGCTTATGCTTCCCAGGCAACCTGAAAATATTTCTAAAATAGCTCTATTTCCCACAGCAAATCAGGGTATCAAGCACTTCCCTACCTCCCCTAATCCACAAACACAGGGGATTTAGTAGAGGACAGAGCCCATCAACAGTGCACCAAATGTCCTCTGTGTAGGCATAACTTGCTATGAGGAGAAAGCCACAGTTGCGCACTTGTGTTAAAAGGGGACAGTAGGCTGAACCCAGAGAACACGGGAGAAATGACTCAGGTTTACTGAGTGGAACACTCTGTGTCTTTGTGCCAAAAACAGCAGCGTCTTTTCGGTTAACAGCCGAACGCGCTAACCAATGGTGCCACAGAGACTCACTGGCATGTGTGTTCTGCCTTTGGCCTGATTGCATTGCTATTTTTTTCTGATTGGCAGAAAACCTGAACTTTTTTCTGAAAAAGGCATGCCTCTCTTAGCACTGCAGTGCATTAGACTGCTCCCTTGCTTCCCTGAGTCCCCAAATACACAACCACTTGGGCACAATAGAAGACACATTCCAGCAGATTTAGCAAGAGTGCACCAAGGTTTCTATATGTAGGTACCTTGCTGAGAAGCAAGACCTGCAGTTGCATTCTTCTGTTAAAAGAGGGCAGCAGAGTGCACCAAGAGAACTTGGGGGAAGTAGCTTATGTTAACTACTTGCCATGCTCTTTATAGATCCCTCTGTTTGACTGGGTGAATTCTAATTTCTGGGGTAGAGTAAGCAATTTTTGGATCTAGATGCTGTGCGCAACAGGAATGCTATATACTGCACTGTACTGCTACTGAAAAGTTACCAATTTTACAGGATGTTCAGGTAAGCTTTGTTTCAGAAAACAACTTGCTAGAGGCCCTAGGACAGATTACTGGGACAAAGGAAGAGGGTTTGGGGATTAGCACATCTCCTATGAAAGTTTACAGTCACGCCCGAGACAACTCTGAGTGCCTCCTCAAATTCTAAGAAATGCGAACTGGGGTCCTTCGCCTTTTATTGCCAGTGGATCTTTGTGTTTCAGACAAATGTGCACGCCTCCCAGAGCCCCTTGCAATGCACTTAGGGAAATGGGGGAAGGTGCTGTGAAGCCCTCTCGCTGACAATGTCTCTCTTGTCTATAATGTATCTATGAGAGAGAGAGAAATAGGCAATGCGAGAGTGAAAAAGTAAAATGGAAATGTGTCTACTGAGACCAGTATAAGGGGAAATCCTCACAATCCAGGACCGACAGTTGATTGGGAGGGCGCTTACAGGTTTCCGACACCAGAACGGTACCTGAACTCACAAACCCAAACTGCAAAGTGATGGGCATTGCCACTAGACTGCCGACCCCCTTTCGGGGCCCCAGCATATATCCTTTAGTCACACCTAGAGTTCCCAGGACAGTGTAGCATTCAGCGATTACACGAAAATATTGACAGCGCTAGGAGGCCATGCAAATGGCAGAGGTATGCTTTACAAAGCCCACGTAGCGTTCACAAAACAGCACATCAGTCAGGCCCACTTGAAGAGATGGTAAAGAGGAAATACTTCTGCTGCATCCAGTAAAACATAGAGATTGGCCTGCTTTAAAGGTTGACCATGTCCTTCATGGGTGTCTGTCAATATGATACTTCCCTGCTGCAAAGCTTACATTCGAAACGCCAGAACAACTAGGGCCAGAGCACAAAGATGCAGTCAGGTTGAAATAACGAGATACTGAAGAGCAATTTTGTATTTCAGAGTGGGAAAAGCAAATATGACCCCGACGTGATTTGAACACGCAACCTTCTGATCTGGAGTCAGACGTGCTACCATTGCGCCATGAGGTCCTTGTGGCAGTCTACCTGGTGTGTCTGATGACAGAATAAAGGTAGGAGACGTACATGGACCTGCAGAGCCTCATTGCTTCTTTAAGTAGACTGGCTAGGATAGCTTCCTTCTCTGCATCAGTACACGCTGCAGCCAAACCCTTCCCATGAAGTCTTGATGTTTATGAATTGAATGGCAAGTTTTGAAAAACTAAAGCAAGCGAGAAGAATTGCTTGCAGTTTATTGGATTTTTTGGACGTCAGCAGACGAGACCTGCGAGAGGTAAACAGAAGTCCATAGTTGGTCACGCTGAATTTTTGAGCCAAAATGCACCGTCCCTGGGTGGGCTTGAACCACCAACCTTTCGATTAACAGCCGAACGCACTAACCGATTGCGCCACAGAGACTCATGCAGTTCTTACACAGGGGCCTGATTGGTGTGCTGTTTGCTTATGCTTCCCAGGCAACCTGAAAATATTTCTAAAATAGCTCTATTTCCCACAGCAAATCAGGGTATCAAGCACTTCCCTACCTCCCCTAATCCACAAACACAGGGGATTTAGTAGAGGACAGAGCCAATCAACAGTGCACCAAATGTCCTCTGTATAGGCATAACTTGCTATGAGGAGAAAGCCACAGTTGCGCACTTGTGTTAAAAGGGGACAGTAGGCTGAACCCAGAGAACACGGGAGAAATGACTCAGGTTTACTGAGTGGAACACTCTGTGTCTTTGTGCCAAAAACAGCAGCATCTTTTCGGTTAACAGCCGAACGCGCTAACCAATTGCGCCACAGAGACTCACTGGCATGTATGTTCTGCCTTTGGCCTGATTGCATTGCTATTTTTTTTCTGATTGGCAGAAAACCTGAACTTTTTTCTGAAAAAGGCATGCCTCTCTTAGCACTGCAGTGCATTAGACTGCTCCCTTGCTTCCCTGAGTCCCCAAAAACACAACCACCTTGGGCACAATAGAAGACACATTCCAGCAGATTTAGCAAGAGTGCACCAAGGATTCTATATGTAGGTACCTTGCTGAGAAGCAAGACCTGCAGTTGCATTCTTCTGTTAAAAGAGGGCAGCAGAGTGCACCAAGAGAACTTGGGGGAAGTAGCTTATGTTAACTACTTGCCATGCTCTTTATAGATCCCTCTGTTTGACTGGGTGAATTCTAATTTCTGGGGTAGAGTAAGCAATTTTTGGATCTAGATGCTGTGCGCAACAGGAATGCTATATACTGCACTGTACTGCTACTGAAAACTTACCAATTTTACAGGATGTTCAGGTAAGCTTTGTTTCAGAAAACAACTTGCTAGAGGCACTAAGACAGATTACTGGGACAAAGGAAGAGGGTTTGGGGATTAGCACATCTCCTATGAAAGGTACAGTCACGCCCGAGACAACTCTGAGTGTCACCTCAAATTCTAAGAAATGCAAACTAGGGACCTACGCTTTTTATTGCCAGTGGATCTTTGTGTTTCAGACAAATGTGCACGCCTCCCAGAGCCCCTTGCAATGCACTTAGGGAAAGGGGGGAAGGTGCTGTGAAGCCCTCTCGCTGACAATGTCTCTCTTGTCTATAATGTAACTATGAGAGAGAGAGAAATAGGCAATGCGAGAGTGAAAAAGTAAAATGGAAATGTGTCTACTGAGACCAGTATAAGGGGAAATCCTCACAATCCAGGACCGACAGTTGATTGGGAGGGCGCTTACAGGTTTCCGACACCAGAGCGGTACCTGAACTCACAAATCCAAACTGCAAAGTGATGGGCATTGCCACTAGACTGCCGACCGCCTTTCGGGGCCCCAACATATATCCTTTAGTCACACCTAGAGTTCCCAGGACAGTGCAGCATTCAGCGATTACACGAAAATATTGACAGCGCTAGGAGGCCATGCAAATGGCAGAGGTATGCTTTACAAAGCCCACGTAGCGTGCACAAAACAGCACATCAGTCAGGCCCACTTGAAGAGATGGTAAAGAGGAAATACTTCTGCTGCATCCAGTAAAACATAGAGATTGGCCTGCTTTAAAGGTTGACCATGTCCTTCATGGGTGTCTGTCAATATGATACTTCCCTGCTGCAAAGCTTACATTCCAAACGCCAGAACAACTAGGCCCAGAGCACAAAGATGCAGTCAGGTTGAAATAACGAGATACTGAAGAGCAATTTTGTATTTCAGAGTGGGAAAAGGAAGTATGACCCCGAAGTGATTTGAACACACAACCTTCTGATCTGGAGTCAGACGCGCTACCATTGCGCCACGAGGTCCTTGTGGCAATCCACCTGGTGTGTCTGATGACAGAATAAAGGTAGGAGACGTACATGCACCTGCAGAGCCTCATTGCTTCTTTAAGTAGACTGGCTAGGATAGCTTCCTTCTGTGCATCAGTACACGCTGCAGCCAAACCCTTCCCATGAAGTCTTGATGTTTATGAATTGAATGGCAAGTTTTGAAAAACTAAAGCAAGCGAGAAGAATTGCTTACAGTTTATTGGATTTTTTGGACGTCAGCAGACGAGACCTGCGAGAGGTAAACAGAAGTTCATAGTTGGTCATGCTGAATTTTTGAGCCAAAATGCATCGTCCCTGTGTGGGCTTGAACCACCAACCTTTCGCACGCGCTAACCGATTGCGCCACAGAGACTCATGCAGTGCTTACACTGGGGCCTGATTGGTGTGCTGTTTGCTTACGCTTCCCAGGCAACCTGAAAATATTTCTAAAATAGCTCTATTTCCCACAGCAAATCAGGGTATCAAGCACTTCCCTACCTCCCCTAATCCACAAACACAGGGGATTTAGTAGAGGACAGAGCCCATCAACAGTGCACCAAATGTCCTCTGTGAAGGCATAACTTGCTATGAGGAGAAAGCCACAGTTGCGCACTTGTGTTAAAAGGGGACAGTAGGCTGAACCCAGAGAACACGGGAGAAATGACTCAGGTTTACTGAGTGGAACACTCTGTGTCTTTGTGCCAAAAACAGCAGCGTCTTTTCGGTTAACAGCCGAACGCGCTAACCAATTGTGCCACAGAGACTCACTGGCATTTGTGTTCTCCCTTTGGCCTGATTGCATTGCTATTTTTTTCTGATTGGCAGAAACCCTGAACTTTTTTCTGAAAAAGGCATGCCTCTCTTAGCACTGCAGTGCATTAGACTGCTCCCTTGCTTCCCTGAGTCCCCAAATACACAACCACCTTGGGAACAATAGAAGACACATTCCAGCAGATTTAGCAAGAGTGCACGAAGGTTTCTATATGTAGGTACCTTGCTGAGAAGCAAGACCTGCAGTTGCATTCTTCTGTTAAAAGAGGGCAGCAGAGTGCACCAAGAGAACTTGGGGGAAGTAGCGTATGTTAACTACTTGACATGCTCTTTATAGATCCCTCTGTTTGACTGGGTGAATTCTAATTTCTGGGGTAGAGTAAGCAATTTTTGGATCTAGATGTGTGGAAATCGATATAATATTGTGACCCCAATCGCATTGTTTAAATGTATGTTGGCCTACGCCAAGCTGTCTAAAGAATATTGTGAACATAGGTTCCACGGCAAGGTCTTGACCTTAATGTATCGTGTAAGCTGCCATCTTGGATCTAGCCGCCATTTTAGGTATTCTTGCAGTGTGGAAGTCACCCCGAATCACAAAATGGAGGCCGAATGACATTGCGAGTAAGACTTCGGCCATGGTGACCTCCGCACACGTGAATGAATAATATGTCCGCAGGCTACTTGTTAGGGTCATGAACTAAGACCCTGTCCTCTGTTTAACCTAGGTGTAAATATGTAACTGTATCAGCGGAACCGATCTAATATATGGAGATTGCATGTTCGACCTGGCTACGAACCCTAGCCATGGTTCCAGAAATGGTTAACTTGTAAGAGGGCTGGCCAATGCAGTACTAAATGTATAAAAACCCAAGCATCCCGATGATCGGTCTCTCCCACTTTCAGTGCGAACCTAACGTTGAAGGTTCGTGTGTTAGTCAGAGGGCCGAATAGCTATTCGCATGTCAATTGACTTTGATAACTTGGTAACTTTGTAACTTTGAAATAAAGCGTTTTATATGGTCCTTTGTAACCTGTGTTGGTGTGTTTCCATTTGGGCTTCCCGGCCTCATGTCAATTTCTCTGTTTCCACAGTTGGCGCCCGAATAGGGACCCTCAAGATTGATGCCGGATCATTGAAGGTTGACGCAGACTATCGAATCGGGATCGGACGGTGTGATTCTGCGGGCCCGACCGATCGAGACGCGATACCTCGGCAGCGCTGCACGATCCGATCCTTGGGCGATAGTCGTGCGGTCTGACACGGCATCTTGACGAGGGTCCAAATCCGAGGCGGGCAGATTTGCCGAAACCACTGAACGCAGGTAAAATTTGTTAGTTGAAGTCCTTTGAAAACCGTACGGTCCTCCTTAGGTTTGGTCAGGTGTAGTCGTGACCCGGCTCTTAATTTAACCCTGACAATTTGAATTTGGCGTATTGTATCTGCAGACACAATTATTGGACCAGGTAACACCAATTCTTTGAGAAATGCCTGGGAAATTGTCTGGCTGTTTTAGGGCTCTATTCCGCAGCGATCGACAATCTTTGGAATTTAGCCGTCCGGCACCACAGGAGGGGTCGCCGGCGTGTACTATGTACTGTAAGTATGGCATTGGTAGTATTGTATTTAATGACATTTGGCACAGACAGACCAGAAATGCCTCCGAATTTCAGTGGCCAATCAATGGTAGTTTTGAGATCCCCCGTATTGAATACTTAGAGTCGGTTTTGCTTAAGAAGAAGGCTAGGCCAGCAGCCTTTGATGTGTTACAAAATTGGAAAAAGGAAGCATTACAGCAGCTTAAAAGTAGGGATAAACATGCACGACGTCATAAAACGAATGCCGAAAAGGCATTGTTATATGACAAGGAAAAACGATTAGATGAAACCCAGAAAATGGACAGAGCTTTTTCGCTCGGAGTCCAGAAAATTTACCCTTCTAAAGATTTCCATGTTTCCGAGGAGTTTATTGAGAAAATATTAAACGAACGGAGGCCTGATTCTTCAGCGCCACCTCCGTATGCTCCTGTTGTGGGCGCTCTTCCCATTCCTGCTATTGCTCCTATCGTTATTCCTACTCCTCTTACACCGCCTACTACCCCTAGTTCCTTAGTTGTCGCTCCTCCGTCTATTTCGTCTGTTACTTTACCTCTTTCCCCTGCACCCATGTTAGGTTCACCTACACTTTCGATTTCGGGGAGTCCTGTGTTTATTAAATCAGATCCTGGTGCAGGGTCGGGGATAGTGACTCGTAGTACTGTTCCTGCGGGCAGGAAACAGGAACTATTTGCTTGGGCTAAACATTGCATGGAAAAAGGTGATCAAACTGAGGTATTTTCAACATTATCTAATTTGCACGATTTTCCCGAGAAAAACGTTTTTATTGAAGGACTGGGGATTCATTTAGGTGTAATGTGGGGTAGATTGCAGACTTCGGATCTCCCACAAGGGGTGAGAGATCTGAACGCTTTGGCACTCTCAAGGGATACCGAACAGAAAGTATATGGACATGTTGATAGATTGTTTGAGTTTAGACAGGATTTTGAAAGATTACAAAATGAGGATGATGAGGACGATAGGATATATATGCAGAAACGGTTCCTTTCGTGCCGAAGATCAGCACCCGAGGAAGTACGGATCTGTACTAGAGATGCGGTTCGATGGATCTCGGATTCATCAATACCGCCGGATGAGGTATACGATACATATAGTCAATATACGGTAGAAATGCAAAGGAAGGTAATTCAAGTGATGGTACAGCACTTGCAGGAAGAATGTATAAGAAAGAAGGTTGGTTGCCCCACAGAGTTATTAGGTATTTGTAAAAGAGCTTTTTCGCCTGACACTTCCACAGCTGCTTTAGCGCTTGATTTGGCCTTATTACTCAGTAAGCGGTCGGAGGTCCCTATATCTCAGTTGCCTATGAGAGAGGTCCCTCCGACCCTTGTCCCAAAAGTAGAAATCCCCGCCAACGCGGCGACTGGTGCTCCCGCGGTGGATATCCCAGCACATTACGTATCACAGTTTGTTCACGTCCCGTTCTCTCGACAGGAAGTGAACACGATCAGACAATCAGTCCCTGATATTAGGAAGAACCCGACAGGGTTTTATAAAGAAATAGAATCCGTTTTGCAGTCTTCCGTGTTCACCTTAAGTGACATGGATTTATTGTTTCCAGTGCTTTTACCTGTTGATGTATGGAAGCAGGTACGGACGGTAGATGATGTGCCGGGGTTAGGGGATACATGGGTAAATCTAACTAGAATAGATGGGGAACGACCAGCTGGTGAGAAACCACCCCAGGTAATACTCACTTTACCTGATAGAATAGTTGCCAAATTGAAAACTATAATTCCAGAAAAAAGGATTATTTGGGACAAGCTTACGGCCTGTGTCCAAGGAAAAACTGAAGGTACCACTGAATTCTTTAATAGGTTTGAACAGGTGTTCTCCGACTTCAGTGGACAGGATTTGGGTACAGAGTCGGGGAAGAGGTTGTTTGTGGACAAATTTGTGCGTGGATTGTTGCCCGACATCCAGTCACAAATTATGTCCTCAGAGAGCGCTTGGCAGGCAAAATCTCAGTCAGAGGTTTTGCATATGGCTCAGTATTATGAGAATCGGGTTAATAACGAGAAAGAGAAAATCGAAAAAAGAAGGGGTGACCTAAAGACTAAGGTATTGTTGCAGCAAATTGTCAGGCACCCCAGAGGAGGTACGACACAAACTAGAGGTCAGTACATTCCAAGAGGAAATACTCCTCTAAATTCTATAAATATTAATCAGTGTGCTTATTGCCGCCAGGAAGGTCACTGGCGAGCACAGTGCCCTGCCCTCCGTCAGAGGTCAGGAGGCACATTCGGAGGTATGGGTAGGCGACCACGGGGCCGCCCTGGAGCAGGGGGTCCTGATAGAGGTCAGCTTCTACGAGATCCCCAGCAACCTTTTTCACAGGAAAATCAGACTTCGAGTATGGACTCAAGAAATATATTTGATCACCCTTCCGCCGTCTATCTTTCTGAGGAACTTCCCTTTGATGAAGTTCTGCCTTACTAGGATTGCCCGAAGCAGAGTTTGGAACCTTTACCTATTCCCGTTATTCAGAAGGGCCCCTATGTTGAATTATTGGTGGGGAATAGGAAACATCAGTTCTTGATCGACACTGGAGCGCAGAAGTGCTCCATTGACCATTCTCGGGTTCCAAACATTCCCCTGTCAGGGCAAACAAACGTTTCTATAGGGTTCTCTGGTATACCAACTGTTTGTCCGGGCTCTGCGCCGGTATCCGTTTCTTTGGGCCCTTTTACAGACCAGTGCCCTTTTCTTCTTACTTCAAACTGTGGAGAAAACTTGCTGGGGTTGAATTTGTTGAAGAAACTGAATGCAGTGATCCATTGTACCCCTGACGGAATAAGATTGACAGTTTCACCACATCAACCTTTTAACTCCCAGTACTTGACCCGACCTCTACCTCCCGAGTTCGGTATTGTCCCGGAATGTTTGTGGGCAATAGACGACAATGATGTCGGAATATTGCACGTTGAGCCCGTTAAGATAGTCTTGAAACATGGGGTTAAACTACCGCGCATTCCGCAATATAAAATTTCAGTTGAGGGCGAGCGCGCTCTGAAATGCATTGTCTCCGATTTTGTACATCGTGGAGTGATCGAAGAGATTACAGGTAGCTTATGTAATAGTCCGATCTTACCGGTATATAAGAAAGGCGACAATGCAATTCCGTACCGGTTTATAATAGATCTTCGTGCTATTAACCGGGTAGTGGCCCCACAATTTCCAATCGTGCCGGATGTAACAACAATCTTAACAATGATCCCTGCTACGGCTACGCACTTCAGTGTCGTAGATTTGAAAAACGCCTTCTTTAGTATTCCGATACACAAGGAGAGCAGGTATTTGTTTGCGTTCACCTTGGGGGGACGCTCATTTACATTCACAAGGGCACCTCAAGGGTACACTGAAAGTCCTAGTATCTATAGTAGAGCCTTAAAAGAGCAGCTCGACACCCTTGAACTGCCACCTACTTGCACGCTGCTTCAATATGTAGACGATTTGCTCTTAGCTGCAGACTCTGAGAAAGCTTGTAAAGAAGGCACTATATTGTTGCTTGTTTATTTAGCTGAACATGGTCACAAAGCTTCACTTAAGAAATTTCAATATTGTTGCCAGGAGGTTGCCTATTTAAGCTACCTCCTGTCAAAGGAGGGGAGAAGATTGACACCTGAACGAATAAAACACATTTCTGGCATGTCTGTCCCAAAAACACAGAAGGAAGTCAGAGCCCTGATAGGGATGGCGTCCTACTGTAGACTGTGGATCCCGAATTTTGCCCTAGTGGTAAAACCGATGTTGGCTTTGACGAGGAAGGGCATTTCTTTGCCACTGCCATGGGAATCGGAACATCAACGATCATTTGAGCTTCTCAAAGCCGCGCTGTGTTCAGCACCGGTTCTGGGTACACCAAATTACGATAAGGCCTTTGTGTTGTTTGTGCATGAATGTAATGGATGTGCTTTGTCTGTGTTAACGCAGGAACATGGAGGGAATAATAGGCCGTGCGGCTATTATTCCTCCGCCCTTGATCCTGTTGCATGCGCTTTGCCGCGATGTCTGCGCGCTGTTGCTGCTGCTGCTGCGTCTGTAAAACAGAGTGAGGGGATGGTCCTAGGCCACGATTTGATTCTGATGGTACCTCACTCTGTTGATATTCTATTGAATAAAACTCAAACACAACACCTTACTTCTGCCCGGTTGACCAGGTATGAATTAGTTCTATTTGCTCCTCATATCCAAATTAAAAGGTGTTGTGTTCTCAATCCGGCTGAACTTTTGCCTGTCCCGCAAACTTCTGCTTGCGGCGATGATGGATCACATGACTGCCTGTACGCCACCGAACAAGAAACAAAGGGCAGAATAGACCTCTCAGATACTCCTTTGGAGAATGCGGAAGGGGAGCTGTTTTGTGATGGCTCCTGCTTTAAACTTCCGAATGGCACATCTACAGCTGCTTATGCAGTTACTACTTTGAACAAGATCGTAGAAACTAAAAGGATTCCGTATAACTCTGCGCAGGCCGCAGAGATTATAGCGTTGACTCGTGCTTGTGAGCTCTCCCAAGGGCATAGAGTTAATATTTATACGGATAGTCAGTACGCCTTTGGGGTGGCTCACAACTTCGGAAAATTGTGGTCGGAAAGAGAGTTTCTGACCTCACATGGGACCAAGATTCAGCATGGTCCCTTAATAGTACAGTTACTTTCAGCACTCTCACTCCCTAAACAACTAGCGATTATGAAATGTGCAGCTCATCGTAAGGTCATAGATGATGTGGGCAAAGGAAATGCTTTTGCAGACTCGATAGCTAGACAAACAGCTACAGACCTTAGCACAGACATGTATACCTCAAGGGAAGTGAGAGATGGTTGTATAATAGATGAAGGCATTGGGTCTGTGCGAGATATTCAGACTGATGCCTCTGTTGATGAATCTAGGAAATGGGCTGAAGGCATGGGGAAATTGGATGACGAAGGGTGTTGGGTGGACGCATCTGACGGGAAATGGTTGCTTCCTGATTCTTATGTATTAGCAATGGTCACAATGGCACACGGTCCAACACATGTGTGTGCCCAGCAAATTGCGAAGATATTACAGCAGGTTTGGGTGAATGATAAAATTTTGGGGACTGCAAAAAGATACGTTAGTAATTGTATGATTTGCCTACAACACAATGTGGGTAAAGGGACAGTGACTCCAAGGGGAAGTTTCGGGCCCCCCTCTGTCCCCTTTGAAACCATTCACCTTGATTTCATTGAAATGGAACGTTGTAATAACTTGAAATATGTTCTTGTTATCATTTGTGCTTTTAGCAAGTGGGTCGAGGCTTTCCCTGCCAAAGATGCTACCGCCATGACCACCGCAAAGATCTTGGTGAAAGAATATTTTCCTCGATTTGGGCTCCCGAGGATAATCTGGTCGGATAACGGCCCACATTTCATCGCAGCTGTAATATTGCAAATATGTGTTGCCTTAGGGATTGAGAAACGTTTTCATTCAGCGAGGCACCCTCAAAGTGCGGGGTTGGTAGAAAGACACAACGGTATTTTGAAAAACAAACTTGCAAAAACATGTGCTGAGACTAAATTAAAATGGCCAGATGCTTTACCTATTGTATTGTTAGCTATGCGCACCACACCCCAGACTAGAACTGGGCTTTCTCCATTTGAGGTGGTAATGGGAAGGCCTGCTAATATTTGGGGCCTCCCTAAACCTAAAGCCCTGAGGGATGTGGAGAATGTATTGCTTGTAGATTATTGTAATCAATTGACTAAAAACCTGTATTTCATCTACCACCAGGTGAAGGCCGCCTTACCTGTACGGTTTACGGGCCCAGGACACGATATATTGCCCGGCAGCTGGATCCTGGTAAAGGCCTACGAAAGGTCTTCCTGTCTCGCGCCTCGCTGGCGGGGACCCTACCAGGTTTTATTGGTCACCAGGACGGCAGTGCGGGTGGCAGGAAAGAAGAACTGGATACATGCAACACACATCAAGAAGATCCCTCACCCGACGCCACAAGTTACAGAAGAAACAGAACCCCTTGCTGATGCTACACTTTCTGATCTCGGAGTAGCAAGCAGCGTTGTGAGTGCGTCGGAGAAGTTCTCTGAGCCTGAGGAGCTCGGGGAGCCGTCCATTTTGTCTCCGCACTCCCTTGATCAATCACTTCCGGAAACTCTGGTTTCAAGTTCTGCGACTTCCGTCGCCACCGACGTGACGCTCCCCTCAGGGAGCGACGATACTTTGCTTTTGGATTCGGAAAACTTGGGTACCATCAGGTACAACCTTCGACCACGAAAATAAAATCGTTGCACGAGTATCGTGCATCTGGAAGAAAAAGGAGTGATTGGAATACTATTGTCTTTCCCTTTTTTGGAACACAGAAAAGGAGGGTTCTGTTGGCTAGGGTTGGGAAGGACTAAGAAGTCGCGCGGCCGAAGTGCCGCCAGCAACGAACATTGGGGCCGTCGATCGGGACAACCATGATGCCTGCCGCCTTCACCGCTGCTCCTTGTATTGAACTATTAGATAAGGAGGTGACCAGTTCGAACAATGGACAATGTGCCTGGGCCCTGAAAACGTACTGTTGTGTTCTTGTTTTGATTACTGTTAGTTTTGCAACTGCTGCCGTGGGACTTTGGTACTTTGAAGAGATTTATCCTTTGAAGCCTCTGTTACCGACCGAAATTGTACCAACTGTTTTGACTCCCTCTGTACACCTTCACACTCTGTCCCCTAGGGACTCTCGGCATAGACAGAAATATCATAATAACACTCTGATGATAGTGATGAATGCTACGCATGCTATTTTTAATAAGAGTAATTGTTGGATTTGCACGCATTTGCCACAACATGGGAACAAGGGACTGGGATGGTATATACATCCCTTACCTCTAACGACTTCCTGCTATGCCTCTCTTAGAGCACTCTTCTTTGGCCGATGGAATGATAGCATCTCAGGGAACTTCGATGGCACTAATTTGAATGAATTTGAGAGACGTGAATTGACTCCCCTGGGATGCTCGCTTTTCGCAAATAGGAGTAGACCTAATATCGCTTCTATTAGGCCGTCTGATAAACTTTCCTTTCCTTTCCAAAATCTAGTTTCTTTCAAGATGGCTCCGATAGGCAATAAGGATGCCATGCCTCCTTCTTATTCTGTAAATCACAATCCTGATTCTGTCCCTTTCTGTGTACAAAGAAATGGCACTAGGCCAATGGGAGATTTTGAGCCTTGTATACATATTGTAAATTTGACTGGGGAAAATAGGCCTTTGTATGTAGGGGGACCCGTTTATTTTGTTTGTGGTAGTTTAGCTTTTCCCTGGTTGCCCAAGGATTGGCAGGGGACTTGTTATTTAGGGATATTGTTACCAGGTGTATTTAAAGCCAGTACCTTAGAGGTATCCAAGGCTCGCCCGCGACGAGATAGTGATGGAGATACCCCCGGACAAGTGTTCGGGGATATAGCCAAATCAGTAGTCCCCTTTTGGGGACAAATAGCAAATTCAGAAAACATTAGGGGATTAGCGAGGGTATTGGAGAAAACGATCAACCGGACCACGGACATACTTTACAATATGACCTTAGAGCAAAAGGCGATAAGATTGGTAGCACTTCAAAATCGAATGGCATTAGATGTCATTTTAGCCGAACGAGGTGGAGTATGTAAATTAGTGGGGTCCGCTTGTTGCGTTTTCGTACCAGATTCTTCACCAACAATATTTAAAGCAATTCAGAACTTACACATTCTTAGTTCTGAAGTCCATATCCCTGTAGGAGACTGGAGCCTTAGTACCTGGTTTTGGGATTCTCTGCGATCTTGGGGGTGGAAGGTGCTTTCTGTCATTTTAGGTATTTTAGGGACTCTGTTATTTCTTTGCTGTTGTTTTCAATGCCTCCCAAGTATATGCGGAATGATGGGGGAATGTTGTGCCCAGGTAATGAGCGCAATAGGGCGAAAGATATACACTCCGAAGACAGCATCTAAAGAGTTCATGTTGCAAGAAGTTCTTACGAACGACCTTATGGCTATTGATATTTCAGACAATGATGCGGAACCTATGAATGATAATGCCTTCAAGTATTTTCGAAAGTATTAGAAAACTATGTTTTAGCACTTGGCATAGGCCAAAAGGAGGGTCTGTGGAAATCGATATAATATTGTGACCCCAATCGCATTGTTTAAATGTATGTTGGCCTACGCCAAGCTGTCTAAAGAATATTGTGAACATAGGTTCCACGGCAAGGTCTTGACCTTAATGTATCGTGTAAGCTGCCATCTTGGATCTAGCCGCCATTTTAGGTATTCTTGCAGTGTGGAAGTCACCCCGAATCACAAAATGGAGGCCGAATGACATTGCGAGTAAGACTTCGGCCATGGTGACCTCATCACACGTGAATGAATAATATGTCCGCAGGCTACTTGTTAGGGTCATGAACTAAGACCCTGTCCTCTGTTTAACCTAGGTGTAAATATGTAACTGTATCAGCGGAACCGATCTAATATATGGAGATTGCATGTTCGACCTGGCTACGAACCCTAGCCATGGTTCCAGAAATGGTTAACTTGTAAGAGGGCTGGCCAATGCAGTACTAAATGTATAAAAACCCAAGCATCCCGATGATCGGTCTCTCCCACTTTCAGTGCGAACCTAACGTTGAAGGTTCGTGTGTTAGTCAGAGGGCCGAATAGCTATTCGCATGTCAATTGACTTTGATAACTTGGTAACTTTGTAACTTTGAAATAAAGCGTTTTATATGGTCCTTTGTAACCTGTGTTGGTGTGTTTCCATTTGGGCTTCCCGGCCTCATGTCAATTTCTCTGTTTCCACAGATGCTGTGCGCAACAGGAATGCTATATACTGCACTGTACTGCTACTGAAAAGTTACCAATTTTACAGGATGTTCAGGTAAGCTTTGTTTCAGAAAACAACTTGCTAGAGGCACTAAGACAGATTACTGGGACAAAGGAAGAGGGTTTGGGGATTAGCACATCTCCTATGAAAGGTACAGTCACGCCCGAGACAACTCTGAGTGTCACCTCAAATTCTAAGAAATGCAAACTAGGGACCCACGCTTTTTATTGCCAGTGGATCTTTGTGTTTCAGACAAATGTGCACGCCTCCCAGAGCCCCTTGCAATGCACTTAGGGAAATGGGGGAAGGTGCTGTGAAGCCCTCTCGCTGACAATGTCTCTCTTGTCTATAATGTATCTATGAGAGAGAGAGAAATAGGCAATGCGAGAGTGAAAAAGTAAAATGGAAATGTGTCTACTGAGACCAGTATAAGGGGAAATCCTCACAATCCAGGACCGACAGTTGATTGGGAGGGCGCTTACAGGTTTCCGACACCAGACCGGTACCTGAACTCACAAACCCAAACTGCAAAGTGATGGGCATTGCCACTAGATTACCGACCCCCTTTCGGGGCCCCAGCATATATCCTTTAGTCACACCTAGAGTTCCCAGGACAGTGCAGCATTCAGCGATTACACGAAAATATTGACAGCGCTAGGAGGCCATGCAAATGGCAGAGGTATGCTTTACAAAGCCCACGTAGCGTGCACAAAACAGCACATCAGTCAGGCCCACTTGAAGAGATGGTAAAGAGGAAATACTTCTGCTGCATCCAGTAAAACATAGAGATTGGCCTGCTTTAAAGGTTGACCATGTCCTTCATGGGTGTCTGTCAATATGATACTTCCCTGCTGCAAAGCTTACATTCGAAACGCCAGAACAACTAGGCCCAGAGCACAAAGATGCAGTCAGGTTGAAATAACGAGATACTGAAGAGCAATTTTGTATTTCAGAGTGGGAAAAACAAATATGACCCCGACGTGATTTGAACATGCAACCTTCTGATCTGGAGTCAGACGCACTACCATTGCACCACGAGGTCCTTGTGGCAGTCCACCTGGTGTGTCTGATGACAGAATAAAGGTAGGAGACGTACATGCACCTGCAGAGCCTCATTGCTTCTTTAAGTAGACTGGCTAGGATAGCTTCCTTCTGTGCATCAGTACACGCTGCAGCCAAACCCTTCCCATGAAGTCTTGATGTTTATGAATTGAATGGCAAGTTTTGAAAAACTAAAGCAAGCGAGAAGAATTGCTTGCAGTTTATTGGATTTTTTGGACGTCAGCAGACGAGACCTGCGAGAGGTAAACAGAAGTTCATAGTTGGTCATGCTGAATTTTTGAGCCAAAATGCATCGTCCCTGGGTGGGCTTGAACCACCAACCTTTTGGTTAACAGCCGAACGCGCTAACCGATTGCGCCACAGAGACTCATGCAGTGCTTTCACTGGGGCCTGATTGGTGTGCTGTTTGCTTATGCTCCCCAGGCAACCTGAAAATATTTCTAAAATAGCTCTATTTCCCACAGCAAATCAGGGTATCAAGTACTTCCCTACCTCCCGTAATCCACAAACACAGGGGATTTAGTAGAGGACAGAGCCCATCAACAGTGCACCAAATGCCCTCTGTGTAGGCATAACTTGCTATGAGGAGAAAGCCACAGTTGCGCACTTGTGTTAAAAGGGGACAGTAGGCTGAACCCAGAGAACACGGGAGAAATGACTCAGGTTTACTGAGTGGAACACTCTGTGTCTTTGTGCCCAAAACAGCAGCGTCTTTTCGGTTAACAGCCGAACGCGCTAACCAATTGCGCCACAGAGACTCACTGGCATGTGTGTTCTGCCTTTGGCCTGATTGCATTGCTATTTTTTTCTGATTGGCACAAAACCTGAACTTTTTTCTGAAAAAGGCATGCCTCTCTTAGCACTGCAGTGCATTAGACTGCTCCCTTGCTTCCCTGAGTCCCCAAATACACAACCACCTTGGGCACAATAGAAGACACATTCCAGCAGATTTAGCAAGAGTGCACCAAGGTTTCTATATGTAGGTACCTTGCTGAGAAGCAAGACCTGCAGTTGCATTCTTCTGTTAAAAGAGGGCAGCAGAGTGCACCAAGAGAACTTGGGGGAAGTAGCTTATGTTAACTACTTGCCATGATCTTTATAGATCCCTCTATTTGACTGGGTGAATTCTAATTTCTGGGGTAGAGTAAGCAATTTTTGGATCTAGATGCTGTGCGCAACAGGAATGCTATATACTGCACTGTACTGCTACTAAAAAGTTACCAATTTTACAGAATGTTCAGGTAAGCTTTGTTTCAGAAAACAACTTGCTAGAGGCCCTAGGACAGATTACTGGGACAAAGGAAGAGAGTTTGGGGATTAGCACATCTCCTATGAAAGGTACAGTCACGCCCGAGACAACTCTGAGTGCCTCCTCAAATTCTAAGAAATGCGAACTGGGGTCCTACGCTTTTTATTGCCAGTGGATCTTTGTGTTTCAGACAAATGTGCACGCCTCCCAGAGCCCCATGCAATGCACTTAGGGAAAGGGGGGAAGGTGCTGTGAAGCCCTCTCGCTGACAATGTCTCTCTTGTCTATAATGTAACTATGAGAGAGAGAGAAATAGGCAATGCGAGAGTGAAAAAGTAAAATGGAAATGTGTCTACTGAGACCAGTATAAGGGGAAATCCTCACAATCCAGGACCGACAGTTGATTGGGAGGGCGCTTACAGGTTTCCGACACCAGACCGGTACCTGAACTCACAAACCCAAACTGCAAAGTGATGCCCATTGCCACTAGACTGCCGACCCCCTTTCGGGGCCCCAACATATATCCTTTAGTCACACCTAGAGTTCCCAGGACAGTGCAGCATTCAGCGATTACACGAAAATATTGACAGCGCTAGGAGGCCATGCAAATGGCAGAGGTATGCTTTACAAAGCCCACGTAGCGTGCACAAAACAGCACATCAGTCAGGCCCACTTGAAGAGATGGTAAAGAGGAAATACTTCTGCTGCATCCAGTAAAACATAGAGATTGGCCTGCTTTAAAGGTTGACCATGTCCTTCATGGGTGTCTGTCAATATGATACTTCCCTGCTGCAAAGCTTACATTCGAAACGCCAGAACAACTAGGCCCAGAGCACAAAGATGCAGTCAGGTTGAAATAACGAGATACTGAAGAGCAATTTTATATTTCAGAGTGGGAAAAGAAAATATGACCCCGACGTGATTTGAACACGCAACCTTCTGAGTCTGATGACAGAATAAAGGTAGGAGACGTACATGCACCTGCAGAGCCTCATTGCTTCTTTAAGTAGACTGGCTAGGATAGCTTCCTTCTGTGCATCAGTACACGCTGCAGCCAAACCCTTCCCATGAAGTGTTGATGTTTATGAATTGAATGGCAAGTTTTGAAAAACTAAAGCAAGCGAGAAGAATTGCTTGCAGTTTATTGGATTTTTTTGGACGTCAGCAGACGAGACCTGCGAGAGGTAAACAGAAGTCCATAGTTGGTCACGCTGAATTTTTGAGCCAAAATGCACCGTCCCTGGGTGGGCTTGAACCACCAACCTTTCGGTTAACAGCCGAACGCGCTAACCGATTGCGTCACAGAGACTCATGCAGTGCTTACACTGGGGCCTGATTGGTGTGCTGTTTGCTTATGCTTCCCAGGCAACCTGAAAATATTTCTAAAATAGCTCTATTTCCCACAGCAAATCAGGGTATCAAGCACTTCCCTACCTCCCCTAATCCACAAACACAGGGGATTTAGTAGAGGACAGAGCCCATCAACAGTGCACCAAATGTCCTCTGTGTAGGCATAACTTGCTATGAGGAGAAAGCCACAGTTGCGCACTTGTGTTAAAAGGGGACAGTAGGCTGAACCCAGAGAACACGGGAGAAATGACTCAGGTTTACTGAGTGGAACACTCTGTGTCTTTGTGCCAAAAACAGCAGCGTCTTTTCGGTTAACAGCCGAACGCGCTAACCAATTGTGCCACAGAGACTCACTGGCATGTGTGTTCTGCCTTTGGCCTGATTGCATTGCTATTTTTTTCTGATTGGCAGAAAACCTGAACTTTTTTCTGAAAAAGGCATGCCTCTCTTAGCACTGCAGTGCATTAGACTGCTCCCTTGCTTCCCTGAGTCCCCAAATACAAAATCACCTTGGGCACAATAGAAGACACATTCCAGCAGATTTAGCAAGAGTGCACCAAGGTTTCTATATGTAGGTACCTTGCTGAGAAGCAAGACCTGCAGTTGCATTCTTCTGTTAAAAGAGGGCAGCAGAGTGCACCAAGAGAACTTGGGGGAAGTAGCTTATGTTAACTACTTGCCATGATCTTTATAGATCCCTCTGTTTGACTGGGTGAATTCTAATTTCTTGGGTAGAGTAAGCAATTTTTGGATCTAGATGCTGTGCGCAACAGGAATGCTATATACTGCACTGTACTGCTACTGAAAAGTTACCAATTTTACAGGATGTTCAGGTAAGCTTTGTTTCAGAAAACAACTTGCTAGAGGCACTAAGACAGATTACTGGGACAAAGGAAGAGGGTTTTGGGATTAGCACATCTCCTATGAAAGGTACAGTCACGCCCGAGACAACTCTGAGTGTCACCTCAAATTCTAAGAAATGCAAACTAGGGACCTACACTTTTTATTGCCAGTGGATCTTTGTGTTTCAGACAAATGTGCACGCCTCCCAGAGCCCCTTGCAATGCACTTAGGGAAATGGGGGAAGGTGCTGTGAAGCCCTCTCGCTGACAATGTCTCTCTTGTCTATAATGTATCTATGAGAGAGAGAGAGAAATAGGCAATGCGAGAGTGAAAAAGTAAAATGGAAATGTGTCTACTGAGACCAGTATAAGGGGAAATCCTCACAATCCAGGACCGACAGTTGATTGGGAGGGCGCTTACAGGTTTCCGACACCAGACCGGTACCTGAACTCACAAACCCAAACTGCAAAGTGATGGGCATTGCCACTAGACTGCCGACCCCCTTTCGGAGCCCCAGCATATATCCTTTAGTCACACCTAGAGTTCCCAGGACAGTGCAGCATTCAGCGATTACACGAAAATATTGACAGCGCTAGGAGGCCATGCAAATGGCAGAGGTATGCTTTACAAAGCCCACGTAGCGTGCACAAAACAGCACATCAGTCAGGCCCACTTGAAGAGATGGTAAAGAGGAAATACTTCTGCTGCATCCAGTAAAACATAGAGATTGGCCTGCTTTAAAGGTTGACCATGTCCTTCATGGGTGTCTGTCAATATGATACTTCCCTGCTGCAAAGCTTACATTCGAAACGCCAGAACAACTAGGCCCAGAGCACAAAGATGCAGTCAGGTTGAAATAACGAGATACTGAAGAGCAATTTTGTATTTCAGAGTGGGAAAAGCAAATATGCCCCCGACGTGATTTGAACACACAACCTTCTGATCTGGAGTCAGACGCGCTACCATTGCGCCACGAGGTCCTTGTGGCAGTCCACCTGGTGTGTCTGATGACAGAATAAAGGTAGCAGACGTACATGCACCTGCAGAGCCTCATTGCTTCTTTAAGTAGACTGGCTAGGATAGCTTCCTTCTGTGCATCAGTACACGCTGCAGCCAAACCCTTCCCATGAAGTCTTGATGTTTATGAATTGAATTGCAAGTTTTGAAAAACTAAAGCAAGCGAGAAGAATTGCTTGCAGTTTATTGGATTTTTTGGACGTCAGCAGACGAGACCTGCGAGAGGTAAACAGAAGTTCATAGTTGGTCATGCTGAATTTTTGAGCCAAAATGCATCGTCCCTGGGTGGGCTTGAATCACCAACCTTTCGGTTAACAGCCGAACGAGCTAACCGATTGCGCCACAGAGACTCATGCAGTGCTTGCACTGGGGCCTGATTGGTGTGCTGTTTGCTTATGCTCCCCAGGCAACCTGAAAATATTTCTAAAATGCTCTATTTCCCACAGCAAATCAGGGTATCAAGCACTTCCCTACCTCCCGTAATCCACAAACACAGGGGATTTAGTAGAGGACAGAGCCCATCAACAGTGCACCAAATGCCCTCTGTGTAGGCATAACTTGCTATGAGGAGAAAGCCACAGTTGCGCACTTGTGTTAAAAGGGGACAGTAGGCTGAACCCAGAGAACACGGGAGAAATGACTCAGGTTTACTGAGTGGAACACTCTGTGTCTTTGTGCCCAAAACAGCAGCGTCTTTTCGGTTAACAGCCGAACGCGCTAACCAATTGCGCCACAGAGACTCACTGGCATGTGTGTTCTGCCTTTGGCCTGATTGCATTGCTATTTTTTTCTGATTGGCAGAAAACCTGAACTTTTTTCTGAAAAAGGCATGCCTCTCTTAGCACTGCAGTGCATTAGACTGCTCCCTTGCTTCCCTGAGTCCCCAAATACACAACCACCTTGGGCACAATAGAAGACACATTCCAGCAGATTTAGCAAGAGTGCACCAAGGATTCTATATGTAGGTACCTTGCTGAGAAGCAAGACCTGCAGTTGCATTCTTCTGTTAAAAGAGGGCAGCAGAGTGCACCAAGAGAACTTGGGGGAAGTAGATTATGTTAACTACTTGCCATGCTCTTTATAGATCCCTCTGTTTGACTGGGTGAATTCTAATTTCTGGGGTAGAGTAAGCAATTTTTGGATCTAGATGCTGTGCGCAACAGGAATGCTATATACTGCACTGTACTGCTACTGAAAAGTTACCAATTTTACAGGATGTTCAGGTAAGCTTTGTTTCAGAAAACAACTTGCTAGAGGCACTAAGACAGATTACTGGGACAAAGGAAGAGGGTTTGGGGATTAGCACATCTCCTATGAAAGGTACAGTCACGCCCGAGACAACTCTGAGTGTCACCTCGAATTCTAAGAAATGCAAACTAGGGACCTACGCTTTTTATTGCCAGTGGATCTTTGTGTTTCAGACAAATGTGCACGCCTCCCAGATCCCCTTGCAATGCACTTAGGGAAAGGGGGGAAGGTGCTGTGAAGCCCTCTCGCTGACAATGTCTCTCTTGTCTATAATGTAACTATGAGAGAGAGAGAAATAGGCAATGCGAGAGTGAAAAAGTAAAATGGAAATGTGTCTACTGAGACCAGTATAAGGGGAAATCCTCACAATCCAGGACCGACAGTTGATTGGGAGGGCGCTTACAGGTTTCCGACACCAGACCGGTACCTGAACTCACAAACCCAAACTGCAAAGTGATGCCCATTGCCACTAGACTGCCGACCCCCTTTCGGGGCCCCAGCATATATCCTTTAGTCACACCTAGAGTTCCCAGGACAGTGCAGCATTCAGCGATTACACGAAAATATTGACAGCGCTAGGAGGCCATGCAAATGGCAGAGGTATGCTTTACAAAGCCCACGTAGCGTGCACAAAACAGCACATCAGTCAGGCCCACTTGAGGAGATGGTAAAGAGGAAATACTTCTGCTGCATCCAGTAAAACATAGAGATTGGCCTGCTTTAAAGGTTGACCATGTCCTTCATGGGTGTCTGTCAATATGATACTTCCCTGCTGCAAAGCTTACATTCGAAACGCCAGAACAACTAGGCCCAGAGCACAAAGATGCAGTCAGGTTGAAATAACGAGATACTGAAGAGCAATTTTGTATTTCAGAGTGGGAAAAGGAAGTATGACCCCGACGTGATTTGAACACACAACCTTCTGATCTGGAGTCAGACGCACTACCATTGCGCCACGAGGTCCTTGTGGCAATCCACCTGGTGTGTCTGATGACAGAATAAAGGTAGGAGACGTACATGCACCTGCAGAGCCTCATTGCTTCTTTAGGTAGACTGGCTAGGATAGCTTCCTTCTGCGCATCAGTACACGCTGCAGCCAAACCCTTCCCATGAAGTCTTGATGTTTATGAATTGAATGGCAAGTTTTGAAAAACTAAAGCAAGCGAGAAGAATTGCTTACAGTTTATTGGATTTTTTGGACGTCAGCAGACGAGACCTGCGAGAGGTAAACAGAAGTTCATAGTTGGTCATGCTGAATTTTTGAGCCAAAATGCATCGTCCCTGGGTGGGCTTGAACCACCGACCTTTCGGTTAACAGCCGAACGCGCTAACCGATTGCGCCACAGAGACTTATGCAGTGCTTACACTGGGGCCTGATTGGTGTGCTGTTTGCTTATGCTTCCCAGGCAACCTGAAAATATTTCTAAAATAGCTCTATTTCCCACAGCAAATCAGGGTATCAAGCACTTCCCTACCTCCCCTAATCCACAAACACAGGGGATTTAGTAGAGGACAGAGCCCATCAACAGTGCACCAAATGTCCTCTGTGTAGGCATAACTTGCTATGAGGAGAAAGCCACAGTTGCGCACTTGTGTTAAAAGGGGACAGTAGGCTGAACCCAGAGAACACGGGAGAAATGACTCAGGTTTACTGAGTGGAACACTCTGTGTCTTTGTGCCAAAAACAGCAGCGTCTTTTCGGTTAACAGCCGAACGCGCTAACCAATTGTGCCACAGAGACTCACTGGCATGTGTTTTCTGCCTTTGGCCTGATTGCATTGCTATTTTTTTCTGATTGGCAGAAAACCTGAACTTTTTTCTGAAAAAGGCATGCCTCTCTTAGCACTGCAGTGCAATAGACTGCTCCCTTGCTTCCCTGAGTCCCCAAATACACAACCACTTGGGCACAATAGAAGACACATTCCAGCAGATTTAGCAAGAGTGCACCAAGGTTTCTATATGTAGGTACCTTGCTGAGAAGCAAGACCTGCAGTTGCATTCTTCTGTTAAAAGAGGGCAGCAGAGTGTACCAAGAGAACTTGGGGGAAGTAGCTTATGTTAACTACTTGCCATGCTCTTTATAGATCCCTCTGTTTGACTGGGTGAATTCTAATTTCTGGGGTAGAGTAAGCAATTTTTGGATCTAGATGCTGTGCGCAACAGGAATGCTATATACTGCACTGTACTGCTACTGAAAAGTTACCAATTTTACAGGATGTTCAGGTAAGCTTTGTTTCAGAAAACAACTTGCTAGAGGCCCTAGGACAGATTACTGGGACAAAGGAAGAGGGTTTGGGGATTAGCACATCTCCTATGAAAGGTACAGTCACGCCCGAGACAACTCTGAGTGCCTCCTCAAATTCTAAGAAATGCGAACTGGGGTCCTTCGCCTTTTATTGCCAGTGGATCTTTGTGTTTCAGACAAATGTGCACGCCTCCCAGAGCCCCTTGCAATGCACTTAGGGAAATGGGGGAAGGTGCTGTGAAGCCCTCTCGCTGACAATGTCTCTCTTGTCTATAATGTATCTATGAGAGAGAGAGAAATAGGCAATGCGAGAGTGAAAAAGTAAAATGGAAATGTGTCTACTGAGACCAGTATAAGGGGAAATCCTCACAATCCAGGACCGACAGTTGATTGGGAGGGCGCTTACAGGTTTCCGACACCAGACCGGTACCTGAACTCACAAACCCAAACTGCAAAGTGATGGGCATTGCCACTAGACTGCCGACCCCCTTTCGGGGCCCCAGCATATATCCTTTAGTCACACCTAGAGTTCCCAGGACAGTGTAGCATTCAGCGATTACACGAAAATATTGACAGCGCTAGGAGGCCATGCAAATGGCAGAGGTATGCTTTACAAAGCCCACGTAGCGTGCACAAAACAGCACATCAGTCAGGCCCACTTGAAGAGATGGTAAAGAGGAAATACTTCTGCTGCATCCAGTAAAACATAGAGATTGGCCTGCTTTAAAGGTTGACCATGTCCTTCATGGGTGTCTGTCAATATGATACTTCCCTGCTGCAAAGCTTACATTCGAAACGCCAGAACAACTAGGCCCAGAGCACAAAGATGCAGTCAGGTTGAAATAACGAGATACTGAAGAGCAATTTTGTATTTCAGAGTGGGAAAAGCAAATATGACCACGACGTGATTTGAACACGCAACCTTCTGATCTGGAGTCAGACGCGCTACCATTGCGCCACGAGGTCCTTGTGGCAGTCCACCTGGTGTGTCTGATGACAGAATAAAGGTAGGAGACGTACATGCACCTGCAGAGCCTCATTGTTTCTTTAGGTAGACTGGCTAGGATAGCTTCCTTCTGTGCATCAGTACACGCTGCAGCCAAACCCTTCCCATGAAGTCTTGATGTTTATGAATTGAATGGCAAGTTTTGAAAAACTAAAGCAAGCAAGAAGAATTGCTTGCAGTTTATTGGATTTTTTGGACGTCAGCAGACGAGACCTGCGAGAGGTAAACAGAAGTCCATAGTTGGTCACGCTGAATTTTTGAGCCAAAATGCACCGTCCCTGGGTGGGCTTGAACCACCAACCTTTCGGTTAACAGCCGAACGCGCTAACCGATTGCGCCACAGAGACTCATGCAGTTCTTACACAGGGGCCTGATTGGTGTGCTGTTTGCTTATGCTTCCCAGGCAACCTGAAAATATTTCTAAAATAGCTCTATTTCCCACAGCAAATCAGGGTATCAAGCACTTCCCTACCTCCCCTAATCCACAAACACAGGGGATTTAGTAGAGGACAGAGCCCATCAACAGTGCACCAAATGTCCTCTGTATAGGCATAACTTGCTATGAGGAGAAAGCCACAGTTGCGCACTTGTGTTAAAAGGGGACAGTAGGCTGAACCCAGAGAACACGGGAGAAATGACTCAGGTTTACTGAGTGGAACACTCTGTGTCTTTGTGCCAAAAACAGCAGCATCTTTTCGGTTAACAGCCGAACGCGCTAACCAATTGCGCCACAGAGACTCACTGGCATGTGTGTTCTGCCTTTGGCCTGATTGCATTGCTATTTTTTTTCTGATTGGCAGAAAACCTGAACTTTTTTCTGAAAAAGTCATGCCTCTCTTAGCACTGCAGTGCATTAGACTGCTCCCTTGCTTCCCTGAGTCCCCAAATACACAACCACCTTGGGCACAATAGAAGACACATTCCAGCAGATTTAGCAAGAGTGCACCAAGGATTCTATATGTAGGTACCTTGCTGAGAAGCAAGACCTGCAGTTGCATTCTTCTGTTAAAAGAGGGCAGCAGAGTGCACCAAGAGAACTTGGGGGAAGTAGCTTATGTTAACTACTTGCCATGATCTTTATAGATCCCTCTGTTTGACTGGGTGAATTCTAATTTCTGGGGTAGAGTAAGCAATTTTTGGATCTAGATGCTGTGCGCAACAGGAATGCTATATACTGCACTGTACTGCTACTGAAAAGTTACCAATTTTACAGGATGTTCAGGTAAGCTTTGTTTCAGAAAACAACTTGCTAGAGGCCCTAGGACAGATTACTGGGACAAAGGAAGAGGGTTTGGGGATTAGCACATCTCCTATGAAAGGTACAGTCACGCCCGAGACAACTCTGAGTGTCACCTCAAATTCTAAGAAATGCAAACTAGGGACCTACGCTTTTTATTGCCAGTGGATCTTTGTGTTTCAGACAAATGTGCACGCCTCCCAGAGCCCCTTGCAATGCACTTAGGGAAAGGGGGGAAGGTGCTGTGAAGCCCTCTCGCTGACAATGTCTCTCTTGTCTATAATGTAACTATGAGAGAGAGAGAAATAGGCAATGCGAGAGTGAAAAAGTAAAATGGAAATGTGTCTACTGAGACCAGTATAAGGGGAAATCCTCACAATCCAGGACCGACAGTTGATTGGGAGGGCGCTTACAGGTTTCCGACACCAGACCGGTACCTGAACTCACAAACCCAAACTGCAAAGTGATGGGCATTGCCACTAGACTGCCGACCCCCTTTCGGGGCCCCAGCATATATCCTTTAGTCACACCTAGAGTTCCCAGGACAGTGCAGCATTCAGCGATTACACGAAAATATTGACAGCGCTAGGAGGCCATGCAAATGGCAGAGGTATGCTTTACAAAGCCCACGTAGCGTGCACAAAACAGCACATCAGTCAGGCCCACTTGAAGAGATGGTGAAGAGGAAATACTTCTGCTGCATCCAGTAAAACATAGAGATTGGCCTGCTTTAAAGGTTGACCATGTCCTTCATGGGTGTCTGTCAATATGATACTTCCCTGCTGCAAAGCTTACATTCGAAACGCCAGAACAACTAGGCCCAGAGCACAAAGATGCAGTCAGGTTGAAATAACGAGATACTGAAGAGCAATTTTGTATTTCAGAGTGGGAAAAGGAAGTATGACCCCGATGTGATTTGAACACACAACCTTCTGATCTGGAGTCAGACGCGCTACCATTGCGCCACGAGGTCCTTGCGGCAATCCACCTGGTGTGTCTGATGACAGAATAAAGGTAGGAGACGTACATGCACCTGCAGAGCCTCATTGCTTCTTTAAGTAGACTGGCTAGGATAGCTTCCTTCTGTGCATCAGTACACGCTGCAGCCAAACCCTTCCCATGAAGTCTTGATGTTTATGAATTGAATGGCAAGTTTTGAAAAACTAAAGCAAGCGAGAAGAATTGCTTACAGTTTATTGGATTTTTTGGACGTCAGCAGACGAGACCTGCGAGAGGTAAACAGAAGTTCATAGTTGGTCATGCTGAATTTTTGAGCCAAAATGCATCGTCCCTGGGTGGGCTTGAACCACCAACTTTTCGGTTAACAGCCGAACGCGCTAACCGATTGCACCACAGAGACTCATGCAGTTCTTACACAGGGGCCTGATTGGTGTGCTGTTTGCTTATGCTTCCCAGGCAACCTGAAAATATTTCTAAAATAGCTCTATTTCCCACAGCAAATCAGGGTATCAAGCACTTCCCTACCTCCCCTAATCCACAAACACAGGGGATTTAGTAGAGGACCGAGCCCATCAACAGTGCACCAAATGTCCTCTGTATAGGCATAACTTGCTATGAGGAGAAAGCCACAGTTGCGCACTTGTGTTAAAAGGGGACAGTAGGCTGAACCCAGAGAACACGGGAGAAATTACTCAGGTTTACTGAGTGGAACACTCTGTGTCTTTGTGCCAAAAACAGCAGCATCTTTTCGGTTAACAGCCGAACGCGCTAACCAATTGCGCCACAGAGACTCACTGGCATGTGTGCTCTGCCTTTGGCCTGATTGCATTGCTATTTTTTTCTGATTGGCAGAAAACCTGAACTTTTTTCTGAAAAAGGCATGCCTCTCTTAGCACTGCAGTGCATTAGACTGCTCCCTTGCTTCCCTGAGTCCCCAAATACACAACCACCTTGGGCACAATAGAAGACACATTCCAGCAGATTTAGCAAGAGTGCACCAAGGTTTCTATATGTAGGTACCTTGCTGAGAAGCAAGACCTGCAGTTGCATTCTTCTGTTAAAAGAGGGCAGCAGAGTGCACCAAGAGAACTTGGGGGAAGTAGCTTATGTTAACTACTTGCCATGATCTTTATAGATCCCTCTGTTTGACTTGGTGAATTCTAATTTCTGGGGTAGAGTAAGCAATTTTTGGATCTAGATGCTGTGCGCAACAGGAATGCTATATACTGCACTGTACTGCTACTGAAAAGTTACCAATTTTACAGGATGTTCAGGTAAGCTTTGTTTCAGAAAACAACTTGCTAGAGGCCCTAGGACAGATTACTGGGACAAAGGAAGAGGGTTTGGGGATTAGCACATCTCCTATGAAAGGTACAGTCACGCCCGAGACAACTCTGAGTGTCACCTCAAATTCTAAGAAATGCAAACTAGGGACCTACGCCTTTTATTGCCAGTGGATCTTTGTGTTTCAGACAAATGTGCACGCCTCCCAGAGCCCCTTGCAATGCACTTAGGGAAAGGGGGGAAGGTGCTGTGAAGCCCTCTCACTGACAATGTCTCTCTTGTCTATAATGTATCTATGAGAGAGAGAGAAATAGGCAATGCGAGAGTGAAAAAGTAAAATGGAAATGTGTCTACTGAGACCAGTATAAGGGGAAATCCTCACAATCCAGGACCGACAGTTGATTGGGAGGGCGCTTACAGTTTTCTGACACCAGACCGGTACCTGAACTCACAAACCCAAACTACAAAGTGATGGGCATTGCCACTAGACTGCCGACCCCCTTTCGGGGCCCCAGCATATATCCTTTAGTCACACCTAGAGTTCCCAGGACAGTGCAGCATTCAGCGATTACACGAAAATATTGACAGCGCTAGGAGGCCATGCAAATGGCAGAGGTATGCTTTACAAAGCCCACGTAGCGTGCACAAAACAGCACATCAGTCAGGCCCACTTGAAGAGATGGTAAAGAGGAAATACTTCTGCTGCATCCAGTAAAACATAGAGATTGGCCTGCTTTAAAGGTTGACCATGTTCTTCATGGGTGTCTGTCAATATGATACTTCCCTGCTGCAAAGCTTACATTCGAAACGCCAGAACAACTAGGCCCAGAGCACAAAGATGCAGTCAGGTTGAAATAACGAGATACTGAAGAGCAATTTTGTATTTCAGAGTGGGAAAAGCAAATATGCCCCCGACGTGATTTGAACACGCAACCTTCTGATCTGGAGTCAGACGCCCTACCATTGCGCCACGAGGTCCTAGTGGCAGTCCACCTGGTGTGTCTGATGACAGAATAAAGGTAGGAGACGTACATGCACCTGCAGAGCCTCATTGCTTCTTTAAGTAGACTGGCTAGGATAGCTTCCTTCTGTGCATCAGTACACGCTGCAGCCAAACCCTTCCCATGAAGTCTTGATGTTTATGAATTGAATGGCAAGTTTTGAAAAACTAAAGCAAGCGAGAAGAATTGCTTGCAGTTTATTGGATTTTTTGGACGTCAGCAGACGAGACCTGCGAGAGGTAAACAGAAGTTCATAGTTGGTCATGCTGAATTTTTGAGCCAAAATGCATCGTCCCTGGGTGGGCTTGAACCACCAACCTTTCGGTTAACAGCCGAACGCGCTAACCGATTGCGCCACAGAGACTCATGCAGTGCTTACACTGGGGCCTGATTGGTGTGCTGTTTGCTTATGCTCCCCAGGCAACCTGAAAATATTTCTAAAATAGCTCTATTTCCCACAGCAAATCAGGGTATCAGTACTTCCCTACCTCCCGTAATCCACAAACACAGGGGATTTAGTAGAGGACAGAGCCCATCAACAGTGCACCAAATGCCCTCTGTGTAGGCATAACTTGCTATGAGGAGAAAGACACAGTTGCGCACTTGTGTTAAAAGGGGACAGTAGGCTGAACCCAGAGAACACGGGAGAAATGACTCAGGTTTACTGAGTGGAACACTCTGTGTCTTTGTGCCAAAAACAGCAGCGTCTTTTCGGTTAACAGCCGAACGCGCTAACCAATTGCGCCACAGAGACTCACTGGCATGTGTGTTCTGCCTTTGGCCTGATTGCATTGCTATTTTTTTCTGATTGGCAGAAAACCTGAACTTTTTTCTGAAAAAGGCTTGCCTCTCTTAGCACTGCAGTGCATTAGACTGCTCCCTTGCTTCCCTGAGTCCCCAAATACACAACCACCTTGGGCACAATAGAAGACACATTCCAGCAGATTTAGCAAGAGTGCACCAAGGATTCTATATGTAGGTACCTTGCTGAGAAGCAGGACCTGCAGTTGCATTCTTCTGTTAAAAGAGGGCAGCAGAGTGCACCAAGAGAACTTGGGGGAAGTAGCTTATGTTAACTACTTGCCATGATCTTTATAGATCCCTCTGTTTGACTGGGTGAATTCTAATTTCTGGGGTAGAGTAAGCAATTTTTGGATCTAGATGCTGTGCGCAACAGGAATGCTATATACTGCACTGTACTGCTACTGAAAAGTTACCAATTTTACAGGATGTTCAGGTAAGCTTTGTTTCAGAAAACAACTTGCTAGAGGCCCTAGGACAGATTACTGGGACAAAGGAAGAGGGTTTGGGGATTAGCACATCTCCTATGAAAGGTACAGTCACGCCTGAGACAACTCTGAGTGCCTCCTCAAATTCTAAGAAATGCGAACTGGGGTCTTACGCCTTTTATTGCCAGTGGATCTTTGTGTTTCAGACAAATGTGCACACCTCCCAGAGCCCCATGCAATGCACTTAGGGAAATGGGGGAAGGTGCTGTGCAACCCTCTCGCTGACAATGTCTCTCTTGTCTATAATGTATCTATGAGAGAGAGAGAAATAGGCAATGTGAGAGTGAAAAAGTAAAATGGAAATGTGTCTACTGAGACCAGTATAAGGGGAAATCCTCACAATCCAGGACCGACAGTTGATTGGGAGGGCGCTTACAGTTTTCTGACACCAGACCGGTACCTGAACTCACAAACCCAAACTACAAAGTGATGGGCATTGCCACTAGACTGCCGACCCCCTTTCGGGGCCCCAGCATATATCCTTTAGTCACACCTAGAGTTCCCAGGACAGTGCAGCATTCAGCGATTACACGAAAATATTGACAGCGCTAGGAGGCCATGCAAATGGCAGAGGTATGCTTTACAAAGCCCACGTAGCGTGCACAAAACAGCACATCAGTCAGGCCCACTTGAAGAGATGGTAAAGAGGAAATACTTCTGCTGCATCCAGTAAAACATAGAGATTGGCCTGCTTTAAAGGTTGACCATGTCCTTCATGGGTGTCTGTCAATATGATACTTCCCTGCTGCAAAGTTTACATTCGAAACGCCAGAACAACTAGGCCCAGAGCACAAAGATGCAGTCAGGTTGAAATAACGAGATACTGAAGAGCAATTTTATATTTCAGAGTGGGAAAAGCAAATATGACCCCGACGTGATTTGAACACGAAACCTTCGGATCTGGAGTCAGACGCGCTACCATTGCGCCACGAGGTCCATGCGGCACTCCACCTGGTGTGTCTGATGACAGAATAAAGGTAGGAGACGTACATGCACCTGCAGAGCCTCATTGCTTCTTTAAGTAGACTGGCTAGGATAGCTTCCTTCTGTGCATCAGTACACGCTGCAGCCAAACCCTTCCCATGAAGTCTTGATGTTTATGAATTGAATGGCAAGTTTTGAAAAACTAAAGCAAGCGAGAAGAATTGCTTGCAGTTTATTGGATTTTTTGGACGTCAGCAGACGAGACCTGCGAGAGGTAAACAGAAGTTCATAGTTGGTCATGCTGAATTTTTGAGCCAAAATGCATCGTCCCTGGGTGGGCTTGAACCACCAACCTTTCGGTTAACAGCCGAACGCGCTAACCGATTGCGCCACAGAGACTCATGCAGTGCTTACACTGGGGCCTGATTGGTGTGCTGTTTGCTTATGCTTCCCAGGCAACCTGAAAATATTTCTAAAATAGCTCTATTTCCCACAGCAAATCAGGGTATCAAGCACTTCCCTACCTCCCCTAATCCACAAACACAGGGGATTTAGTAGAGGACAGAGCCCATCAACAGTGCACCAAATGTCCTCTGTGTAGGCATAACTTGCTATGAGGAGAAAGCCACAGTTGCGCACTTGTGTTAAAAGGGGACAGTAGGCTGAACCCAGAGAACACGGGAGAAATGACTCAGGTTTACTGAGTGGAACACTCTGTGTCTTTGTGCCAAAAACAGCAGCGTCTTTTCGGTTAACAGCCGAACGCGCTAACCAATTGTGCCACAGAGACTCACTGGCATGTGTGTTCTGCCTTTGGCCTGATTGCATTGCTATTTTTTTCTGATTGGCAGAAAACCTGAACTTTTTTCTGAAAAAGGCATGCCTCTCGTAGCACTGCAGTGCATTAGACTGCTCCCTTGCTTCCCTGAGTCCCCAAATACACAACCACCTTGGGCACAATAGAAGACACATTCCAGCAGATTTAGCAAGAGTGCACCAAGGTTTCTATATGTAGGTACCTTGCTGAGAAGCAAGACCTGCAGTTGCATTCTTCTGTTAAAAGAGGGCAGCAGAGTGCACCAAGAGAACTTGGGGGAAGTAGCTTATGTTAACTACTTGCCATGCTCTTTATAGATCCCTCTGTTTGACTGGGTGAATTCTAATTTCTGGGGTAGAGTAAGCAATTTTTGGATCTAGATGCTGTGCGCAACAGGAATGCTATATACTGCACTGTACTGCTACTGAAAAGTTACCAATTTTACAGGATGTTCAGGTAAGCTTTGTTTCAGAAAACAACTTGCTAGAGGCCCTAGGACAGATTACTGGGACAAAGGAAGAGGGTTTGGGGATTAGCACATCTCCTATGAAAGGTACAGTCACGCCCGAGACAACTCTGAGTGCCTCCTCAAATTCTAAGAAATGCGAACTGGGGTCCTACGCCTTTTATTGCTAGGGGATCTTTGTGTTTCAGACAAATGTGCACGCCTCCCAGAGCCCCTTGCAATGCACTTAGGGAAATGGGGGAAGGTGCTGTGAAGCCCTCTCGCTGACAATGTCTCTCTTGTCTATAATGTATCTATGAGAGAGAGAGAAATAGGCAATGCGAGAGTGAAAAAGTAAAATGGAAATGTGTCTACTGAGACCAGTATAAGGGGAAATCCTCACAATCCAGGACCGACAGTTGATTGGGAGGGCGCTTACAGGTTTCCGACACCAGACCGGTACCTGAACTCACAAACCCAAACTGCAAAGTGATGGGCATTGCCACTAGACTGCCGACCCCCTTTCGGGGCCCCAACATATATCCTTTAGTCACACCTAGAGTTCCCAGGACACTGCAGCATTCAGCGATTACACGAAAATATTGACAGCGCTAGGAGGCCATGCAAATGGCAGAGGTATGCTTTACAAAGCCCACGTAGCGTGCACAAAACAGCACATCAGTCAGGCCCACTTGAAGAGATGGTAAAGAGGAAATACTTCTGCTGCATCCAGTAAAACATAGAGATTGGCCTGCTTTAAAGGTTGACCATGTCCTTCATGGGTGTCTGTCAATATGATACTTCCCTGCTGCAAAGCTTACATTCGAAACGCCAGAACAACTAGTCCCAGAGCACAAAGATGCAGTCAGGTTGAAATAACGAGATACTGAAGAGCAATTTTGTATTTCAGAGTGGGAAAAGCAAATATGCCCCCGACGTGATTTGAACACGCAACCTTCTGAACTGGAGTCAGACGCCCTACCATTGCGCCACGAGGTCCTAGTGGCAGTCCACCTGGTGTGTCTGATGACAGAATAAAGGTAGGAGACGTACATGCACCTGCAGAGCCTCATTGCTTCTTTAGGTAGACTGGCTAGGATAGCTTCCTTCTGTGCATCAGTACACGCTGCAGCCAAACCCTTCCCATGAAGTCTTGATGTTTATGAATTGAATGGCAAGTTTTGAAAAACTAAAGCAAGCGAGAAGAATTGCTTGCAGTTTATTGGATTTTTTGGACGTCAGCAGACGAGACCTGCGAGAGGTAAACAGAAGTTCATAGTTGGTCATGCTGAATTTTTGAGCCAAAATGCATCGTCCCTGGGTGGGCTTGAACCACCAACTTTTCGGTTAACAGCCGAACGCGCTAACCGATTGCACCACAGAGACTCATGCAGTTCTTACACAGGGGCCTGATTGGTGTGCTGTTTGCTTATGCTTCCCAGGCAACCTGAAAATATTTCTAAAATAGCTCTATTTCCCACAGCAAATCAGGGTATCAAGCACTTCCCTACCTCCCCTAATCCACAAACACAGGGGATTTAGTAGAGGACCGAGCCCATCAACAGTGCACCAAATGTCCTCTGTATAGGCATAACTTGCTATGAGGAGAAAGCCACAGTTGCGCACTTGTGTTAAAAGGGGACAGTAGGCTGAACCCAGAGAACACGGGAGAAATTACTCAGGTTTACTGAGTGGAACACTCTGTGTCTTTGTGCCAAAAACAGCAGCATCTTTTCGGTTAACAGCCGAACGCGCTAACCAATTGCGCCACAGAGACTCACTGGCATGTGTGCTCTGCCTTTGGCCTGATTGCATTGCTATTTTTTTCTGATTGGCAGAAAACCTGAACTTTTTTCTGAAAAAGGCATGCCTCTCTTAGCACTGCAGTGCATTAGACTGCTCCCTTGCTTCCCTGAGTCCCCAAATACACAACCACCTTGGGCACAATAGAAGACACATTCCAGCAGATTTAGCAAGAGTGCACCAAGGTTTCTATATGTAGGTACCTTGCTGAGAAGCAAGACCTGCAGTTGCATTCTTCTGTTAAAAGAGGGCAGCAGAGTGCACCAAGAGAACTTGGGGGAAGTAGCTTATGTTAACTACTTGCCATGATCTTTATAGATCCCTCTGTTTGACTTGGTGAATTCTAATTTCTGGGGTAGAGTAAGCAATTTTTGGATCTAGATGCTGTGCGCAACAGGAATGCTATATACTGCACTGTACTGCTACTGAAAAGTTACCAATTTTACAGGATGTTCAGGTAAGCTTTGTTTCAGAAAACAACTTGCTAGAGGCCCTAGGACAGATTACTGGGACAAAGGAAGAGGGTTTGGGGATTAGCACATCTCCTATGAAAGGTACAGTCACGCCCGAGACAACTCTGAGTGTCACCTCAAATTCTAAGAAATGCAAACTAGGGACCTACGCCTTTTATTGCCAGTGGATCTTTGTGTTTCAGACAAATGTGCACGCCTCCCAGAGCCCCTTGCAATGCACTTAGGGAAAGGGGGGAAGGTGCTGTGAAGCCCTCTCACTGACAATGTCTCTCTTGTCTATAATGTATCTATGAGAGAGAGAGAAATAGGCAATGCGAGAGTGAAAAAGTAAAATGGAAATGTGTCTACTGAGACCAGTATAAGGGGAAATCCTCACAATCCAGGACCGACAGTTGATTGGGAGGGCGCTTACAGTTTTCTGACACCAGACCGGTACCTGAACTCACAAACCCAAACTACAAAGTGATGGGCATTGCCACTAGACTGCCGACCCCCTTTCGGGGCCCCAGCATATATCCTTTAGTCACACCTAGAGTTCCCAGGACAGTGCAGCATTCAGCGATTACACGAAAATATTGACAGCGCTAGGAGGCCATGCAAATGGCAGAGGTATGCTTTACAAAGCCCACGTAGCGTGCACAAAACAGCACATCAGTCAGGCCCACTTGAAGAGATGGTAAAGAGGAAATACTTCTGCTGCATCCAGTAAAACATAGAGATTGGCCTGCTTTAAAGGTTGACCATGTTCTTCATGGGTGTCTGTCAATATGATACTTCCCTGCTGCAAAGCTTACATTCGAAACGCCAGAACAACTAGGCCCAGAGCACAAAGATGCAGTCAGGTTGAAATAACGAGATACTGAAGAGCAATTTTGTATTTCAGAGTGGGAAAAGCAAATATGCCCCCGACGTGATTTGAACACGCAACCTTCTGATCTGGAGTCAGACGCCCTACCATTGCGCCACGAGGTCCTAGTGGCAGTCCACCTGGTGTGTCTGATGACAGAATAAAGGTAGGAGACGTACATGCACCTGCAGAGCCTCATTGCTTCTTTAAGTAGACTGGCTAGGATAGCTTCCTTCTGTGCATCAGTACACGCTGCAGCCAAACCCTTCCCATGAAGTCTTGATGTTTATGAATTGAATGGCAAGTTTTGAAAAACTAAAGCAAGCGAGAAGAATTGCTTGCAGTTTATTGGATTTTTTGGACGTCAGCAGACGAGACCTGCGAGAGGTAAACAGAAGTTCATAGTTGGTCATGCTGAATTTTTGAGCCAAAATGCATCGTCCCTGGGTGGGCTTGAACCACCAACCTTTCGGTTAACAGCGCTAACCGATTGCGCCACAGAGACTCATGCAGTGCTTACACTGGGGCCTGATTGGTGTGCTGTTTGCTTATGCTCCCCAGGCAACCTGAAAATATTTCTAAAATAGCTCTATTTCCCACAGCAAATCAGGGTATCAGTACTTCCCTACCTCCCGTAATCCACAAACACAGGGGATTTAGTAGAGGACAGAGCCCATCAACAGTGCACCAAATGCCCTCTGTGTAGGCATAACTTGCTATGAGGAGAAAGACACAGTTGCGCACTTGTGTTAAAAGGGGACAGTAGGCTGAACCCAGAGAACACGGGAGAAATGACTCAGGTTTACTGAGTGGAACACTCTGTGTCTTTGTGCCAAAAACAGCAGTGTCTTTTCGGTTAACAGCCGAACGCGCTAACCAATTGCGCCACAGAGACTCACTGGCATGTGTGTTCTGCCTTTGGCCTGATTGCATTGCTATTTTTTTCTGATTGGCAGAAAACCTGAACTTTTTTCTGAAAAAGGCTTGCCTCTCTTAGCACTGCAGTGCATTAGACTGCTCCCTTGCTTCCCTGAGTCCCCAAATACACAACCACCTTGGGCACAATAGAAGACACATTCCAGCAGATTTAGCAAGAGTGCACCAAGGATTCTATATGTAGGTACCTTGCTGAGAAGCAGGACCTGCAGTTGCATTCTTCTGTTAAAAGAGGGCAGCAGAGTGCACCAAGAGAACTTGGGGGAAGTAGCTTATGTTAACTACTTGCCATGATCTTTATAGATCCCTCTGTTTGACTGGGTGAATTCTAATTTCTGGGGTAGAGTAAGCAATTTTTGGATCTAGATGCTGTGCGCAACAGGAATGCTATATACTGCACTGTACTGCTACTGAAAAGTTACCAATTTTACAGGATGTTCAGGTAAGCTTTGTTTCAGAAAACAACTTGCTAGAGGCCCTAGGACAGATTACTGGGACAAAGGAAGAGGGTTTGGGGATTAGCACATCTCCTATGAAAGGTACAGTCACGCCTGAGACAACTCTGAGTGCCTCCTCAAATTCTAAGAAATGCGAACTGGGGTCTTACGCCTTTTATTGCCAGTGGATCTTTGTGTTTCAGACAAATGTGCACACCTCCCAGAGCCCCATGCAATGCACTTAGGGAAATGGGGGAAGGTGCTGTGCAACCCTCTCGCTGACAATGTCTCTCTTGTCTATAATGTATCTATGAGAGAGAGAGAAATAGGCAATGTGAGAGTGAAAAAGTAAAATGGAAATGTGTCTACTGAGACCAGTATAAGGGGAAATCCTCACAATCCAGGACCGACAGTTGATTGGGAGGGCGCTTACAGTTTTCTGACACCAGACCGGTACCTGAACTCACAAACCCAAACTACAAAGTGATGGGCATTGCCACTAGACTGCCGACCCCCTTTCGGGGCCCCAGCATATATCCTTTAGTCACACCTAGAGTTCCCAGGACAGTGCAGCATTCAGCGATTACACGAAAATATTGACAGCGCTAGGAGGCCATGCAAATGGCAGAGGTATGCTTTACAAAGCCCACGTAGCGTGCACAAAACAGCACATCAGTCAGGCCCACTTGAAGAGATGGTAAAGAGGAAATACTTCTGCTGCATCCAGTAAAACATAGAGATTGGCCTGCTTTAAAGGTTGACCATGTCCTTCATGGGTGTCTGTCAATATGATACTTCCCTGCTGCAAAGTTTACATTCGAAACGCCAGAACAACTAGGCCCAGAGCACAAAGATGCAGTCAGGTTGAAATAACGAGATACTGAAGAGCAATTTTATATTTCAGAGTGGGAAAAGCAAATATGACCCCGACGTGATTTGAACACGAAACCTTCGGATCTGGAGTCAGACGCGCTACCATTGCGCCACGAGGTCCATGAGGCACTCCACCTGGTGTGTCTGATGACAGAATAAAGGTAGGAGACGTACATGCACCTGCAGAGCCTCATTGCTTCTTTAAGTAGACTGGCTAGGATAGCTTCCTTCTGTGCATCAGTACACGCTGCAGCCAAACCCTTCCCATGAAGTCTTGATGTTTATGAATTGAATGGCAAGTTTTGAAAAACTAAAGCAAGCGAGAAGAATTGCTTGCAGTTTATTGGATTTTTTGGACGTCAGCAGACGAGACCTGCGAGAGGTAAACAGAAGTTCATAGTTGGTCATGCTGAATTTTTGAGCCAAAATGCATCGTCCCTGGGTGGGCTTGAACCACCAACCTTTCGGTTAACAGCCGAACGCGCTAACCGATTGCGCCACAGAGACTCATGCAGTGCTTACACTGGGGCCTGATTGGTGTGCTGTTTGCTTATGCTTCCCAGGCAACCTGAAAATATTTCTAAAATAGCTCTATTTCCCACAGCAAATCAGGGTATCAAGCACTTCCCTACCTCCCCTAATCCACAAACACAGGGGATTTAGTAGAGGACAGAGCCCATCAACAGTGCACCAAATGTCCTCTGTGTAGGCATAACTTGCTATGAGGAGAAAGCCACAGTTGCGCACTTGTGTTAAAAGGGGACAGTAGGCTGAACCCAGAGAACACGGGAGAAATGACTCAGGTTTACTGAGTGGAACACTCTGTGTCTTTGTGCCAAAAACAGCAGCGTCTTTTCGGTTAACAGCCGAACGCGCTAACCAATTGTGCCACAGAGACTCACTGGCATGTGTGTTCTGCCTTTGGCCTGATTGCATTGCTATTTTTTTCTGATTGGCAGAAAACCTGAACTTTTTTCTGAAAAAGGCATGCCTCTCGTAGCACTGCAGTGCATTAGACTGCTCCCTTGCTTCCCTGAGTCCCCAAATACACAACCACCTTGGGCACAATAGAAGACACATTCCAGCAGATTTAGCAAGAGTGCACCAAGGTTTCTATATGTAGGTACCTTGCTGAGAAGCAAGACCTGCAGTTGCATTCTTCTGTTAAAAGAGGGCAGCAGAGTGCACCAAGAGAACTTGGGGGAAGTAGCTTATGTTAACTACTTGCCATGCTCTTTATAGATCCCTCTGTTTGACTGGGTGAATTCTAATTTCTGGGGTAGAGTAAGCAATTTTTGGATCTAGATGCTGTGCGCAACAGGAATGCTATATACTGCACTGTACTGCTACTGAAAAGTTACCAATTTTACAGGATGTTCAGGTAAGCTTTGTTTCAGAAAACAACTTGCTAGAGGCCCTAGGACAGATTACTGGGACAAAGGAAGAGGGTTTGGGGATTAGCACATCTCCTATGAAAGGTACAGTCACGCCCGAGACAACTCTGAGTGCCTCCTCAAATTCTAAGAAATGCGAACTGGGGTCCTACGCCTTTTATTGCTAGGGGATCTTTGTGTTTCAGACAAATGTGCACGCCTCCCAGAGCCCCTTGCAATGCACTTAGGGAAATGGGGGAAGGTGCTGTGAAGCCCTCTCGCTGACAATGTCTCTCTTGTCTATAATGTATCTATGAGAGAGAGAGAAATAGGCAATGCGAGAGTGAAAAAGTAAAATGGAAATGTGTCTACTGAGACCAGTATAAGGGGAAATCCTCACAATCCAGGACCGACAGTTGATTGGGAGGGCGCTTACAGGTTTCCGACACCAGACCGGTACCTGAACTCACAAACCCAAACTGCAAAGTGATGGGCATTGCCACTAGACTGCCGACCCCCTTTCGGGGCCCCAACATATATCCTTTAGTCACACCTAGAGTTCCCAGGACACTGCAGCATTCAGCGATTACACGAAAATATTGACAGCGCTAGGAGGCCATGCAAATGGCAGAGGTATGCTTTACAAAGCCCACGTAGCGTGCACAAAACAGCACATCAGTCAGGCCCACTTGAAGAGATGGTAAAGAGGAAATACTTCTGCTGCATCCAGTAAAACATAGAGATTGGCCTGCTTTAAAGGTTGACCATGTCCTTCATGGGTGTCTGTCAATATGATACTTCCCTGCTGCAAAGCTTACATTCGAAACGCCAGAACAACTAGTCCCAGAGCACAAAGATGCAGTCAGGTTGAAATAACGAGATACTGAAGAGCAATTTTGTATTTCAGAGTGGGAAAAGCAAATATGCCCCCGACGTGATTTGAACACGCAACCTTCTGAACTGGAGTCAGACGCCCTACCATTGCGCCACGAGGTCCTAGTGGCAGTCCACCTGGTGTGTCTGATGACAGAATAAAGGTAGGAGACGTACATGCACCTGCAGAGCCTCATTGCTTCTTTAGGTAGACTGGCTAGGATAGCTTCCTTCTGTGCATCAGTACACGCTGCAGCCAAACCCTTCCCATGAAGTCTTGATGTTTATGAATTGAATGGCAAGTTTTGAAAAACTAAAGCAAGCGAGAAGAATTGCTTGCAGTTTATTGGATTTTTTGGACGTCAGCAGACGAGACCTGCGAGAGGTAAACAGAAGTTCATAGTTGGTCATGCTGAATTTTTGAGCCAAAATGCATCGTCCCTGGGTGGGCTTGAACCACCAACCTTTCGGTTAACAGCCGAACGCGCTAACCGATTGCGCCACAGAGACTCATGCAGTGCTTACACTGGGGCCTGATTGGTGTGCTGTTTGCTTATGCTCCCCAGGCAACCTGAAAATATTTCTAAAATAGCTCTATTTCCCACAGCAAATCAGGGTATCAAGTACTTCCCTACCTCCCGTAATCCACAAACACAGGGGATTTAGTAGAGGACAGAGCCCATCAACAGTGCACCAAATGCCCTCTGTGTAGGCATAACTTGCTATGAGGAGAAAGCCACAGTTGCGCACTTGTGTTAAAAGGGGACAGTAGGCTGAACCCAGAGAACACGGGAGAAATGACTCAGGTTTACTGAGTGGAACACTCTGTGTCTTTGTGCCAAAAACAGCAGCGTCTTTTCGGTTAACAGCAGAACGCGCTAACCAATTGCGCCACAGAGACTCACTGGCATGTGTGTTCTGCCTTTGGCCTGATTGCATTGCTATTTTTTTCTGATTGGCAGAAAACCTGAACTTTTTTCTGAAAAAGGCATGCCTCTCTTAGCACTGCAGTGCATTAGACTGCTCCCTTGCTTCCCTGAGTCCCCAAATACACAACCACCTTGGGCACAATAGAAGACACATTCCAGCAGATTTAGCAAGAGTGCACCAAGGATTCTATATGTAGGTACCTTGCTGAGAAGCAAGACCTGCAGTTGCATTCTTCTGTTAAAAGAGGGCAGCAGAGTGCACCAAGAGAACTTGGGGGAAGTAGCTTATGTTAACTACTTGCCATGATCTTTATAGATCCCTCTGTTTGACTGGGTGAATTCTAATTTCTGGGGTAGAGTAAGCAATTTTTGGATCTAGATGCTTTGCGCAACAGGAATGCTATATACTGCACTGCACTGCTACTGAAAAGTTACCAATTTTACAGGATGTTCAGGTAAGCTTTGTTTCAGAAAACAACTTGCTAGAGGCCCTAGGACAGATTACTGGGACAAAGAAGGAGGGTTTGGGGATTAGCACATCTCCTATGAAAGGTACAGTCACGCCCGAGACAACTCTGAGTGTCACCTCAAATTCTAAGAAATGCAAACTAGGGACCTACGCTTTTTATTGCCAGTGGATCTTTGTGTTTCAGACAAATGTGCACGCCTCCCAGAGCCCCTTGCAATGCACTTAGGGAAATGGGGGAAGGTGCTGTGCAACCCTCTCGCTGACAATGTCTCTCTTGTCTATAATGTATCTATGAGAGAGAGAGAAATAGGCAATGCGAGAGTGAAAAAGTAAAATGGAAATGTGTCTACTGAGACCAGTATAAGGGGAAATCCTCACAATCCAGGACCGACAGTTGATTGGGAGGGCGCTTACAGGTTTCCGACACCAGACCGGTACCTGAACTCACAAACCCAAACTGCAAAGTGATGGGCATTGCCACTAGACTGCCGACCCCCTTTCGGGGCCCCAGCATATATCCTTTAGTCACACCTAGAGTTCCCAGGACAGTGCAGCATTCAGCGATTACACGAAAATATTGACAGCGCTAGGAGGCCATGCAAATGGCAGAGGTATGCTTTACAAAGCCCACGTAGCGTGCACAAAACAGCACATCAGTCAGGCCCACTTGAAGAGATGGTAAAGAGGAAATACTTCTGCTGCATCCAGTAAAACATAGAGATTGGCCTGCTTTAAAGGTTGACCATGTTCTTCATCGGTGTCTGTCAATATGATACTTCCCTGCTGCAAAGCTTACATTCGAAACGCCAGAACAACTAGGCCCAGAGCACAAAGATGCAGTCAGGTTGAAATAACGAGATACTGAAGAGCAATTTTGTATTTCAGAGTGGGAAAAGCAAATATGCCCCCGACGTGATTTGAACACGCAACCTTCTGATCTGGAGTCAGACGCCCTACCATTGCGCCACGAGGTCCTAGTGGCAGTCCACCTGGTGTGTCTGATGACAGAATAAAGGTAGGAGACGTACATGCACCTGCAGAGCCTCATTGCTTCTTTAAGTAGACTGGCTAGGATAGCTTCCTTCTGTGCATCAGTACACGCTGCAGCCAAACCCTTCCCATGAAGTCTTGATGTTTATGAATTGAATGGCAAGTTTTGAAAAACTAAAGCAAGCGAGAAGAATTGCTTGCAGTTTATTGGATTTTTTGGACGTCAGCAGACGAGACCTGCGAGAGGTAAACAGAAGTTCATAGTTGGTCATGCTGAATTTTTGAGCCAAAATGCATCGTCCCTGGGTGGGCTTGAACCACCAACCTTTCGGTTAACAGCCGAACGCGCTAACCGATTGCGCCACAGAGACTCATGCAGTGCTTACACTGGGGCCTGATTGGTTTGCTGTTTGCTTATGCTCCCCAGGCAACCTGAAAATATTTCTAAAATAGCTCTATTTCCCACAGCAAATCAGGGTATCAAGTACTTCCCTACCTCCCCTAATCCACAAACACAGGGGATTTAGTAGAGGACAGAGCCCATCAACAGTGCACCAAATGTCCTCTGTATATAGAGATCCTCTCTGTGCCCAGGCCCAACCGTGCGGGGGGAGGTGTGGCCCTTATCTTCCCTGAGTGGATTCCTGCCACTGTTACTCCCATGCAGACCTACTCCTCTTTTGAATGTCTTGTCTGCCGACTCTCTCTCTCTCCTAGCCATTCCCTTACCGTGGCTACTATCTATCGGCCACCTGGTCAAATTTCCTCCTTCCTCTCCGAGTGGGCGGACCTCTCCTCCTCACTCCTGTCCTCAACCACTCAACTCCTCTTTCTTGGAGACTTCAACATCCACCTGGATGCCTCCTGTCCCCCCTCTGGACTCTTTCGCAACCTCTCCGACTCTCTCTCACTCTCTATTCTCCCGTCTGGGCCGACTCATTCTGCAGGGCACACTCTTGATGCCCTGATCTCCTCTGACCTTCCCCTCTCTGTCCCTCTCTCCACTCCTCTCTCCTGGAGTGATCACTTTCTCCTCTCCTCCCACCTCACCCTCCCTACTCCACAGGCAAAGCCACCCCCATCACTGCCACCTTCCTTCTCGGTCATCCGACCCATGAAGCGCGTGTCAGTTGAGGCTTTCGCTGCCACCTTCTTGCCCCCTCCTCCCCCTTCGGCTGACTCCCACCCTGACACAGCCCTCTCCACTCTCCACTCCGCTATATCTGATACTCTTGATATCCTTGCCCCTGTCATGAGAATCCGCCTGAAGCCCAAAGCCAAATGTAACTCCTGGTATGACTCGGATCTCGTCACCCTTAAGCGCAAGTGCAGGGTGGCAGAGAGGAAATGGCGTGCTTCATGTTCATCCTCTGACAAACTGGCCTGTCGCCTGCTCCAAAGGCAATACCGGCTCTCCGTTCTCACCAAGAAGAGAGCCCTTATCCAAGCCCGCATCTCTGCGGCATCTAACAATTCGGCCGAACTCTTTAAAATCTGCAAGGAGCTGGCCAACCCTGCTGCAGTCTCTACCTCTCCTGTCCCCTCCCAGGCCCTCTGCACGGCACTGGCCTCTCACTTCATTTCAAAAACTCAGGACATCCTGTCCTCACTCTCCTCCTATAACCTCCCCCCCCTCTATTCCCTGCCCTTTCTCTGGCTCTTCTGCAGCCACCCCTCCTCTCTCCTTCTCTTCCTTTCCCCTTTTTTCTGCTGACGAGGTTTCAAGACAAGTCCGATCTATGAAAGTCTCATCAAAACAGGTCCACCCCTGTTCCTCCAAAACTATCAAGGACCACATTGACTCCTTGGCTCCTGCCCTTGCTGACTTCTGCAGTCACTCCTTCGCCTCTGGAGTCTTCCCATCCCCTCTCAAGCACTCCCTTGTGCACCCCCTTCTTAAGAAACCCTCTTCCGACCCTTCCTGCCCAGCTAACTATCGCCCAATCTCTATCACTCCCTTCCTGGGCAAGCTCCTGGAGAAACTGGCCATCTCCCAGCTTAATCTCCATGCTGAATGTGTTGGTAGTCTTCATGACCATCAGTCTGGCTTCAGAGCTGCCAGAAGCACGGAAACTGCTCTCCTGAACATCCGTGAGGACCTGCTCTCGAACCTTGACTCTAACATTCCATGTGTTCTCATTTTGCTTGATCTCTCTTCTGCCTTTGATACTGTCAACCATACCATCCTGCTCAACCGTCTCCGTGATAACCTCGGTATCACTGGTCAGGCTCTGACGTGGCTGACCTCTTTCCTCTCAAATCGACCCTCCCAGGTCCAACTGGGGTCTTTCCTCTCTGACATATTCTTCTCCACCTGTGGTGTCCCCCAGGGATCTAACCTCTCTCCCTGGCTGTTCAACCAGTATCTGGCACTTCTCGGCCACCACATCGCCGCTCTCTGCCCCTACTTTCACTGCTATGCGGATGATACCCAACTCATTTTCAGGCTACCCTCGGCCTCCTCTTCTCCTTCCCTCATCTCTGACTGTCTTTCTGCTATCCAGGAATGGTGTGCCGCCAACGACCTCTGCCTTAATGCCAGTAAGACTGAAATTCTACTCATCGGCACTCCCACTCCCTCCTTCCCTGCTGCTCTCTGGCCGGCCTCTCTGGGCCCTCTTCCTACTCCTACCTGCAAGGCAAAAAACCTTGGGGTCATCTTCGACTCCACACTCTCCCTCTCTCCTCACATATCCGACGTATCTAAGAAGTCACACTACCAGCTACACCTCCTCAGAGGTATCCTTCCTTTCCTCTCCTTCCCCCAGAAGCTCACTGTCTCTAGAGCCCTGGTTCTCTCTAAGCTGGACTACTGTAACAGCCTCTATCTTAATCTGCCCGCCTCTACTCTCCGCCCTTTGCAACTCATCCAGAACAGGACTGCAAGACTTGTCCTTGGCCTCAAGCCCAGGGACCGTATCTCTCCAGGACTGAAATCACTACACTGGCTCCCAGTGACTGCGATGATCAAGTTCAAAACCCTCTGCATTGTCCACAAGGCCGTCTGGGGCCTTGGGCCAAAATACCTTCAACTCTCTCTTCCTAAATAACTTCCTTCTCGAGCTCTTCGCTCATCCGCCTCCAACTCCCTCAGGGTCAGCCGCTTCTCCAAACAACGAGTTGGGGGCAGATCTCTTTCCACTGCAGGGGCCTCCCTCTGGAACAGCCTTCCTACCTCCCTGAAACTTGAGGAGAACCACCTCCGGTTCCGGAAGCACCTCAAAACCTTCCTCTTTGCCTCCGCTTTCTCTCCCCCTCTCCCCTGCTAATACTACTGAAACTGCACTGAATCTGCAACTGGGCCATTCACCGTTCTCGGCCCAGCCACTCTCCCCTGCACTGCCTCCACGGCAACCCCTGCACTACGGGACTGTGTCTGTATCCATACAGCCCCCCTTCCCAGCACTTGTCTGCACTTACCTCGCACTTGCCACCAGCTGGCCCTTGTTATTTATCCTGTATGCTGTATGCTTATAACCCTGTACTGCACTTTCCCCTCTCCCTTCCCCCATGCACTTTTCCCTTCCCCTCTACCCTTGCACTTGCGCGATCTGAATGACACCTGGCCTAGTAAGATCGTTGTCTGTCTCCCCTTGTCCCCCCCCCCCTGCCTCGTCGCGCCTTGAAACACTTGTGTATAGGCGCGTTACAAATGCCTTATCATATCATAGGCATAACTTGCTATGAGGAGAAAGCCACAGTTGCGCACTTGTGTTAAAAGGGGACAGTAGGCTGAACCCAGAGAACACGGGAGAAATGACTCAGGTTTACTGAGTGGAACACTCTGTGTCTTTGTGCCAAAAACAGCAGCGTCTTTTCGGTTAACAGCCGAACGCGCTAACCAATTGCGCCACAGAGACTCACTGGCATGTGTGTTCTGCCTTTGGCCTGATTGCATTGCTATTTTTTTCTGATCGGCAGAAAACCTGAACTTTTTTCTGAAAAAGGCATGCCTCTCTTAGCACTGCAGTGCATTAGACTGCTCCCTTGCTTCCCTGAGTCGCCAAATACACAACCACCTTGGGCACAATAGAAGACACATTCCAGCAGATTTAGCAAGAGTGCACCAAGGTTTCTATATGTAGGTACCTTTCTGAGAAGCAAGACCTGCAGTTGCATTCTTCTGTTAAAAGATGGCAGCAGAGTGCACCAAGAGAACTTGGGGGAAGTAGCCTATGTTAACTACTTGCCATGCTCTTTATAGATCCCTCTGTTTGACTGGGTGAATTCTAATTTCTGGGGTAGAGTAAGCAATTTTTGGATCTAGATGCTGTGCGCAACAGGAATGCTATATACTGCACTGTACTGCTACTGAAAAGTTACCAATTTTACAGGATGTTCAGGTAAGCTTTGTTTCAGAAAACAACTTGCTAGAGGCACTAAGACAGATTACTGGGACAAAGGAAGAGGGTTTGGGGATTAGCACATCTCCTATGAAAGGTACAGTCACGCCCGAGACAACTCTGAGTGTCACCTCAAATTCTAAGAAATGCAAACTAGGGACCTACGCTTTTTATTGCCAGTGGATCTTTGTGTTTCAGACAAATGTGCACGCCTCCCAGAGCCCCATGCAATGCACTTAGGGAAAGGGGGGAAGGTGCTGTGAAGCCCTCTCGCTGACAATGTCTCTCTTGTCTATAATGTAACTATGAGAGAGAGAGAAATAGGCAATGCGAGAGTGAAAAAGTAAAATGGAAATGTGTCTACTGAGACCAGTATAAGAGGAAATCCTCACAATCCAGGACCGACAGTTGATTGGGAGGGCGCTTACAGGTTTCCGACACCAGACCGGTACCTGAACTCACAAACCCAAACTGCAAAGTGATGGGCATTGCCACTAGACTGCCGACCCCCTTTCGGGGCCCCAGCATATATCGTATAGTCACACCTAGAGTTCCCAGGACAGTGCAGCATTCAGCGATTACACGAAAATATTGACAGCGCTAGGAGGCCATGCAAATGGCAGAGGTATGCTTTACAAAGCCCACGTAGCGTGCACAAAACAGCACATCAGTCAGGCCCACTTGAAGAGATGGTAAAGAGGAAATACTTCTGCTGCATCCAGTAAAACATAGAGATTGTCCTGCTTTAAAGGTTGACCATGTCCTTCATGGGTGTCTGTCAATATGATACTTCCCTGCTGCAAAGTTTCCATTCAAAACCCCAGAACAACTAGGCCCAGAGCACAAAGATGCAGTCAGGTTGAAATAACGAGATACTGAAGAGCAATTTTGTATTTCAGAGTGGGAAAAGCAAATCTGACCCCGACGTGATTTGAACACGCAACCTTCTGATCTGGAGTCAGACGCGCTACCATTGCGCCACGAGGTCCTTGTGGCAATGCTCCTGGTGTGTCTGATGACAGAATAAAGGTAGGAGACGTACATGCACCTGCAGAGCCTCATTGCTTCTTTAAGTAGACTGGCTAGGATAACTTCCTTCTGTGCATCAGTACACGCTGCAGCCAAACCCTTCCCATGAAGTCTTGATGTTTATGAATTGAATGGCAAGTTTTGAAAAACTAAAGCAAGCGAGAAGAATTGCTTGCAGTTTATTGGATTTTTTGGACGTCAGCAGACGAGACCTGCGAGAGGTAAACAGAAGTTCATAGTTGGTCATGCTGAATTTTTGAGCCAAAACGCATCGTCCCTGGGTGGGCTTGAACCACCAATCTTTCGGTTAACAGCCGAACGCGCTAACCGATTGCGCCACAGAGACTCATGCATTGCTTACACTGGGGCCTGATTGGTGTGCTGTTTGCTTATGCTTCCCAGGCAACCTGAAAATATTTCTAAAATAGCTCTATTTCCCACAGCAAATCAGGGTATCAAGCACTTCCCTACCTCCCCTAATCCACAAACACAGGGGATTTAGTAGAGGACAGAGCCTATCAACAGTGCACCAAATGTCCTCTGTGTAGGCATAACTTGCTATGAGGAGAAAGCCACAGTTGCGCACTTGTGTTAAAAGGGGACAGTAGGCTGAACCCAGAGAACACGGGAGAAATGACTCAGGTTTACTGAGTGGAACACTCTGTGTCTTTGTGCCAAAAACAGCAGCGTCTTTTCGGTTAACAGCCGAACGCGCTAACCAATTGCGCCACAGAGACTCACTGGCATGTGTGTTCTGCCTTTGGCCTGATTGCATTGCTATTTTTTTCTGATTGGCAGAAAACCTGAACTTTTTTCTGAAAAAGGCATGCCTCTCTTAGCACTGCAGTGCATTAGACTGCTCCCTTGCTTCCCTGAGTCCCCAAATACACAACCACCTTGGGCACAATAGAAGACACATTCCAGCAGATTTAGCAAGAGTGCACCAAGGATTCTATATGTAGGTACCTTGCTGAGAAGCAAGACCTGCAGTTGCATTCTTCTGTTAAAAGAGGGCAGCAGAGTGCACCAAGAGAACTTGGGGGAAGTAGATTATGTTAACTACTTGCCATGCTCTTTATAGATCCCTCTGTTTGACTGGGTGAATTCTAATTTCTGGGGTAGAGTAAGCAATTTTTGGATCTAGATGCTGTGCGCAACAGGAATGCTATATACTGCACTGTACTGCTACTGAAAAGTTACCAATTTTACAGGATGTTCAGGTAAGCTTTGTTTCAGAAAACAACTTGCTAGAGGCACTAAGACAGATTACTGGGACAAAGGAAGAGGGTTTGGGGATTAGCACATCTCCTATGAAAGGTACAGTCACGCCCGAGACAACTCTGAGTGTCACCTCGAATTCTAAGAAATGCAAACTAGGGACCTACGCTTTTTATTGCCAGTGGATCTTTGTGTTTCAGACAAATGTGCACGCCTCCCAGATCCCCTTGCAATGCACTTAGGGAAAGGGGGGAAGGTGCTGTGAAGCCCTCTCGCTGACAATGTCTCTCTTGTCTATAATGTAACTATGAGAGAGAGAGAAATAGGCAATGCGAGAGTGAAAAAGTAAAATGGAAATGTGTCTACTGAGACCAGTATAAGGGGAAATCCTCACAATCCAGGACCGACAGTTGATTGGGAGGGCGCTTACAGGTTTCCGACACCAGACCGGTACCTGAACTCACAAACCCAAACTGCAAAGTGATGCCCATTGCCACTAGACTGCCGACCCCCTTTCGGGGCCCCAGCATATATCCTTTAGTCACACCTAGAGTTCCCAGGACAGTGCAGCATTCAGCGATTACACGAAAATATTGACAGCGCTAGGAGGCCATGCAAATGGCAGAGGTATGCTTTACAAAGCCCACGTAGCGTGCACAAAACAGCACATCAGTCAGGCCCACTTGAAGAGATGGTAAAGAGGAAATACTTCTGCTGCATCCAGTAAAACATAGAGATTGGCCTGCTTTAAAGGTTGACCATGTCCTTCATGGGTGTCTGTCAATATGATACTTCCCTGCTGCAAAGCTTACATTCGAAACGCCAGAACAACTAGGCCCAGAGCACAAAGATGCAGTCAGGTTGAAATAACGAGATACTGAAGAGCAATTTTGTATTTCAGAGTGGGAAAAGGAAGTATGACCCCGACGTGATTTGAACACACAACCTTCTGATCTGGAGTCAGACGCACTACCATTGCGCCACGAGGTCCTTGTGGCAATCCACCTGGTGTGTCTGATGACAGAATAAAGGTAGGAGACGTACATGCACCTGCAGAGCCTCATTGCTTCTTTAGGTAGACTGGCTAGGATAGCTTCCTTCTGCGCATCAGTACACGCTGCAGCCAAACCCTTCCCATGAAGTCTTGATGTTTATGAATTGAATGGCAAGTTTTGAAAAACTAAAGCAAGCGAGAAGAATTGCTTACAGTTTATTGGATTTTTTGGACGTCAGCAGACGAGACCTGCGAGAGGTAAACAGAAGTTCATAGTTGGTCATGCTGAATTTTTGAGCCAAAATGCATCGTCCCTGGGTGGGCTTGAACCACCGACCTTTCGGTTAACAGCCGAACGCGCTAACCGATTGCGCCACAGAGACTTATGCAGTGCTTACACTGGGGCCTGATTGGTGTGCTGTTTGCTTATGCTTCCCAGGCAACCTGAAAATATTTCTAAAATAGCTCTATTTCCCACAGCAAATCAGGGTATCAAGCACTTCCCTACCTCCCCTAATCCACAAACACAGGGGATTTAGTAGAGGACAGAGCCCATCAACAGTGCACCAAATGTCCTCTGTGTAGGCATAACTTGCTATGAGGAGAAAGCCACAGTTGCGCACTTGTGTTAAAAGGGGACAGTAGGCTGAACCCAGAGAACACGGGAGAAATGACTCAGGTTTACTGAGTGGAACACTCTGTGTCTTTGTGCCAAAAACAGCAGCGTCTTTTCGGTTAACAGCCGAACGCGCTAACCAATTGTGCCACAGAGACTCACTGGCATGTGTTTTCTGCCTTTGGCCTGATTGCATTGCTATTTTTTTCTGATTGGCAGAAAACCTGAACTTTTTTCTGAAAAAGGCATGCCTCTCTTAGCACTGCAGTGCATTAGACTGCTCCCTTGCTTCCCTGAGTCCCCAAATACACAACCACTTGGGCACAATAGAAGACACATTCCAGCAGATTTAGCAAGAGTGCACCAAGGTTTCTATATGTAGGTACCTTGCTGAGAAGCAAGACCTGCAGTTGCATTCTTCTGTTAAAAGAGGGCAGCAGAGTGTACCAAGAGAACTTGGGGGAAGTAGCTTATGTTAACTACTTGCCATGCTCTTTATAGATCCCTCTGTTTGACTGGGTGAATTCTAATTTCTGGGGTAGAGTAAGCAATTTTTGGATCTAGATGCTGTGCGCAACAGGAATGCTATATACTGCACTGTACTGCTACTGAAAAGTTACCAATTTTACAGGATGTTCAGGTAAGCTTTGTTTCAGAAAACAACTTGCTAGAGGCCCTAGGACAGATTACTGGGACAAAGGAAGAGGGTTTGGGGATTAGCACATCTCCTATGAAAGGTACAGTCACGCCCGAGACAACTCTGAGTGCCTCCTCAAATTCTAAGAAATGCGAACTGGGGTCCTTCGCCTTTTATTGCCAGTGGATCTTTGTGTTTCAGACAAATGTGCACGCCTCCCAGAGCCCCTTGCAATGCACTTAGGGAAATGGGGGAAGGTGCTGTGAAGCCCTCTCGCTGACAATGTCTCTCTTGTCTATAATGTATCTATGAGAGAGAGAGAAATAGGCAATGCGAGAGTGAAAAAGTAAAATGGAAATGTGTCTACTGAGACCAGTATAAGGGGAAATCCTCACAATCCAGGACCGACAGTTGATTGGGAGGGCGCTTACAGGTTTCCGACACCAGACCGGTACCTGAACTCACAAACCCAAACTGCAAAGTGATGGGCATTGCCACTAGACTGCCGACCCCCTTTCGGGGCCCCAGCATATATCCTTTAGTCACACCTAGAGTTCCCAGGACAGTGTAGCATTCAGCGATTACACGAAAATATTGACAGCGCTAGGAGGCCATGCAAATGGCAGAGGTATGCTTTACAAAGCCCACGTAGCGTGCACAAAACAGCACATCAGTCAGGCCCACTTGAAGAGATGGTAAAGAGGAAATACTTCTGCTGCATCCAGTAAAACATAGAGATTGGCCTGCTTTAAAGGTTGACCATGTCCTTCATGGGTGTCTGTCAATATGATACTTCCCTGCTGCAAAGCTTACATTCGAAACGCCAGAACAACTAGGCCCAGAGCACAAAGATGCAGTCAGGTTGAAATAACGAGATACTGAAGAGCAATTTTGTATTTCAGAGTGGGAAAAGCAAATATGACCACGACGTGATTTGAACACGCAACCTTCTGATCTGGAGTCAGACGCGCTACCATTGCGCCACGAGGTCCTTGTGGCAGTCCACCTGGTGTGTCTGATGACAGAATAAAGGTAGGAGACGTACATGCACCTGCAGAGCCTCATTGTTTCTTTAGGTAGACTGGCTAGGATAGCTTCCTTCTGTGCATCAGTACACGCTGCAGCCAAACCCTTCCCATGAAGTCTTGATGTTTATGAATTGAATGGCAAGTTTTGAAAAACTAAAGCAAGCAAGAAGAATTGCTTGCAGTTTATTGGATTTTTTGGACGTCAGCAGACGAGACCTGCGAGAGGTAAACAGAAGTCCATAGTTGGTCACGCTGAATTTTTGAGCCAAAATGCACCGTCCCTGGGTGGGCTTGAACCACCAACCTTTCGGTTAACAGCCGAACGCGCTAACCGATTGCGCCACAGAGACTCATGCAGTTCTTACACAGGGGCCTGATTGGTGTGCTGTTTGCTTATGCTTCCCAGGCAACCTGAAAATATTTCTAAAATAGCTCTATTTCCCACAGCAAATCAGGGTATCAAGCACTTCCCTACCTCCCCTAATCCACAAACACAGGGGATTTAGTAGAGGACAGAGCCCATCAACAGTGCACCAAATGTCCTCTGTATAGGCATAACTTGCTATGAGGAGAAAGCCACAGTTGCGAACTTGTGTTAAAAGGGGACAGTAGGCTGAACCCAGAGAACACGGGAGAAATGACTCAGGTTTACTGAGTGGAACACTCTGTGTCTTTGTGCCAAAAACAGCAGCATCTTTTCGGTTAACAGCCGAACGCGCTAACCAATTGCGCCACAGAGACTCACTGGCATGTGTGTTCTGCCTTTGGCCTGATTGCATTGCTATTTTTTTTCTGATTGGCAGAAAACCTGAACTTTTTTCTGAAAAAGTCATGCCTCTCTTAGCACTGCAGTGCATTAGACTGCTCCCTTGCTTCCCTGAGTCCCCAAATACACAACCACCTTGGGCACAATAGAAGACACATTCCAGCAGATTTAGCAAGAGTGCACCAAGGATTCTATATGTAGGTACCTTGCTGAGAAGCAAGACCTGCAGTTGCATTCTTCTGTTAAAAGAGGGCAGCAGAGTGCACCAAGAGAACTTGGGGGAAGTAGCTTATGTTAACTACTTGCCATGATCTTTATAGATCCCTCTGTTTGACTGGGTGAATTCTAATTTCTGGGGTAGAGTAAGCAATTTTTGGATCTAGATGCTGTGCGCAACAGGAATGCTATATACTGCACTGTACTGCTACTGAAAAGTTACCAATTTTACAGGATGTTCAGGTAAGCTTTGTTTCAGAAAACAACTTGCTAGAGGCCCTAGGACAGATTACTGGGACAAAGGAAGAGGGTTTGGGGATTAGCACATCTCCTATGAAAGGTACAGTCACGCCCGAGACAACTCTGAGTGTCACCTCAAATTCTAAGAAATGCAAACTAGGGACCTACGCTTTTTATTGCCAGTGGATCTTTGTGTTTCAGACAAATGTGCACGCCTCCCAGAGCCCCTTGCAATGCACTTAGGGAAAGGGGGGAAGGTGCTGTGAAGCCCTCTCGCTGACAATGTCTCTCTTGTCTATAATGTAACTATGAGAGAGAGAGAAATAGGCAATGCGAGAGTGAAAAAGTAAAATGGAAATGTGTCTACTGAGACCAGTATAAGGGGAAATCCTCACAATCCAGGACCGACAGTTGATTGGGAGGGCGCTTACAGGTTTCCGACACCAGACCGGTACCTGAACTCACAAACCCAAACTGCAAAGTGATGGGCATTGCCACTAGACTGCCGACCCCCTTTCGGGGCCCCAGCATATATCCTTTAGTCACACCTAGAGTTCCCAGGACAGTGCAGCATTCAGCGATTACACGAAAATATTGACAGCGCTAGGAGGCCATGCAAATGGCAGAGGTATGCTTTACAAAGCCCACGTAGCGTGCACAAAACAGCACATCAGTCAGGCCCACTTGAAGAGATGGTAAAGAGGAAATACTTCTGCTGCATCCAGTAAAACATAGAGATTGGCCTGCTTTAAAGGTTGACCATGTCCTTCATGGGTGTCTGTCAATATGATACTTCCCTGCTGCAAAGCTTACATTCGAAACGCCAGAACAACTAGGCCCAGAGCACAAAGATGCAGTCAGGTTGAAATAACGAGATACTGAAGAGCAATTTTGTATTTCAGAGTGGGAAAAGGAAGTATGACCCCGATGTGATTTGAACACACAACCTTCTGATCTGGAGTCAGACGCACTACCATTGCGCCACGAGGTCCTTGCGGCAATCCACCTGGTGTGTCTGATGACAGAATAAAGGTAGGAGACGTACATGCACCTGCAGAGCCTCATTGCTTCTTTAAGTAGACTGGCTAGGATAGCTTCCTTCTGTGCATCAGTACACGCTGCAGCCAAACCCTTCCCATGAAGTCTTGATGTTTATGAATTGAATGGCAAGTTTTGAAAAACTAAAGCAAGCGAGAAGAATTGCTTACAGTTTATTGGATTTTTTGGACGTCAGCAGACGAGACCTGCGAGAGGTAAACAGAAGTTCATAGTTGGTCATGCTGAATTTTTGAGCCAAAATGCATCGTCCCTGGGTGGGCTTGAACCACCAACTTTTCGGTTAACAGCCGAACGCGCTAACCGATTGCACCACAGAGACTCATGCAGTTCTTACACAGGGGCCTGATTGGTGTGCTGTTTGCTTATGCTTCCCAGGCAACCTGAAAATATTTCTAAAATAGCTCTATTTCCCACAGCAAATCAGGGTATCAAGCACTTCCCTACCTCCCCTAATCCACAAACACAGGGGATTTAGTAGAGGACCGAGCCCATCAACAGTGCACCAAATGTCCTCTGTATAGGCATAACTTGCTATGAGGAGAAAGCCACAGTTGCGCACTTGTGTTAAAAGGGGACAGTAGGCTGAACCCAGAGAACACGGGAGAAATGACTCAGGTTTACTGAGTGGAACACTCTGTGTCTTTGTGCCAAAAACAGCAGCGTCTTTTCGGTTAACAGCCGAACGCGCTAACCAATTGCGCCACAGAGACTCACTGGCATGTGTGTTCTGCCTTTGGCCTGATTGCATTGCTATTTTTTTCTGATTGGCAGAAAACCTGAACTTTTTTCTGAAAAAGGCTTGCCTCTCTTAGCACTGCAGTGCATTAGACTGCTCCCTTGCTTCCCTGAGTCCCCAAATACACAACCACCTTGGGCACAATAGAAGACACATTCCAGCAGATTTAGCAAGAGTGCACCAAGGATTCTATATGTAGGTACCTTGCTGAGAAGCAGGACCTGCAGTTGCATTCTTCTGTTAAAAGAGGGCAGCAGAGTGCACCAAGAGAACTTGGGGGAAGTAGCTTATGTTAACTACTTGCCATGATCTTTATAGATCCCTCTGTTTGACTGGGTGAATTCTAATTTCTGGGGTAGAGTAAGCAATTTTTGGATCTAGATGCTGTGCGCAACAGGAATGCTATATACTGCACTGTACTGCTACTGAAAAGTTACCAATTTTACAGGATGTTCAGGTAAGCTTTGTTTCAGAAAACAACTTGCTAGAGGCCCTAGGACAGATTACTGGGACAAAGGAAGAGGGTTTGGGGATTAGCACATCTCCTATGAAAGGTACAGTCACGCCCGAGACAACTCTGAGTGCCTCCTCAAATTCTAAGAAATGCGAACTGGGGTCTTACGCCTTTTATTGCCAGTGGATCTTTGTGTTTCAGACAAATGTGCACACCTCCCAGAGCCCCATGCAATGCATTTAGGGAAATGGGGGAAGGTGCTGTGCAACCCTCTCGCTGACAATGTCTCTCTTGTCTATAATGTATCTATGAGAGAGAGAGAAATAGGCAATGTGAGAGTGAAAAAGTAAAATGGAAATGTGTCTACTGAGACCAGTATAAGGGGAAATCCTCACAATCCAGGACCGACAGTTGATTGGGAGGGCGCTTACAGTTTTCTGACACAAGACCGGTACCTGAACTCACAAACCCAAACTACAAAGTGATGGGCATTGCCACTAGACTGCCGACCCCCTTTCGGGGCCCCAGCATATATCCTTTAGTCACACCTAGAGTTCCCAGGACAGTGCAGCATTCAGCGATTACACGAAAATATTGACAGCGCTAGGAGGCCATGCAAATGGCAGAGGTATGCTTTACAAAGCCCACGTAGCGTGCACAAAACAGCACATCAGTCAGGCCCACTTGAAGAGATGGTAAAGAGGAAATACTTCTGCTGCATCCAGTAAAACATAGAGATTGGCCTGCTTTAAAGGTTGACCATGTCCTTCATGGGTGTCTGTCAATATGATACTTCCCTGCTGCAAAGTTTACATTCGAAACGCCAGAACAACTAGGCCCAGAGCACAAAGATGCAGTCAGGTTGAAATAACGAGAAACTGAAGAGCAATTTTATATTTCAGAGTGGGAAAAGCTAATATGACCCCGACGTGATTTGAACACGAAACCTTCGGATCTGGAGTCAGACGCGCTACCATTGCGCCACGAGGTCCATGCGGCACTCCACCTGGTGTGTCTGATGACAGAATAAAGGTAGGAGACGTACATGCACCTGCAGAGCCTCATTGCTTCTTTAAGTAGACTGGCTAGGATAGCTTCCTTCTGTGCATCAGTACACGCTGCAGCCAAACCCTTCCCATGAAGTCTTGATGTTTATGAATTGAATGGCAAGTTTTGAAAAACTAAAGCAAGCGAGAAGAATTGCTTGCAGTTTATTGGATTTTTTGGACGTCAGCAGACGAGACCTGCGAGAGGTAAACAGAAGTTCATAGTTGGTCATGCTGAATTTTTGAGCCAAAATGCATCGTCCCTGGGTGGGCTTGAACCACCAACCTTTCGGTTAACAGCCGAACGCGCTAACCGATTGCGCCACAGAGACTCATGCAGTGCTTACACTGGGGCCTGATTGGTGTGCTGTTTGCTTATGCTTCCCAGGCAACCTGAAAATATTTCTAAAATAGCTCTATTTCCCACAGCAAATCAGGGTATCAAGCACTTCCCTACCTCCCCTAATCCACAAACACAGGGGATTTAGTAGAGGACAGAGCCCATCAACAGTGCACCAAATGTCCTCTGTGTAGGCATAACTTGCTATGAGGAGAAAGCCACAGTTGCGCACTTGTGTTAAAAGGGGACAGTAGGCTGAACCCAGAGAACACGGGAGAAATGACTCAGGTTTACTGAGTGGAACACTCTGTGTCTTTGTGCCAAAAACAGCAGCGTCTTTTCGGTTAACAGCCGAACGCGCTAACCAATTGTGCCACAGAGACTCACTGGCATGTGTGTTCTGCCTTTGGCCTGATTGCATTGCTATTTTTTTCTGATTGGCAGAAAACCTGAACTTTTTTCTGAAAAAGGCATGCCTCTCGTAGCACTGCAGTGCATTAGACTGCTCCCTTGCTTCCCTGAGTCCCCAAATACACAACCACCTTGGGCACAATAGAAGACACATTCCAGCAGATTTAGCAAGAGTGCACCAAGGTTTCTATATGTAGGTACCTTGCTGAGAAGCAAGACCTGCAGTTGCATTCTTCTGTTAAAAGAGGGCAGCAGAGTGCACCAAGAGAACTTGGGGGAAGTAGCTTATGTTAACTACTTGCCATGCTCTTTATAGATCCCTCTGTTTGACTGGGTGAATTCTAATTTCTGGGGTAGAGTAAGCAATTTTTGGATCTAGATGCTGTGCGCAACAGGAATGCTATATACTGCACTGTACTGCTACTGAAAAGTTACCAATTTTACAGGATGTTCAGGTAAGCTTTGTTTCAGAAAACAACTTGCTAGAGGCCCTAGGACAGATTACTGGGACAAAGGAAGAGGGTTTGGGGATTAGCACATCTCCTATGAAAGGTACAGTCACGCCCGAGACAACTCTGAGTGCCTCCTCAAATTCTAAGAAATGCGAACTGGGGTCCTACGCCTTTTATTGCTAGGGGATCTTTGTGTTTCAGACAAATGTGCACGCCTCCCAGAGCCCCTTGCAATGCACTTAGGGAAATGGGGGAAGGTGCTGTGAAGCCCTCTCGCTGACAATGTCTCTCTTGTCTATAATGTATCTATGAGAGAGAGAGAAATAGGCAATGCGAGAGTGAAAAAGTAAAATGGAAATGTGTCTACTGAGACCAGTATAAGGGGAAATCCTCACAATCCAGGACCGACAGTTGATTGGGAGGGCGCTTACAGGTTTCCGACACCAGACCGGTACCTGAACTCACAAACCCAAACTGCAAAGTGATGGGCATTGCCACTAGACTGCCGACCCCCTTTCGGGGCCCCAACATATATCCTTTAGTCACACCTAGAGTTCCCAGGACACTGCAGCATTCAGCGATTACACGAAAATATTGACAGCGCTAGGAGGCCATGCAAATGGCAGAGGTATGCTTTACAAAGCCCACGTAGCGTGCACAAAACAGCACATCAGTCAGGCCCACTTGAAGAGATGGTAAAGAGGAAATACTTCTGCTGCATCCAGTAAAACATAGAGATTGGCCTGCTTTAAAGGTTGACCATGTCCTTCATGGGTGTCTGTCAATATGATACTTCCCTGCTGCAAAGCTTACATTCGAAACGCCAGAACAACTAGGCCCAGAGCACAAAGATGCAGTCAGGTTGAAATAACGAGATACTGAAGAGCAATTTTGTATTTCAGAGTGGGAAAAGCAAATATGCCCCCGACGTGATTTGAACACGCAACCTTCTGAACTGGAGTCAGACGCCCTACCATTGCGCCACGAGGTCCTAGTGGCAGTCCACCTGGTGTGTCTGATGACAGAATAAAGGTAGGAGACGTACATGCACCTGCAGAGCCTCATTGCTTCTTTAGGTAGACTGGCTAGGATAGCTTCCTTCTGTGCATCAGTACACGCTGCAGCCAAACCCTTCCCATGAAGTCTTGATGTTTATGAATTGAATGGCAAGTTTTGAAAAACTAAAGCAAGCGAGAAGAATTGCTTGCAGTTTATTGGATTTTTTGGACGTCAGCAGACGAGACCTGCGAGAGGTAAACAGAAGTTCATAGTTGGTCATGCTGAATTTTTGAGCCAAAATGCATCGTCCCTGGGTGGGCTTGAACCACCAACCTTTCGGTTAACAGCCGAACGCGCTAACCGATTGCGCCACAGTGACTCATGCAGTGCTTACACTGGGGCCTGATTGGTGTGCTGTTTGCTTATGCTCCCCAGGCAACCTGAAAATATTTCTAAAATAGCTCTATTTCCCACAGCAAATCAGGGTATCAAGTACTTCCCTACCTCCCGTAATCCACAAACACAGGGGATTTAGTAGAGGACAGAGCCCATCAACAGTGCACCAAATGCCCTCTGTGTAGGCATAACTTGCTATGAGGAGAAAGCCACAGTTGCGCACTTGTGTTAAAAGGGGACAGTAGGCTGAACCCAGAGAACACGGGAGAAATGACTCAGGTTTACTGAGTGGAACACTCTGTGTCTTTGTGCCAAAAACAGCAGCGTCTTTTCGGTTAACAGCAGAACGCGCTAACCAATTGCGCCACAGAGACTCACTGGCATGTGTGTTCTGCCTTTGGCCTGATTGCATTGCTATTTTTTTCTGATTGGCAGAAAACCTGAACTTTTTTCTGAAAAAGGCATGCCTCTCTTAGCACTGCAGTGCATTAGACTGCTCCCTTGCTTCCCTGAGTCCCCAAATACACAACCACCTTGGGCACAATAGAAGACACATTCCAGCAGATTTAGCAAGAGTGCACCAAGGATTCTATATGTAGGTACCTTGCTGAGAAGCAAGACCTGCAGTTGCATTCTTCTGTTAAAAGAGGGCAGCAGAGTGCACCAAGAGAACTTGGGGGAAGTAGCTTATGTTAACTACTTGCCATGATCTTTATAGATCCCTCTGTTTGACTGGGTGAATTCTAATTTCTGGGGTAGAGTAAGCAATTTTTGGATCTAGATGCTTTGCGCAACAGGAATGCTATATACTGCACTGCACTGCTACTGAAAAGTTACCAATTTTACAGGATGTTCAGGTAAGCTTTGTTTCAGAAAACAACTTGCTAGAGGCCCTAGGACAGATTACTGGGACAAAGAAGGAGGGTTTGGGGATTAGCACATCTCCTATGAAAGGTACAGTCACGCCCGAGACAACTCTGAGTGTCACCTCAAATTCTAAGAAATGCAAACTAGGGACCTACGCTTTTTATTGCCAGTGGATCTTTGTGTTTCAGACAAATGTGCACGCCTCCCAGAGCCCCTTGCAATGCACTTAGGGAAATGGGGGAAGGTGCTGTGCAACCCTCTCGCTGACAATGTCTCTCTTGTCTATAATGTATCTATGAGAGAGAGAGAAATAGGCAATGCGAGAGTGAAAAAGTAAAATGGAAATGTGTCTACTGAGACCAGTATAAGGGGAAATCCTCACAATCCAGGACCGACAGTTGATTGGGAGGGCGCTTACAGGTTTCCGACACCAGACCGGTACCTGAACTCACAAACCCAAACTGCAAAGTGATGGGCATTGCCACTAGACTGCCGACCCCCTTTCGGGGCCCCAGCATATATCCTTTAGTCACACCTAGAGTTCCCAGGACAGTGCAGCATTCAGCGATTACACGAAAATATTGACAGCGCTAGGAGGCCATGCAAATGGCAGAGGTATGCTTTACAAAGCCCACGTAGCGTGCACAAAACAGCACATCAGTCAGGCCCACTTGAAGAGATGGTAAAGAGGAAATACTTCTGCTGCATCCAGTAAAACATAGAGATTGGCCTGCTTTAAAGGTTGACCATGTTCTTCATCGGTGTCTGTCAATATGATACTTCCCTGCTGCAAAGCTTACATTCGAAACGCCAGAACAACTAGGCCCAGAGCACAAAGATGCAGTCAGGTTGAAATAACGAGATACTGAAGAGCAATTTTGTATTTCAGAGTGGGAAAAGCAAATATGCCCCCGACGTGATTTGAACACGCAACCTTCTGATCTGGAGTCAGACGCCCTACCATTGCGCCACGAGGTCCTAGTGGCAGTCCACCTGGTGTGTCTGATGACAGAATAAAGGTAGGAGACGTACATGCACCTGCAGAGCCTCATTGCTTCTTTAAGTAGACTGGCTAGGATAGCTTCCTTCTGTGCATCAGTACACGCTGCAGCCAAACCCTTCCCATGAAGTCTTGATGTTTATGAATTGAATGGCAAGTTTTGAAAAACTAAAGCAAGCGAGAAGAATTGCTTGCAGTTTATTGGATTTTTTGGACGTCAGCAGACGAGACCTGCGAGAGGTAAACAGAAGTTCATAGTTGGTCATGCTGAATTTTTGAGCCAAAATGCATCGTCCCTGGGTGGGCTTGAACCACCAACCTTTCGGTTAACATCCGAACGCGCTAACCGATTGCGCCACAGAGACTCATGCAGTGCTTACACTGGGGCCTGATTGGTTTGCTGTTTGCTTATGCTCCCCAGGCAACCTGAAAATATTTCTAAAATAGCTCTATTTCCCACAGCAAATCAGGGTATCAAGTACTTCCCTACCTCCCGTAATCCACAAACACAGGGGATTTAGTAGAGGACGGAGCCCATCAACAGTGCACCAAATGCCCTCTGTGTAGGCATAACTTGCTATGAGGAGAAAGCCACAGTTGCGCACTTGTGTTAAAAGGGGACAGTAGGCTGAACCCAGAGAACACGGGAGAAATGACTCAGGTTTACTGAGTGGAACACTCTGTGTCTTTGTGCCAAAAACAGCAGCGTCTTTTCGGTTAACAGCCGAACGCGCTAACCAATTGCGCCACAGAGACTCACTGGCATGTGTGTTCTGCCTTTGGCCTGATTGCATTGCTATTTTTTTCTGATTGGCAGAAAACCTGAAATTTTTTCTGAAAAAGGCATGCCTCTCTTAGCACTGCAGTGCATTAGACTGCTCCCTTGCTTCCCTGAGTCCCCAAATACACAACCACCTTGGGCACAATAGAAGACACATTCCAGCAGATTTAGCAAGAGTGCACCAAGGATTCTATATGTAGGTACCTTGCTGAGAAGCAGGACCTGCAGTTGCATTCTTCTGTTAAAAGAGGGCAGCAGAGTGCACCAAGAGAACTTGGGGGAAGTAGCTTATGTTAACTACTTGCCATGATCTTTATAGATCCCTCTGTTTGACTGGGTGAATTCTAATTTCTGGGGTAGAGTAAGCAATTTTTGGATCTAGATGCTGTGCGCAACAGGAATGCTATATACTGCACTGTACTGCTACTGAAAAGTTACCAATTTTACAGGATGTTCAGGTAAGCTTTGTTTCAGAAAACAACTTGCTAGAGGCCCTAGGACAGATTACTGGGACAAAGGAAGAGGGTTTGGGGATTAGCACATCTCCTATGAAAGGTACAGTCACGCCCGAGACAACTCTGAGTGCCTCCTCAAATTCTAAGAAATGCGAACTGGGGTCCTACGCCTTTTATTGCCAGTGGATCTTTGTGTTTCAGACAAATGTGCACGCCTCCCAGAGCCCCATGCAATGCACTTAGGGAAATGGGGGAAGGTGCTGTGCAACCCTCTCGCTGACAATGTCTCTCTTGTCTATAATGTATCTATGAGAGAGAGAGAAATAGGCAATGTGAGAGTGAAAAAGTAAAATGGAAATGTGTCTACTGAGACCAGTATAAGGGGAAATCCTCACAATCCAGGACCGACAGTTGATTGGGAGGGCGCTTACAGTTTTCTGACACCAGACCGGTACCTGAACTCACAAACCCAAACTACAAAGTGATGGGCATTGCCACTAGACTGCCGACCCCCTTTCGGGGCCCCAGCATATATCCTTTAGTCACACCTAGAGTTCCCAGGACAGTGCAGCATTCAGCGATTACACGAAAATATTGACAGCGCTAGGAGACCATGCAAATGGCAGAGGTATGCTTTACAAAGCCCACGTAGCGTGCACAAAACAGCACATCAGTCAGGCCCACTTGAAGAGATGGTAAAGAGGAAATACTTCTGCTGCATCCAGTAAAACATAGAGATTGGCCTGCTTTAAAGGTTGACCATGTCCTTCATGGGTGTCTGTCAATATGATACTTCCCTGCTGCAAAGCTTACATTCGAAACGCCAGAACAACTAGGCCCAGAGCACAAAGATGCAGTCAGGTTGAAATAACGAGATACTGAAGAGCAATTTTATATTTCAGAGTGGGAAAAGCAAATATGACCCCGACGTGATTTGAACACGAAACCTTCGGATCTGGAGTCAGACGCGCTACCATTGCGCCACGAGGTCCATGCGGCACTCCACCTGGTGTGTCTGATGACAGAATAAAGGTAGGAGACGTATATGCACCTGCAGAGCCTCATTGCTTCTTTAAGTAGACTGGCTAGGATAGCTTCCTTCTGTGCATCAGTACACGCTGCAGCCAAACCCTTCCCATGAAGTCTTGATGTTTATGAATTGAATGGCAAGTTTTGAAAAACTAAAGCAAGCGAGAAGAATTGCTTGCAGTTTATTGGATTTTTTGGACGTCAGCAGACGAGACCTGCGAGAGGTAAACAGAAGTTCATAGTTGGTCATGCTGAATTTTTGAGCCAAAATGCATCGTCCCTGGGTGGGCTTGAACCACCAACCTTTCGGTTAACAGCCGAACGCGCTAACCGATTGCGCCACAGAGACTCATGCAGTGCTTACACTGGGGCCTGATTGGTGTGCTGTTTGCTTATGCTTCCCAGGCAACCTGAAAATATTTCTAAAATAGCTCTATTTCCCACAGCAAATCAGGATATCAAGCACTTCCCTACCTCCCCTAATCCACAAACACAGGGGATTTAGTAGAGGACAGAGCCCATCAACAGTGCACCAAATGTCCTCTGTGTAGGCATAACTTGCTATGAGGAGAAAGCCACAGTTGCGCACTTGTGTTAAAAGGGGACAGTAGGCTGAACCCAGAGAACACGGGAGAAATGACTCAGGTTTACTGAGTGGAACACTCTGTGTCTTTGTGCCAAAAACAGCAGCGTCTTTTCGGTTAACAGCCGAACGCGCTAACCATTGTGCCACAGAGACTCACTGGCATGTGTGTTCTGCCTTTGGCCTGATTGCATTGCTATTTTTTTCTGATTGGCAGAAAACCTGAACTTTTTTCTGAAAAAGGCATGCCTCTCGTAGCACTGCAGTGCATTAGACTGCTCCCTTGCTTCCCTGAGTCCCCAAATACACAACCACCTTGGGCACAATAGAAGACACATTCCAGCAGATTTAGCAAGAGTGCACCAAGGTTTCTATATGTAGGTACCTTGCTGAGAAGCAAGACCTGCAGTTGCATTCTTCTGTTAAAAGAGGGCAGCAGAGTGCACCAAGAGAACTTGGGGGAAGTAGCTTATGTTAACTACTTGCCATGCTCTTTATAGATCCCTCTGTTTGACTGGGTGAATTCTAATTTCTGGGGTAGAGTAAGCAATTTTTGGATCTAGATGCTGTGCGCAACAGGAATGCTATATACTGCACTGTACTGCTACTGAAAAGTTACCAATTTTACAGGATGTTCAGGTAAGCTTTGTTTCAGAAAACAACTTGCTAGAGGCCCTAGGACAGATTACTGGGACAAAGGAAGAGGGTTTGGGGATTAGCACATCTCCTATGAAAGGTACAGTCACGCCCGAGACAACTCTGAGTGCCTCCTCAAATTCTAAGAAATGCAAACTAGGGACCTACGCTTTTTATTGCTAGGGGATCTTTGTGTTTCAGACAAATGTGCACGCCTCCCAGAGCCCCTTGCAATGCACTTAGGGAAATGGGGGAAGGTGCTGTGAAGCCCTCTCGCTGACAATGTCTCTCTTGTCTATAATGTATCTATGAGAGAGAGAGAAATAGGCAATGCGAGAGTGAAAAAGTAAAATGGAAATGTGTCTACTGAGACCATTATAAGGGGAAATCCTCACAATCCAGGACCGACAGTTGATTGGGAGGGCGTTTACAGGTTCCCGACACCAGACCGGTACCTGAACTCACAAACCCAAACTGCAAAGTGATGGGCATTGCCACTAGACTGCCGACCCCCTTTCGGGGCCCCAACATATATCCTTTAGTCACACCTAGAGTTCCCAGGACACTGCAGCATTCAGCGATTACACGAAAATATTGACAGCGCTAGGAGGCCATGCAAATGGAAGAGGTATGCTTTACAAAGCCTACGTAGCGTGCACAAAACAGCACATCAATCAGGCCCACTTGAAGAGATGGTAAAGAGGAAATACTTCTGCTGCATCCAGTAAAACATAGAGATTGGCCTGCTTTAAAGGTTGACCATGTCCTTCATGGGTGTCTGTCAATATGATACTTCCCTGCTGCAAAGCTTACATTCGAAACGCCAGAACAACTAGTCCCAGAGCACAAAGCTGCAGTCAGGTTGAAATAACGAGATACTGAAGAGCAATTTTGTATTTCAGAGTGGGAAAAGCAAATATGCCCCCGACGTGATTTGAACACGCAACCTTCTGATCTGGAGTCAGACGCGCTACCATTGCGCCACGAGGTCCTTGTGGCAATCCACCTGGTGTGTCTGATGACAGAATAAAGGTAGGAGACGTACATGCACCTGCAGAGCCTCATTGCTTCTTTAGGTAGACTGGCTAGGATAGCTTCCTTCTGTGCATCAGTACACGCTGCAGCCAAACCCTTCCCATGAAGTCTTGATGTTTATGAATTGAATGGCAAGTTTTGAAAAACTAAAGCAAGCGAGAAGAATTGCTTACAGTTTATTGGATTTTTTGGACGTCAGCAGACGAGACCTGCGAGAGGTAAACAGAAGTTCATAGTTGGTCATGCTGAATTTTTGAGCCAAAATGCATCGTCCCTGGGTGGGCTTGAACCACCAACCTTTCGGTTAACAGCCGAACACGCTAACCGATTGCGCCACAGAGACTCATGCAGTGCTTACACTGGGGCCTTATTGGTGTGCTGTTTGCTTATGCTTCCCAGGCAACCTGAAAATATTTCTAAAATAGCTCTATTTCCCACAGCAAATCAGGGTATCAAGCACTTCCCTACCTCCCCTAATCCACAAACACAGGGGATTTAGTAGAGGACAGAGCCCATCAACAGTGCACCAAATGTCCTCTGTGTAGGCATAACTTTTTATGAGGAGAAAGCCACAGTTGCGCACTTGTGTTAAAAGGGGACAGTAGGCTGAACCCAGAGAACACGGGAGAAATGACTCAGGTTTACTGAGTGGAACACTCTGTGTCTTTGTGCCAAAAACAGCAGCGTCTTTTCGGTTAACAGCCGAACGCGCTAACCAATTGTGCCACAGAGACTCACTGGCATGTGTGTTCTGCCTTTGGCCTGATTGCATTGCTATTTTTTTCTGATTGGCAGAAAACCTGAACTTTTTTCTGAAAAAGGCATGCCTCTCGTAGCACTGCAGTGCATTAGACTGCTCCCTTGCTTCCCTGAGTCCCCAAATACACAACCACCTTGGGCACAATAGAAGACACATTCCAGCAGATTTAGCAAGAGTGCACCAAGGTTTCTATATGTAGGTACCTTGCTGAGAAGCAAGACCTGCAGTTGCATTCTTCTGTTAAAAGAGGGCAGCAGAGTGCACCAAGAGAACTTGGGGGAAGTAGCTTATGTTAACTACTTGCCATGCTCTTTATAGATCCCTCTGTTTGACTGGGTGAATTCTAATTTCTGGGGTAGAGTAAGCAATTTTTGGATCTAGATGCTGTGCGCAACAGGAATGCTATATACTGCACTGTACTGCTACTGAAAAGTTACCAATTTTACAGGATGTTCAGGTAAGCTTTGTTTCAGAAAAGAACTTGCTAGAGGCCCTAGGACAGATTACTGGGACAAAGGAAGAGGGTTTGGGGATTAGCACATCTCCTATGAAAGGTACAGTCACGCCCGAGACAACTCTGAGTGCCTCCTCAAATTCTAAGAAATGCGAACTGGGGTCCTACGCCTTTTATTGGCAGTGGATCTTTGTGTTTCAGACAAATGTGCACGCCTCCCAGAGCCCCTTGCAATGCACTTAGGGAAAGGGGGGAAGGTGCTGTGAAGCCCTCTCGCTGACAATGTCTCTCTTGTCTATAATGTATCTATGAGAGAGCGAGAAATAGGCAATGCGAGAGTGAAAAAGTAAAATGGAAATGTGTCTACTGAGACCAGTATAAGGGGAAATCCTCACAATCCAGGACCGACAGTTGATTGGGAGGGCGCTTACAGGTTTCCGACACCAGACCGGTACCTGAACTCACAAACCCAAACTGCAAAGTGATGGGCATTGCCACTAGACTGCCGACCCCCTTTCGGGGCCCCAGCATATATCCTTTAGTCACACCTAGAGTTCCCAGGACAGTGCAGCATTCAGCGATTACACGAAAATATTGACAGCGCTAGGAGGCCATGCAAATGGCAGAGGTATGCTTTACAAAGCCCACGTAGCGTGCACAAAACAGCACATCAGTCAGGCCCACTTGAAGAGATGGTAAAGAGGAAATACTTCTGCTGCATCCAGTAAAACATAGAGATTGGCCTGCTTTAAAGGTTGACCATGTCCTTCATGGGTGTCTGTCAATATGATACTTCCCTGCTGCAAAGTTTACATTCGAAACGCCACAACAACTAGGCCCAGAGCACAAAGATGCAGTCAGGTTGAAATAACGAGATACTGAAGAGCAATTTTATATTTCAGAGTGGGAAAAGCGAATATGACCCCGACGTGATTTGAACACGAAACCTTCTGATCTGGAGTCAGACGCGCTACCATTGCGCCACAAGGTCCTTGTGGCAATCCACATAGTGTGTCCGATGACAGAATAAAGGTAGGAGACGTACATTGACCTGCAGAGCCTCATTGCTTCTTTAAGTAGACTGGCTAGGATAGCTTCCTTCTGTGCTTCAGTACACGCTGCAGCTAAACCCTTCCCATGAAGTCTTGATGTTTATGAATTGAATGGCAAGTTTTGAAAAACTAAAGCAAGCAAGAAGAATTGCTTGCAGTTTATTGGATTTTTTGGACGTCAGCAGACGAGACCTGCGAGAGGTAAACAGAAGTCCATAGTTGGTCACGCTTAATTTTTGAGCCAAAATGCACCGTCCCTGGGTGGGTTTGAACCATCAACCTTTCGGTTAACAGCCGAACGCGCTAACCGATTGCGCCACATAGACTCATGCAGTTCTTACACTGGGGCGTGATTGGTGTGCTGTTTGCTTATGCTTCCCAGGCAACCTGAAAATATTTCTAAAATAGCTCTATTTCCCACAGCAAATCAGGGTATCAAGCACTTCCCTACCTCCCCTAATCCACAAACACAGGGGATTTAGTAGAGGACAGAGCCCATCAACAGTGCACCAAATGTCCTCTGTATATAGAGATCCTCTCTGTGCCCAGGCCCAACCGTGCGGGGGGAGGTGTGGCCCTTATCTTCCCTGAGTGGATTCCTGCCACTGTTACTCCCATGCAGACCTACTCCTCTTTTGAATGTCTTGTCTGCCGACTCTCTCTCTCTCCTAGCCATTCCCTTACCGTGGCTACTATCTATCGGCCACCTGGTCAAATTTCCTCCTTCCTCTCCGAGTGGGCGGACCTCTCCTCCTCACTCCTGTCCTCAACCACTCAACTCCTCTTTCTTGGAGACTTCAACATCCACCTGGATGCCTCCTGTCCCCCCTCTGGACTCTTTCGCAACCTCTGCGACTCTCTCTCACTCTCTATTCTCCCGTCTGGGCCGACTCATTCTGCAGGGCACACTCTTGATGCCCTGATCTCCTCTGACCTTCCCCTCTCTGTCCCTCTCTCCACTCCTCTCTCCTGGAGTGATCACTTTCTCCTCTCCTCCCACCTCACCCTCCCTACCCCACAGGCAAAGCCACCCCCATCACTGCCACCTTCCTTCTCGGTCATCCGACCCATGAAGCGCGTGTCAGTTGAGGCTTTTGCTGCCACCTTCTTGCCCCCTCCTACCCCTTCGGCTGACTCCCACCCTGACACAGCCCTCTCCACTCTCCACTCCGCTATATCTGATACTCTTGATATCCTTGCCCCTGTCATGAGAATCCGCCTGAAGCCCAAAGCCAAATGTAACTCCTGGTATGACTCGGATCTCGTCACCCTTAAGCGCAAGTGCAGGGTGGCAGAGAGGAAATGGCGTGCTTCATGTTCATCCTCTGACAAACTGGCCTGTCGCCTGCTCCAAAGGCAATACCGGCTCTCCGTTCTCACCAAGAAGAGAGCCCTTATCCAAGCCCGCATCTCTGCGGCATCTAACAATTCGGCCGAACTCTTTAAAATCTGCAAGGAGCTGGCCAACCCTGCTGCAGTCTCTACCTCTCCTGTCCCCTCCCAGGCCCTCTGCACGGCACTGGCCTCTCACTTCATTTCAAAAACTCAGGACATCCTGTCCTCACTCTCCTCCTATAACCTCCCCCCCTCTATTCCCTGCCCTTCCTCTGGCTCTTCTGCAGCCACCCCTCCTCTCTCCTTCTCTTCCTTTCCCCTTTTTTCTGCTGACGAGGTTTCAAGACAAGTCCGATCTATGAAAGTCTCATCAAAACAGGTCCACCCCTGTTCCTCCAAAACTATCAAGGACCACATTGACTCCTTGGCTCCTGCCCTTGCTGACTTCTGCAGTCACTCCTTCGCCTCTGGAGTCTTCCCATCCCCTCTCAAGCACTCCCTTGTGCACCCCCTTCTTAAGAAACCCTCTTCCGACCCTTCCTGCCCAGCTAACTATCGCCCAATCTCTATCACTCCCTTCCTGGGCAAGCTCCTGGAGAAACTGGCCATCTCCCAGCTTAATCTCCATGCTGAATGTGTTGGTAGTCTTCATGACCATCAGTCTGGCTTCAGAGCTGCCAGAAGCACGGAAACTGCTCTCCTGAACATCCGTGAGGACCTGCTCTCGAACCTTGACTCTAACATTCCATGTGTTCTCATTTTGCTTGATCTCTCTTCTGCCTTTGATACTGTCAACCATACCATCCTGCTCAACCGTCTCCGTGATAACCTCGGTATCACTGGTCAGGCTCTGACGTGGCTGACCTCTTTCCTCTCAAATCGACCCTCCCAGGTCCAACTGGGGTCTTTCCTCTCTGACATCTTCTTCTCTACCTGTGGTGTCCCCCAGGGATCTAACCTCTCTCCCTGGCTGTTCAACCAGTATCTGGCACTTCTTGCCCACCACATCGCCGCTCTCTGCCCCTACTTTCAGTGCTATGCGGATGATACCCAACTCATTTTCAGGCTACCCTCGGCCTCCTCTTCTCCTTCCCTCATCTCTGACTGTCTTTCTGCTATCCAGGAATGGTGTGCCGCCAACGACCTCTGCCTTAATGCCAGTAAGACTGAGATTCTACTCATCGGCACTCCCACTCCCTCCTTCCCTGCTGCTCTCTGGCCGGCCTCTCTGGGCCCTCTTCCTACTCCTACCTGCAAGGCAAAAAACCTTGGGGTCATCTTCGACTCCACACTCTCCCTCTCTCCTCACATATCCGACGTATCTAAGAAGTCACACTACCAGCTACACCTCCTCAGAGGTATCCTTCCTTTCCTCTCCTTCCCCCAGAAGCTCACTGTCTCTAGAGCCCTGGTTCTCTCTAAGCTGGACTACTGTAACAGCCTCTATCTTAATCTGCCCGCCTCTACTCTCCGCCCTTTGCAACTCATCCAGAACAGGACTGCAAGGCTTGTCCTTGGCCTCAAGCCCAGGGACCGTATCTCTCCAGGACTGAAATCACTACACTGGCTCCCAGTGACTGCGATGATCAAGTTCAAAACCCTCTGCATTGTCCACAAGGCCGTCTGGGGCCTTGGGCCAAAATACCTTCAACTCTCTCTTCCTAAATATCTTCCTTCTCGAGCTCTTCGCTCATCCGCCTCCAACTCCCTCAGGGTCAGCCGCTTCTCCAAACAACGAGTTGGGGGCAGATCTCTTTCCACTGCAGGGGCCTCCCTCTGGAACAGCCTTCCTACCTCCCTGAAACTTGAGGAGAACCACCTCCGGTTCCGGAAGCACCTCAAAACCTTCCTCTTTGCCTCCGCTTTCTCTCCCCCTCTCCCCTGCTAATACTACTGAAACTGCACTGAATCTGCAACTGGGCCATTCACCGTTCTCGGCCCAGCCACTCTCCCCTGCACTGCCTCCACGGCAACCCCTGCACTACGGGACTGTGTCTGTATCCATACAGCCCCCCTTCCCAGCACTTGTCTGCACTTACCTCGCACTTGCCACCAGCTGGCCCTTGTTATTTATCCTGTATGCTGTATGCTTATAACCCTGTACTGCACTTTCCCCTCTCCCTTCCCCCATGCACTTTTCCCTTCCCCTCTACCCTTGCACTTGCGCGATCTGAATGACACCTGGCCTAGTAAGATCGTTGTCTGTCTCCCCTTGTCCCCCCCCTGCCTCGTCGCGCCTTGAAACACTTGTGTATAGGCGCGTTACAAATGCCTTATCATATCATAGGCATAACTTGCTATGAGGAGAAAGCCACAGTTGCGCACTTGTGTTAAAAGGGGACAGTAGGCTGAACCCAGAGAACACGGGAGAAATGACTCAGGTTTACTGAGTGGAACACTCTGTGTCTTTGTGCCAAAAACAGCAGCGTCTTTTCGGTTAACAGCCGAACGCGCTAACCAATTGCGCCACAGAGACTCACTGGCATGTGTGTTCTGCCTTTGGCCTGATTGCATTGCTATTTTTTTCTGATTGGCAGAAAACCTGAACTTTTTTCTGAAAAAGGCATGCCTCTCTTAGCACTGCAGTGCATTAGACTGCTCCCTTGCTTCCCTGAGTCCCCAAATACACAACCACCTTGGGCACAATAGAAGACACATTCCAGCAGATTTAGCAAGAGTGCACCAAGGATTCTATATGTAGGTACCTTGCTGAGAAGCAAGACCTGCAGTTGCATTCTTCTGTTAAAAGAGGGCAGCAGAGTGCACCAAGAGAACTTAGGGGAAGTAGCTTATGTTAACTACTTGCCATGCTCTTTATAGATCCCTCTGTTTGACTGGGTGAATTCTAATTTCTGGGGTAGAGTAAGCAATTTTTGGATCTAGATGCTGTGCGCAACAGGAATGCTATATACTGCACTGTACTGCTACTGAAAAGTTACCAATTTTACAGGATGTTCAGGTAAGCTTTGTTTCAGAAAACAACTTGCTAGAGGCACTAAGACAGATTACTGGGACAAAGGAAGAGGGTTTGGGGATTAGCACTATGAAAGGTACAGTCACGCCCGAGACAACTCTGAGTGTCACCTCAAATTCTAAGAAATGTAAGCTAGGGACCTACGCTTTTTATTGCCAGTGGATCTTTGTGTTTCAGACAAATGTGCACGCCTCCCAGAGCCCCTTGCAATGCACTTAGGGAAATGGGGGAAGGTGCTGTGAAGCCCTCTCGCTGACAATGTCTCTCTTGTCTATAATGTATCTATGAGAGAGAGAGAAATAGGCAATGCGAGAGTGAAAAAGTAAAATGGAAATGTGTCTACTGAGACCAGTATAAGGGGAAATCCTCACAATCCAGGACCGACAGTTGATTGGGAGGGCGCTTACAGGTTTCCGACACCAGACCGGTACCTGAACTCACAAACCCAAACTGCAAAGTGATGGGCATTGCCAGTAGACTGCCGACCCCCTTTCGGGGCCCCAGCATATATCCTTTAGTCACACCTACAGTTCCCAGGACAGTGCAGCATTCAGCGATTACACGAAAATATTGACAGCGCTAGGAGGCCATGCAAATGGCAGAGGTATGCTTTACAAAGCCCACGTAGCGTGCACAAAACAGCACATCAGTCAGGCCCACTTGAAGAGATGGTAAAGAGGAAATACTTCTGCTGCATCCAGTAAAACATAGGGATTGGCCTGCTTTAAAGGTTGACCATGTCCTTCATGGGTGTCTGTCAATATGATACTTCCCTGCTGCAAAGCTTACATTCGAAACGCCAGAACAACTAGGCCCAGAGCACAAAGATGCAGTCAGGTTCAAATAACGAGATACTGAAGAGCAATTTTGCATTTCAGAGTGGGAAAGGCAAATATGACCCCGACGTGATTTGAACACGCAACCTTCTGCTCGGGAGTCAGACGCACTACCATTGCACCACGAGGTCCTTGTGGCAGTCCACCTGGTGTGTCTGATGACAGAGTAAAGGTAGGAGACGTACATGCACCTGCAGAGCCTCATTGCTTCTTTAAGTAGACTGGCTAGGATAGCTTCCTTCTGTGCATCAGTACACGCTGCAGCCAAACCCTTCCCATGAAGTCTTGATGTTTATGAATTGAATGGCAAGTTTTGAAAAACTAAAGCAAGCGAGAAGAATTGCTTGCAGTTTATTGGATTTTTTGGACGTCAGCAGACGAGACCTGCGAGAGGTAAACAGAAGTTCATAGTTGGTCATGCTGAATTTTTGAGCCAAAACGCATCGTCCCTGGGTGGGCTTGAACCACCAACCTTTCGGTTAACAGCCGCACGCGCTAACCGATTGCGCCACAGAGACTCATGCAGTGCTTACTCTGGGGCCTGATTGGTGTGCTGTTTGCTTATGCTCCCCAGGCAACCTGAAAATATTTCTAAAATAGCTCTATTTCCCACAGCAAATCAGGGTATCAAGCACTTCCCTACCTCCCGTAATCCACAAACACAGGGGATTTAGTAGAGGACAGAGCCCATCAACAGTGCACCAAATGCCCTCTGTGTAGGCATAACTTGCTATGAGGAGAAAGCCACAGTTGCGCACTTGTCTTAAAAGGGGACAGTAGGCTGAACCCAGAGAAGACGGGAGAAATGACTCAGGTTTACTGAGTGGAACACTCTGTGTCTTTGTGCCCAAAACAGCAGCGTCTTTTCGGTTAACAGCCGAACGCGCTAACCAATTGCGCCACAGAGACTCACTGGCATGTGTGTTCTGCCTTTGGCCTGATTGCATTGCTATTTTTTTCTGATTGGCAGAAAACCTGAACTTTTTTCTGAAAAAGGCATGCCTCTCTTAGCACTGCAGTGCATTAGACTGCTCCCTTGCTTCCCTGAGTCCCCAAATACACAACCACCTTGGGCACAATAGAAGACACATTCCAGCAGATTTAGCAAGAGTGCACCAAGGATTCTATATGTAGGTACCTTGCTGAGAAGCAAGACCTGCAGTTGCATTCTTCTGTTAAAAGAGGGCAGCAGAGTTCACCAAGAGAACTTGGGGGAAGTAGCTTATGTTAACTACTTGCCATGCTCTTTATAGATCCCTCTGTTTGACTGGGTGAATTCTAATTTCTGGGGTAGAGTAAGCAATTTTTGGAACTAGATGCTGTGCGCAACAGGAATGCTATATACTGCACTGTACTGCTACTGAAAAGTTACCAATTTTACAGGATGTTCAGGTAAGCTTTGTTTCAGAAAACAACTTGCTAGAGGCACTAAGACAGATTACTGGGACAAAGGAAGAGGGTTTGGGGATTAGCACATCGCCTATGAAAGGTACAGTCACGCCCGAGACAACTCTGAGTGTCACCTCAAATTCTAAGAAATGCAAACTAGGGACCTACGCTTTTTATTGCCAGTGGATCTTTGTGTTTCAGACAAATGTGCACGCCTCCCAGAGCCCCTTGCAATGCACTCAGGGAAAGGGGGGAAGGTGCTGTGCAACCCTCTCGCTGACAATGTCTCTCTTGTCTATAATGTAACTATGAGAGAGAGAGAAATAGGCAATGCGAGAGTGAAAAAGTAAAATGGAAATGTGTCTACTGAGACCAGTATAAGGGGAAATCCTCACAATCCAGGACCGACAGTTGATTGGGAGGGCGCTTACAGGTTTCCGACACCAGACCGGTACCTGAACTCACAAACCCAAACTGCAAAGTGATGCCCATTGCCACTAGACTGCCGACCCCCTTTCGGGGCCCCAAAATATATCCTTTAGTCACACCTAGAGTTCCCAGGACAGTGCAGCATTCAGCGATTACACGAAAATATTGACAGCGCTAGGAGGCCATGCAAATGGCAGAGGTATGCTTTACAAAGCCCACGTAGCGTGCACAAAACAGCACATCAGTCAGGCCCACTTGAAGAGATGGTAAAGAGGAAATACTTCTGCTGCATCCAGTAAAACATAGAGATTGGCCTGCTTTAAAGGTTGACCATGTCCTTCATGGGTGTCTGTCAATATGATACTTCCCTGCTGCAAAGTTTACATTCGAAACGCCAGAACAACTAGGCCCAGAGCACAAAGATGCAGTCAGGTTGAAATAACGAGATACTGAAGAGCAATTTTATATTTCAGAGTGGGAAAAGCAAATATGCCCCCGACGTGATTTGAACACGAAACCTTCTGATCTTGAGTCAGACGCGCTACCATTGCGCCACGAGGTCCTTGTGGCAATCCACCTGGTGTGTCTGATGACAGAATAAAGGTAGGAGACGTACATGCACCTGCAGAGCCTCATTGCTTCTTTAAGTAGACTGGCTAGGATAGCTTCCTTCTGTGCATCAGTACACGCTGCAGCCAAACCCTTCCCATGAAGTCTTGATGTTTATGAATTGAATGGCAAGTTTTGCAAAACTAAAGCAAGCGAGAAGAATTGCTTACAGTTATTGGATTTTTTGGACGTCAGCAGACGAGACCTGCGATAGGTAAACAGAAGTTCATAGTTGGTCATGCTGAATTTTTGAGCCAAAATGCATCGTCCCTGGGTGGGCTTGAACCACCAACCTTTCGGTTAACAGCCGAACGCGCTATCCGATTGCGCCACAGAGACTCATGCATTGCTTACACTGGGGCCTGATTGGTGTGCTGTTTGCTTATGCTTCCCAGGCAACCTGAAAATATTTCTAAAATAGCTCTATTTCCCACAGCAAATCAGGGTATCAAGCACTTCCCTACCTCCCCTAATCCACAAACACAGGGGATTTAGTAGAGGACAGAGCCCATCAACAGTGCACCAAATGTCCTCTGTGTAGGCATAACTTGCTATGAGGAGAAAGCCACAGTTGCGCACTTGTGTTAAAAGGGGACAGTAGGCTGAACCCAGAGAACACGGGAGAAATGACTCAGGTTTACTGAGTGGAACACTCTGTGTCTTTGTGCCAAAAACAGCAGCGTCTTTTCGGTTAACAGCCGAACGCGCTAACCAATTGTGCCACAGAGACTCACTGGCATGTGTGTTCTGCCTTTGGCCTGATTGCATTGCTATTTTTTTCTGATTGGCAGAAAACCTGAACTTTTTTCTGAAAAAGGCATGCCTCTCGTAGCACTGCAGTGCATTAGACTGCTCCCTTGCTTCCCTGAGTCCCCAAATACACAACCACCTTGGGCACAATAGAAGACACATTCCAGCAGATTTAGCAAGAGTGCACCAAGGTTTCTATATGTAGGTACCTTGCTGAGAAGCAAGACCTGCAGTTGCATACTTCTGTTAAAAGAGGGCAGCAGAGTGCACCAAGAGAACTTGGGGGAAGTAGCTTATGTTAACTACTTGCCATGCTCTTTATAGATCCCTCTGTTTGACTGGGTGAATTCTAATTTCTGGGGTAGAGTAAGCAATTTTTGGATCTAGATGCTGTGCGCAACAGGAATGCTATATACTGCACTGTACTGCTACTGAAAAGTTACCAATTTTACAGGATGTTCAGGTAAGCTTTGTTTCAGAAAACAACTTGCTAGAGGCCCTAGGACAGATTACTGGGACAAAGGAAGAGGGTTTGGGGATTAGCACATCTCCTATGAAAGGTACAGTCACGCCCGAGACAACTCTGAGTGCCTCCTCAAATTCTAAGAAATGCGAACTGGGGTCCTACGCCTTTTATTGCCAGTGGATCTTTGTGTTTCAGACAAATGTGCACGCCTCCCAGAGCCCCATGCAATGCACTTAGGGAAAGGGGGGAAGGTGCTGTGCAACCCTCTCGCTGACAATGTCTCTCTTGTCTATAATGTATCTATGAGAGAGAGAGAAATAGGCAATGCGAGAGTGAAAAAGTAAAATGGAAATGTGTCTACTGAGACCAGTATAAGGGGAAATCCTCACAATCCAGGACAGACAGTTGATTGGGAGGGCGCTTACAGGTTTCCGACACCAGACCGGTACCTGAACTCACAAACCCAAACTGCAAAGTGATGGGCATTGCCACTAGACTGCCGACCCCCTTTCGGGGCCCCAACATATATCCTTTAGTCACACCTAGAGTTCCCAGGACACTGCAGCATTCAGCGATTACACGAAAATATTGACAGCGCTAGGAGGCCATGCAAATGGCAGAGGTATGCTTTACAAAGCCCACGTAGCGTGCACAAAACAGCACATCAGTCAGGCCCACTTGAAGAGATGGTAAAGAGGAAATACTTCTGCTGCATCCAGTAAAACATAGAGATTGGCCTGCTTTAAAGGTTGACCATGTCCTTCATGGGTGTCTGTCAATATGATACTTCCCTGCTGCAAAGCTTACATTCGAAACGCCAGAACAACTAGGCCCAGAGCACAAAGATGCAGTCAGGTTGAAATAACGAGATACTGAAGAGCAATTTTGTATTTCAGAGTGGGAAACGCAAATATGCCCCCGATGTGATTTGAACACGCAACCTTCTGATCTGGAGTCAGACGCCCTACCATTGCGCCACGAGGTCCTAGTGGCAGTCCACCTGGTGTGTCTGATGACAGAATAAAGGTAGGAGACGTGCATGGACCTGCAGAGCCTCATTGCTTCTTTAAGTAGACTGGCTAGGATAGATTCCTTCTGTGCATCAGTACACGCTGCAGCCAAACCCTTCCCATGAAGTCTTGATGTTTATGAATTGAATGGCAAGTTTTGAAAAACTAAAGCAAGCGAGAAGAATTGCTTGCAGTTTATTGGATTTTTTGGACGTCAGCAGATGAGACCTGCGAGAGGTAAACAGAAGTTCATAGTTGGTCATGCTGAATTTTTGAGCCAAAATGCATCGTCCCTGGGTGGGCTTGAACCACCAACCTTTCGGTTAACAGCCGAACGCGCTAACATATTGCGCCACAGAGACTCATGCAGTGCTTACACTGGGGCCTGATTGGTGTGCTGTTTGCTTATGCTCCCCAGGCAACCTGAAAATATTTCTAAAATAGCTCTATTTCCCACAGCAAATCAGGGTATCAAGTACTTCCCTACCTCCCGTAATCCACAAACACAGGGGATTTAGTAGAGGACAGAGCCCATCAACAGTGCACCAAATGTCCTCTGTGTAGGCATAACTTGCTATGAGGAGAAAGCCACAGTTGCGCACTTGTGTTAAAAGGGGACAGTAGGCTGAACCCAGAGAACACGGGAGAAATGACTCAGGTTTACTGAGTGGAACACTCTGTGTCTTTGTGCCCAAAACAGCAGCGTCTTTTCGGTTAACAGCCGAACGCGCTAACCAATTGCGCCACAGAGACTCACTGGCATGTGTGTTCTGCCTTTGGCCTGATTGCATTGCTATTTTTTTCTGATTGGCAGAAAACCTGAACTTTTTTCTGAAAAAGGCATGCCTCTCTTAGCACTGCAGTGCATTAGACTGCTCCCTTGCTTCCCTGAGTCCCCAAATACACAACCACCTTGGGCACAATAGAAGACACATTCCAGCAGATTTAGCAAGAGTGCACCAAGGATTCTATATGTAGGTACCTTGCTGAGAAGCAAGACCTGCAGTTGCATTCTTCTGTTAAAAGAGGGCAACAGAGTGCACCAAGAGAACTTGGGGGAAGTAGCTTATGTTAACTACTTGCCATGATCTTTATAGATCCCTCTGTTTGACTGGGTGAATTCTAATATCTGGGGTAGAGTAAGCAATTTTTGGATCTAGATGCTGTGCGCAACAGGAATGCTATATACTGCACTGTACTGCTACTGAAAAGTTACCAATTTTACAGGATGTTCAGGTAAGCTTTGTTTCAGAAAACAACTTGCTAGAGGCCCTAGGACAGATTACTGGGACAAAGGAAGAGGGTTTGGGGATTAGCACATCTCCTATGAAAGGTACAGTCACGCCCGAGACAACTCTGAGTGCCTCCTCAAATTCTAAGAAATGCGAACTAGGGTCCTACGCCTTTTATTGCCAGTGGATCTTTGTGTTTCAGACAAATGTGCACGCCTCCCAGAGCCCCATGCAATGCACTTAGGGAAATGGGGGAAGGTGCAGTGCAACCCTCTCGCTGACAATGTCTCTCTTGTCTATAATGTATCTATGAGAGAGAGAGAAATAGGCAATGTGAGAGTGAAAAAGTAAAATGGAAATGTGTCTACTGAGACCAGTATAAGGGGAAATCCTCACAATCCAGGACCGACAGTTGATTGGGAGGGCGCTTACAGGTTTCCGACACCAGACCGGTGTCTGAACTCACAAACCCAAACTACAAAGTGATGGGCATTGCCACTAGACTGCCGACCCCCTTTCGGGGCCCCAGCATATATCCTTTAGTCACACCTAGAGTTCCCAGGACAGTGCAGCATTCAGCGATTACACGAAAATATTGACAGCGCTAGGAGGCCATGCAAATGGCAGAGGTATGCTTTACAAAGCCCACGTAGCGTGCACAAAACAGCACATCAGTCAGGCCCACTTGAAGAGATGGTAAAGAGGAAATACTTCTGCTGCATCCAGTAAAACATAGAGATTGGCCTGCTTTAAAGGTTGACCATGTCCTTCATGGGTGTCTGTCAATATGATACTTCCCTGCTGCAAAGTTTACATTCGAAACGCCAGAACAACTAGGCCCAGAGCACAAAGATGCAGTCAGGTTGAAATAACGAGATACTGAAGAGCAATTTTATATTTCAGAGTGGGAAAAGCAAATATGACCACGACGTGATTTGAACACGAAACCTTCGGATCTGGAGTCAGACGCGCTACCATTGCGCCACGAGGTCCAGGCGGCACTCCACCTGGTGTGTCTGATGACAGAATAAAGGTAGGAGACGTACATGCACCTGCAGAGCCTCATTGCTTCTTTAAGTAGACTGGCTAGGATAGCTTCCTTCTGTGCATCAGTACACGCTGCAGCCAAACCCTTCCCATGAAGTCTTGATGTTTATGAATTGAATGGCAAGTTTTGAAAAACTAAAGCAAGCGAGAAGAATTGCTTGCAGTTTATTGGATTTTTTGGACGTCAGCAGACGAGACCTGCGAGAGGTAAACAGAAGTCCATAGTTGGTCACGCTGAATTTTTGAGCCAAAATGCACCGTCCCTGGGTGGGCTTGAACCACCAACCTTTCGGTTAACAGCCGAGCGCGCTAACCGATTGCGCCACAGAGACTCATGCAGTTCTTACACAGGGGCCTGATTGGTGTGCTGTTTGCTTATGCTTCCCAGGCAACCTGAAAATATTTCTAAAATAGCTCTTTTTCCCACAGCAAATCAGGGTATCAAGCACTTCCCTACCTCCCCTAATCCACAAACACAGGGGATTTAGTAGAGGACAGAGCCCATCAACAGTGCACCAAATGTCCTCTGTATATAGAGATCCTCTCTGTGCCCAGGCCCAACCGTGCGGGGGGAGGTGTGGCCCTTATCTTCCCTGAGTGGATTCCTGCCACTGTTACTCCCATGCAGACCTACTCCTCTTTTGAATGTCTTGTCTGCCGACTCTCTCTCTCTCCTAGCCATTCCCTTACCGTGGCTACTATCTATCGGCCACCTGGTCAAATTTCCTCCTTCCTCTCCGAGTGGGCGGACCTCTCCTCCTCACTCCTGTCCTCAACCACTCAACTCCTCTTTCTTGGAGACTTCAACATCCACCTGGATGCCTCCTGTCCCCCCTCTGGACTCTTTCGCAACCTCTCCGACTCTCTCTCACTCTCTATTCTCCCGTCTGGGCCGACTCATTCTGCAGGGCACACTCTTGATGCCCTGATCTCCTCTGACCTTCCCCTCTCTGTCCCTCTCTCCACTCCTCTCTCCTGGAGTGATCACTTTCTCCTCTCCTCCCACCTCACCCTCCCTACTCCACAGGCAAAGCCACCCCCATCACTGCCACCTTCCTTCTCGGTCATCCGACCCATGAAGCGCGTGTCAGTTGAGGCTTTCGCTGCCACCTTCTTGCCCCCTCCTCCCCCTTCGGCTGACTCCCACCCTGACACAGCCCTCTCCACTCTCCACTCCGCTATATCTGATACTCTTGATATCCTTGCCCCTGTCATGAGAATCCGCCTGAAGCCCAAAGCCAAATGTAACTCCTGGTATGACTCGGATCTCGTCACCCTTAAGCGCAAGTGCAGGGTGGCAGAGAGGAAATGGCGTGCTTCATGTTCATCCTCTGACAAACTGGCCTGTCGCCTGCTCCAAAGGCAATACCGGCTCTCCGTTCTCACCAAGAAGAGAGCCCTTATCCAAGCCCGCATCTCTGCGGCATCTAACAATTCGGCCGAACTCTTTAAAATCTGCAAGGAGCTGGCCAACCCTGCTGCAGTCTCTACCTCTCCTGTCCCCTCCCAGGCCCTCTGCACGGCACTGGCCTCTCACTTCATTTCAAAAACTCAGGACATCCTGTCCTCACTCTCCTCCTATAACCTCCCCCCCCTCTATTCCCTGCCCTTTCTCTGGCTCTTCTGCAGCCACCCCTCCTCTCTCCTTCTCTTCCTTTCCCCTTTTTTCTGCTGACGAGGTTTCAAGACAAGTCCGATCTATGAAAGTCTCATCAAAACAGGTCCACCCCTGTTCCTCCAAAACTATCAAGGACCACATTGACTCCTTGGCTCCTGCCCTTGCTGACTTCTGCAGTCACTCCTTCGCCTCTGGAGTCTTCCCATCCCCTCTCAAGCACTCCCTTGTGCACCCCCTTCTTAAGAAACCCTCTTCCGACCCTTCCTGCCCAGCTAACTATCGCCCAATCTCTATCACTCCCTTCCTGGGCAAGCTCCTGGAGAAACTGGCCATCTCCCAGCTTAATCTCCATGCTGAATGTGTTGGTAGTCTTCATGACCATCAGTCTGGCTTCAGAGCTGCCAGAAGCACGGAAACTGCTCTCCTGAACATCCGTGAGGACCTGCTCTCGAACCTTGACTCTAACATTCCATGTGTTCTCATTTTGCTTGATCTCTCTTCTGCCTTTGATACTGTCAACCATACCATCCTGCTCAACCGTCTCCGTGATAACCTCGGTATCACTGGTCAGGCTCTGACGTGGCTGACCTCTTTCCTCTCAAATCGACCCTCCCAGGTCCAACTGGGGTCTTTCCTCTCTGACATATTCTTCTCCACCTGTGGTGTCCCCCAGGGATCTAACCTCTCTCCCTGGCTGTTCAACCAGTATCTGGCACTTCTCGGCCACCACATCGCCGCTCTCTGCCCCTACTTTCACTGCTATGCGGATGATACCCAACTCATTTTCAGGCTACCCTCGGCCTCCTCTTCTCCTTCCCTCATCTCTGACTGTCTTTCTGCTATCCAGGAATGGTGTGCCGCCAACGACCTCTGCCTTAATGCCAGTAAGACTGAAATTCTACTCATCGGCACTCCCACTCCCTCCTTCCCTGCTGCTCTCTGGCCGGCCTCTCTGGGCCCTCTTCCTACTCCTACCTGCAAGGCAAAAAACCTTGGGGTCATCTTCGACTCCACACTCTCCCTCTCTCCTCACATATCCGACGTATCTAAGAAGTCACACTACCAGCTACACCTCCTCAGAGGTATCCTTCCTTTCCTCTCCTTCCCCCAGAAGCTCACTGTCTCTAGAGCCCTGGTTCTCTCTAAGCTGGACTACTGTAACAGCCTCTATCTTAATCTGCCCGCCTCTACTCTCCGCCCTTTGCAACTCATCCAGAACAGGACTGCAAGACTTGTCCTTGGCCTCAAGCCCAGGGACCGTATCTCTCCAGGACTGAAATCACTACACTGGCTCCCAGTGACTGCGATGATCAAGTTCAAAACCCTCTGCATTGTCCACAAGGCCGTCTGGGGCCTTGGGCCAAAATACCTTCAACTCTCTCTTCCTAAATAACTTCCTTCTCGAGCTCTTCGCTCATCCGCCTCCAACTCCCTCAGGGTCAGCCGCTTCTCCAAACAACGAGTTGGGGGCAGATCTCTTTCCACTGCAGGGGCCTCCCTCTGGAACAGCCTTCCTACCTCCCTGAAACTTGAGGAGAACCACCTCCGGTTCCGGAAGCACCTCAAAACCTTCCTCTTTGCCTCCGCTTTCTCTCCCCCTCTCCCCTGCTAATACTACTGAAACTGCACTGAATCTGCAACTGGGCCATTCACCGTTCTCGGCCCAGCCACTCTCCCCTGCACTGCCTCCACGGCAACCCCTGCACTACGGGACTGTGTCTGTATCCATACAGCCCCCCTTCCCAGCACTTGTCTGCACTTACCTCGCACTTGCCACCAGCTGGCCCTTGTTATTTATCCTGTATGCTGTATGCTTATAACCCTGTACTGCACTTTCCCCTCTCCCTTCCCCCATGCACTTTTCCCTTCCCCTCTACCCTTGCACTTGCGCGATCTGAATGACACCTGGCCTAGTAAGATCGTTGTCTGTCTCCCCTTGTCCCCCCCCCCTGCCTCGTCGCGCCTTGAAACACTTGTGTATAGGCGCGTTACAAATGCCTTATCATATCATAGGCATAACTTGCTATGAGGAGAAAGCCACAGTTGCGCACTTGTGTTAAAAGGGGACAGTAGGCTGAACCCAGAGAACACGGGAGAAATGACTCAGGTTTACTGAGTGGAACACTCTGTGTCTTTGTGCCAAAAACAGCAGCGTCTTTTCGGTTAACAGCCGAACGCGCTAACCAATTGCGCCACAGAGACTCACTGGCATGTGTGTTCTGCCTTTGGCCTGATTGCATTGCTATTTTTTTCTGATCGGCAGAAAACCTGAACTTTTTTCTGAAAAAGGCATGCCTCTCTTAGCACTGCAGTGCATTAGACTGCTCCCTTGCTTCCCTGAGTCCCCAAATACACAACCACCTTGGGCACAATAGAAGACACATTCCAGCAGATTTAGCAAGAGTGCACCAAGGATTCTATATGTAGGTACCTTTCTGAGAAGCAAGACCTGCAGTTGCATTCTTCTGTTAAAAGATGGCAGCAGAGTGCACCAAGAGAACTTGGGGGAAGTAGCCTATGTTAACTACTTGCCATGCTCTTTATAGATCCCTCTGTTTGACTGGGTGAATTCTAATTTCTGGGGTAGAGTAAGCAATTTTTGGATCTAGATGCTGTGCGCAACAGGAATGCTATATACTGCACTGTACTGCTACTGAAAAGTTACCAATTTTACAGGATGTTCAGGTAAGCTTTGTTTCAGAAAACAACTTGCTAGAGGCACTAAGACAGATTACTGGGACAAAGGAAGAGGGTTTGGGGATTAGCACATCTCCTATGAAAGGTACAGTCACGCCCGAGACAACTCTGAGTGTCACCTCAAATTCTAAGAAATGCAAACTAGGGACCTACGCTTTTTATTGCCAGTGGATCTTTGTGTTTCAGACAAATGTGCACGCCTCCCAGAGCCCCATGCAATGCACTTAGGGAAAGGGGGGAAGGTGCTGTGAAGCCCTCTCGCTGACAATGTCTCTCTTGTCTATAATGTAACTATGAGAGAGAGAGAAATAGGCAATGCGAGAGTGAAAAAGTAAAATGGAAATGTGTCTACTGAGACCAGTATAAGAGGAAATCCTCACAATCCAGGACCGACAGTTGATTGGGAGGGCGCTTACAGGTTTCCGACACCAGACCGGTACCTGAACTCACAAACCCAAACTGCAAAGTGATGGGCATTGCCACTAGACTGCCGACCCCCTTTCGGGGCCCCAGCATATATCGTTTAGTCACACCTAGAGTTCCCAGGACAGTGCAGCATTCAGCGATTACACGAAAATATTGACAGCGCTAGGAGGCCATGCAAATGGCAGAGGTATGCTTTACAAAGCCCACGTAGCATGCACAAAACAGCACATCAGTCAGGCCCACTTGAAGAGATGGTAAAGAGGAAATACTTCTGCTGCATCCAGTAAAACATAGAGATTGTCCTGCTTTAAAGGTTGACCATGTCCTTCATGGGTGTCTGTCAATATGATACTTCCCTGCTGCAAAGTTTCCATTCAAAACCCCAGAACAACTAGGCCCAGAGCACAAAGATGCAGTCAGGTTGAAATAACGAGATACTGAAGAGCAATTTTGTATTTCAGAGTGGGAAAAGCAAATCTGACCCCGACGTGATTTGAACACGCAACCTTCTGATCTGGAGTCAGACGCGCTACCATTGCGCCACGAGGTCCTTGTGGCAATGCTCCTGGTGTGTCTGATGACAGAATAAAGGTAGGAGACGTACATGCACCTGCAGAGCCTCATTGCTTCTTTAAGTAGACTGGCTAGGATAACTTCCTTCTGTGCATCAGTACACGCTGCAGCCAAACCCTTCCCATGAAGTCTTGATGTTTATGAATTGAATGGCAAGTTTTGAAAAACTAAAGCAAGCGAGAAGAATTGCTTGCAGTTTATTGGATTTTTTGGACGTCAGCAGACGAGACCTGCGAGAGGTAAACAGAAGTTCATAGTTGGTCATGCTGAATTTTTGAGCCAAAATGCATCGTCCCTGGGTGGGCTTGAACCACCAATCTTTCGGTTAACAGCCGAACGCGCTAACCGATTGCGCCACAGAGACTCATGCATTGCTTACACTGGGGCCTGATTGGTGTGCTGTTTGCTTATGCTTCCCAGGCAACCTGAAAATATTTCTAAAATAGCTCTATTTCCCACAGCAAATCAGGGTATCAAGCACTTCCCTACCTCCCCTAATCCACAAACACAGGGGATTTAGTAGAGGACAGAGCCCATCAACAGTGCACCAAATGTCCTCTGTGTAGGCATAACTTGCTATGAGGAGAAAGCCACAGTTGCGCACTTGTGTTAAAAGGGGACAGTAGGCTGAACCCAGAGAACACGGGAGAAATGACTCAGGTTTACTGAGTGGAACACTCTGTGTCTTTGTGCCAAAAACAGCAGCGTCTTTTCGGTTAACAGCCGAACGCGCTAACCAATTGCGCCACAGAGACTCACTGGCATGTGTGCTCTGCCTTTGGCCTGATTGCATTGCTATTTTTTTCTGATTGGCAGAAAACCTGAACTTTTTTCTGAAAAAGGCATGCCTCTCTTAGCACTGCAGTGCATTAGACTGCTCCCTTGCTTCCCTGAGTCCCCAAATACACAACCACCCTGGGCACAATAGAAGACACATTGCAGCAGATTTAGCAAGAGTGCACCAAGGATTCTATATGTAGGTACCTTGCTGAGAAGCAAGACCTGCAGTTGCATTCTTCTGTTAAAAGAGGGCAGCAGAGTGCACCAAGAGAACTTGGGGGAAGTAGCTTATGTTAACTACTTGCCATGCTCTTTATAGATCCCTCTGTTTGACTGGGTGAATTCTAATTTCTGGGGTAGAGTAAGCAATTTTTGGATCTAGATGCTGTGCGCAACAGGAATGCTATATACTGCACTGTACTGCTACTGAAAAGTTCCCAATTTTACAGGATGTTCAGGTAAGCTTTGTTTCAGAAAACAACTTGCTACAGGTCCTAGGACAGATTACTGGGACAAAGGAAGAGGGTTTGGGGATTAGCACATCTCCTATGAAAGGTACAGTCACGCCCGAGACAACTCTGAGTGTCACCTCAAATTCTAAGAAATGCAAACTAGGGACCTACGCTTTTTATTGCCAGTGGATCTTTGTGTTTCAGACAAATGTGCACGCCTCCCAGAGCCCCATGCAATGCACTTAGGGAAAGGGGGGAAGGTGCTGTGAAGCCCTCTCGCTGACAATGTCTCTCTTGTCTATAATGTAACTATGAGAGAGAGAGAAATAGGCAATGCGAAAGTGAAAAAGTAAAATGGAAATGTGTCTACTGAGACCAGTATAAGGGGAAATCCTCACAATCCAGGACCGACAGTTGATTGGGAGGGCGCTTACAGGTTTCCGACACCAGACCGGTACCTGAACTCACAAACCCAAACTGCAAAGTGATGGGCATTGCCACTAGACTGCCGACCCCCTTTCGGGGCCCCAGCATATATCCTTTAGTCACACCTAGAGTTCCCAGGACAGTGCAGCATTCAGCGATTACACGAAAATATTGACAGCGCTAGGAGGCCATGCAAATGGCAGAGGTATGCTTTACAAAGCCCACGTAGCGTGCACAAAACAGCACATCAGTCAGGCCCACTTGAAGAGATGGTAAAGAGGAAATACTTCTGCTGCATCCAGTAAAACATAGAGATTGGCCTGCTTTAAAGGTTGACCATGTCCTTCATGGGTGTCTGTCAATATGATACTTCCCTGCTGCAAAGCTTACATTCGAAACGCCAGAACAACTAGGCCCAGAGCACAAAGATGCAGTCAGGTTGAAATAACGAGATACTGAAGAGCAATCTTGTATTTCAGAGTGGGAAAAGGAAGTATGACCCCGACGTGATTTAAACACGCAACCTTCTGATCTGGAGTCAGACGCGCTACCATTGCGCCACGAGGTCCTTGTGGCATTGCTCCTGGTGTGTCTGATGACAGAATAAAGGTAGGAGACGTACATGCACCTGCAGAGCCTCATTGCTTCTTTAAGTAGACTGGCTAGGATAACTTCCTTCTGTGCATCAGTACACGCTGCAGCCAAACCCTTCCCATGAAGTCTTGATGTTTATGAATTGAACGGCATGTTTTGAAAAACTAAAGCAAGCGAGAAGAATTGCTTGCAGTTTATTGGATTTTTTGGACGTCAGCAGACGAGACCTGCGAGAGGTAGACAGAAGTTCATAGTTGGTCATGCTGAATTTTTGAGCCAAAATGCATCGTCCCTGGGTGGGCTTGAACCACCAATCTTTCGGTTAACAGCCGAACGCGCTAACCGATTGCGCCACAGAGACTCATGCATTGCTTACACTGGGGCCTGATTGGTGTGCTGTTTGCTTATGCTTCCCAGGCAACCTGAAAATATTTCTAAAATAGCTCTATTTCCCACAGCAAATCAGGGTATCAAGCACTTCCCTACCTCCCCTAATCCACAAACACAGGGGATTTAGTAGAGGACAGAGCCCATCAACAGTGCACCAAATGTCCTCTGTGTAGGCATAACTTGCTATGAGGAGAAAGCCACAGTTGCGCACTTGTGTTAAAAGGGGACAGTAGGCTGAACCCAGAGAACACGGGAGAAATGACTCAGGTTTACTGAGTGGAACACTCTGTGTCTTTGTGCCAAAAACAGCAGCGTCTTTTCGGTTAACAGCCGAACGCGCTAACCAATTGCGCCACAGAGACTCACTGGCATGTGTGCTCTGCCTTTGGCCTGATTGCATTGCTATTTTTTTCTGATTGGCAGAAAACCTGAACTTTTTTCTGAAAAAGGCATGCCTCTCTTAGCACTGCAGTGCATTAGACTGCTCCCTTGCTTCCCTGAGTCCCCAAATACACAACCACCCTGGGCACAATAGAAGACACATTCCAGCAGATTTAGCAAGAGTGCACCAAGGATTCTATATGTAGGTACCTTGCTGAGAAGCAAGACCTGCAGTTGCATTCTTCTGTTAAAAGAGGGCAGCAGAGTGCACCAAGAGAACTTGGGGGAAGTAGCTTATGTTAACTACTTGCCATGCTCTTTATAGATCCCTCTGTTTGACTGGGTGAATTCTAATTTCTGGGGTAGAGTAAGCAATTTTTGGATCTAGATGCTGTGCGCAACAGGAATGCTATATACTGCACTGTACTGCTACTGAAAAGTTACCAATTTTACAGGATGTTCAGGTAAGCTTTGTTTCAGAAAACAACTTGCTAGAGGCACTAAGACAGATTACTGGGACAAAGGAAGAGGGTTTGGGGATTAGCACATCTCCTATGAAAGGTACAGTCACGCCCGAGACAACTCTGAGTGTCACCTCAAATTCTAAGAAATGCAAACTAGGGACCTACGCTTTTTATTGCCAGTGGATCTTTGTGTTTCAGACAAATGTGCACGCCTCCCAGAGCCCCTTGCAATGCACTTAGGGAAATGGGGGAAGGTGCTGTGAAGCCCTCTCGCTGACAATGTCTCTCTTGTCTATAATGTATCTATGAGAGAGAGAGAAATAGGCAATGCGAGAGTGAAAAAGTAAAATGGAAATGTGTCTACTGAGACCAGTATAAGGGGAAATCCTCACAATCCAGGACCGACAGTTGATTGGGAGGGCGCTTACAGGTTTCCGACACCAGACCGGTACCTGAACTCACAAACCCAAACTGCAAAGTGATGGGCATTGCCACTAGACTGCCGACCCCCTTTCGGGGCCCCAGTATATATCCTTTAGTCACACCTAGAGTTCCCAGGACAGTGCAGCATTCAGCGATTACACGAAAATATTGACAGCGCTAGGAGGCCATGCAAATGGCAGAGGTATGCTTTACAAAGCCCACGTAGCGTGCACAAAACAGCACATCAGTCAGGCCCACTTGAAGAGATGGTAAAGAGGAAATACTTCTGCTGCATCCAGTAAAACATAGAGATTGGCCTGCTTTAAAGGTTGACCATGTCCTTCATGGGTGTCTGTCAATATGATACTTCCCTGCTGCAAAGCTTACATTCGAAACGCCAGAACAACTAGGCCCAGAGCACAAAGATGCAGTCAGGTTGAAATAACGAGATACTGAAGAGCAATTTTATATTTCAGAGTGGGAAAAGCAAATATGACCCCGACGTGATTTGAACACGCAACCTTCTGATCTGGAGTCAGACGCGCTACCATTGCGCCACGAGGTCCTTGCGGCAGTCCACCTGGTGTGTCTGATGACAGAATAAAGGTAGGAGACGTACATGCACCTGCAAAGCCTCATTGCTTCTTTAAGTAGACTGGCTAGGATAGCTTCCTTCTGTGCATCAGTACACGCTGCAGCCAAACCCTTCCCATGAAGTCTTGATGTTTATGAATTGAATGGCAAGTTTTGAAAAACTAAAGCAAGCGAGAAGAATTGCTTGCAGTTTATTGGATTTTTTGGACGTCAGTAGACGAGACCTGCGAGAGGTAAACAGAAGTTCATAGTTGGTCATGCTGAATTTTTGAGACAAAATGCATCGTCCCTGGGTGGGCTTGAACCACCAACCTTACGATTAAGAGCTGAACGCGCTAACCGATTGCGCCACAGAGACTCATGCAGTGCTTACACTGGGGCCTGATTGGTGTGCTGTTTGCTTATGCTTCCCAGGCAACCTGAAAATATTTCTAAAATAGCTCTATTTCCCACAGCAAATCAGGGTATCAAGCACTTCCCTACCTCCCGTAATCCACAAACACAGGGGATTTAGTAGAGGACAGAGCCCATCAACAGTGCACCAAATGTCCTCTGTGTAGGCATAACTTGCTATGAGGAGAAAGCCACAGTTGCGCAATTGTGTTAAAAGGGGACAGTAGGCTGAACCCAGAGAACACGGGAGAAATGACTCAGGTTTACTGAGTGGAACACTCTGTGTCTTTGTGCCAAAAACAGCAGCGTCTTTTTGGTTAACAGCCGAACGCGCTAACCAATTGCACCACAGAGACTCACTGGCATGTGTGTTCTGCCTTTGGCCTGATTGCATTGCTATTTTTTTCTGATTGGCAGAAAACCTGAACTTTTTTCTGAAAAAGGCATGCCTCTCTTAGCACTGCAGTGCATTAGACTGCTCCCTTGCTTCCCTGAGTCGCCAAATACACAACCACCTTGGGCACAATAGAAGACACATTCCAGCAGATTTAGCAAGAGTGCACCAAGGTTTCTATATGTAGGTACCTTTCTGAGAAGCAAGACCTGCAGTTGCATTCTTCTGTTAAAATATGGCAGCAGAGTGCACCAAGAGAACTTGGGGGAAGTAGCTTATGTTAACTACTTGCCATGCTCTTTATAGATCCCTCTGTTTGACTGGGTGAATTCTAATTTCTGGGGTAGAGTAAGCAATTTTTGGATCTAGATGCTGTGCGCAACAGGAATGCTATATACTGCACTGTACTGCTACTGAAAAGTTACCAATTTTACAGGATGTTCAGGTAAGCTTTGTTTCAGAAAACAACTTGCTAGAGGCACTAAGACAGATTACTGGGACAAAGGAAGAGGGTTTGGGGATTAGCACATCTCCTATGAAAGGTACAGTCACGCCCGAGACAACTCTGAGTGTCACCTCAAATTCTAAGAAATGCAAACTAGGGACCTACGCTTTTTATTGCCAGTGGATCTTTGTGTTTCAGACAAATGTGCACGCCTCCCAGAGCCCCATGCAATGCACTTAGGGAAAGGGGGGAAGGTGCTGTGCAACCCTCTCGCTGACAATGTCTCTCTTGTCTATAATGTATCTATGACAGAGAGAGAAATAGGCAATGCGAGAGTGAAAAAGTAAAATGGAAATGTGTCTACTGAGACCAGTATAAGAGGAAATCCTCACAATCCAGGACCGACAGTTGATTGGGAGGTCGCTTACAGGTTTCCGACACCAGACCGGTACCTGAACTCACAAACCCAAACTGCAAAGTGATGGGCATTGCCACTAGACTGCCGACCCCCTTTCGGGGCCCCAACATATATCCTTTAGTCACACCTAGAGTTCCCAGGACAGTGCAGCATTCAGCGATTACACGAAAATATTGACAGCGCTAGGAGGCCATGCAAATGGCAGAGGTATGCTTTACAAAGCCCACGTAGCGTGCACAAAACAGCACATCAGTCAGGCCCACTTGAAGAGATGGTAAAGAGGAAATACTTCTGCTGCATCCAGTAAAACATAGAGATTGGCCTGCTTTAAAGCTTGACCATGTCCTTCATGTGTGTCTGTCAATATGATACTTCCCTGCTGCAAAGCTTACATTCGAAACGCCAGAACAACTAGGCCCAGAGCACAAAGATGCAGTCAGGTTGAAATAACGAGATACTGAAGAGCAATTTTGTATTTCAGAGTGGGAAAAGCAAATATGACCCCGACGTGATTTGAACACGCAACCTTCTGATCTGGAGTCAGACGCGCTACCATTGCGCCACGAGGTCCTTGTGGCAGTCCACCTGGTGTGTCTGATGACAGAATAAAGGTAGGAGACGTACATGCACCTGCAGAGCCTCATTGCTTCTTTAAGTAGACTGGCTAGGATAGCTTCCTTCTGTGCATCAGTACACGCTGCAGCCAAACCCTTCCCATGAAGTCTTGATGTTTATGAATTGAATGGCAAGTTTTGAAAAACTAAAGCAAGCGAGAAGAATTGCTTGCAGTTTATTGGATTTTTTGGACGTCAGCAGACGAGACCTGCGAGAGGTAAACAGAAGTTCATAGTTGGTCATGCTGAATTTTTGAGCCAAAATGCACCGTCCCTGGGTGGGCTTGATCCACCAACCTTTCGGTTAACAGCCGAACGCGCTAACCGATTGCGCCACAGAGACTCATGCAGTGCTTACACTGGGGCCTGATTGGTGTGCTGTTTGCTTATGCTTCCCTGGCAACCTGAAAATATTTCTAAAATAGCTCTATTTCCCACAGCAAATCAGGGTATCAAGCACTTCCCTACCTCCCCTAATCCACAAACACAGGGGATTTAGTAGAGGACAGAGCCCATCAACAGTGCACCAAATGTCCTCTGTGTAGGCATAACTTGCTATGAGGAGAAAGCCACAGTTGCGCACTTGTGTTAAAAGGGGACAGTAGGCTGAACCCAGAGAACACGGGAGAAATGACTCAGGTTTACTGAGTGGAACACTCTGTGTCTTTGTGCCAAAAACAGCAGCGTCTTTTCGGTTAACAGCCGAACGCGCTAACCAATTGCGCCACAGAGACTCACTGGCATGTGTGTTCTGCCTTTGGCCTGATTGCATTGCTATTTTTTTCTGATTGGCAGAAAACCTGAACTTGTTTCTGAAAAAGGCATGCCTCTCTTAGCACTGCAGTGCATTAGACTGCTCCCTTGCTTCCCTGAGTCCCCAAATACACAACCACCTTGGGCACAATAGAAGACACATTCCAGCAGATTTAGCAAGAGTGCACCAAGGATTCTATATGTAGGTACCTTGCTGAGAAGCAAGACCTGCAGTTGCATTCTTCTGTTAAAAGAGGGCAGCAGAGTGCACCAAGAGAACTTGGGGGAAGTAGCTTATGTTAACTACTTGCCATGCTCTTTATAGATCCCTCTGTTTGACTGGGTGAATTCTAATTTCTGGGGTAGAGTAAGCAATTTTTGGATCTAGATGCTGTGCGCAACAGGAATGCTATATACTGCACTGTACTGCTACTGAAAAGTTACCAATTTTACAGGATGTTCAGGTAAGCTTTGTTTCAGAAAACAACTTGCTAGAGACACTAAGACAGATTACTGGGACAAAGGAAGAGGGTTTGGGGATTAGCACATCTCCTATGAAAGGTACAGTCACGCCCGAGACAACTCTGAGTGTCACCTCAAATTCTAAGAAATGCAAACTAGGGACCTACGCTTTTTATTGCCAGTGGATCTTTGTGTTTCAGACAAATGTGCACGCCTCCCAGAGCCCCTTGCAATGCACTTAGGGAAATGGGGGAAGGTGCTGTGAAGCCCTCTCGCTGACAATGTCTCTCTTGTCTATAATGTATCTATGAGAGAGAGAGAAATAGGCAATGCGAGAGTGAAAAAGTAAAATGGAAATGTGTCTACTGAGACCAGTATAAGGGGAAATCCTCACAATCCAGGACCGACAGTTGATTGGGAGGGCGCTTACAGGTTTCCGACACCAGACCGGTACCTGAACTCACAAACCCAAACTGCAAAGTGATGGGCATTGCCACTAGACTGCCGACCCCCTTTTGGGGCCCCAGTATATATCCTTTAGTCACACCTAGAGTTCCCAGGACAGTGCAGCATTCAGCGATTACACGAAAATATTGACAGCGCTAGGAGGCCATGCAAATGGCAGAGGTATGCTTTACAAAGCCCACGTAGCGTGCACAAAACAGCACATCAGTCAGGCCCACTTGAAGAGATGGTAAAGAGGAAATACTTCTGCTGCATCCAGTAAAACATAGAGATTGGCCTGCTTTAAAGGTTGACCATGTCCTTCATGGGTGTCTGTCAATATGATACTTCCCTGCTGCAAAGCTTACATTCGAAACGCCAGAACAACTAGGCCCAGAGCACAAAGATGCAGTCAGGTTGAAATAACGAGATACTGAAGAGCAATTTTATATTTCAGAGTGGGAAAAGCAAATATGACCCCGACGTGATTTGAACACGCAACCTTCGCGCTACCATTGCGCCACGAGGTCCTTGTGGCAGTCCACCTGGTGTGTCTGATGACAGAATAAAGGTACGAGACGTACATGCACCTGCAGAGCCTCATTGCTTCTTTAAGTAGACTGGCTAGGATAGCTTCCTTCTGTGCATCAGTACACGCTGCAGCCAAACCCTTCCCATGAAGTCTTGATGTTTATGAATTGAATGGCAAGTTTTGAAAAACTAAAGCAAGCGAGAAGAATTGCTTGCAGTTTATTGGATTTTTTGGACGTCAGCAGACGAGACCTGCGAGAGGTAGACAGAAGTTCATAGTTGGTCATGCTGAATTTTTGAGCCAAAATGCATCGTCCCTGGGTGGGCTTGAACCACCAATCTTTCGGTTAACAGCCGAACGCGCTAACCGATTGCGCCACAGAGACTCATGCAGTGCTTACACTGGGGCCTGATTGGTGTGCTGTTTGCTTATGCTCCCCAGGCAACCTGAAAATATTTCTAAAATAGCTCTATTTCCCACAGCAAATCAGGGTATCAAGCACTTCCCTACCTCCCCTAATCCACAAACACAGGGGATTTAGTAGAGGACAGAGCCCATCAACAGTGCACCAAATGTCCTCTGTGTAGGCATAACTTGCTATGAGGAGAAAGCCACAGTTGCGCACTTGTGTTAAAAGGGGACAGTAGGCTGAACCCAGAGAACACGGGAGAAATGACTCAGGTTTACTGAGTGGAACACTCTGTGTCTTTGTGCCAAAAACAGCAGCGTCTTTTCGGTTAACAGCCGAACGCGCTAACCAATTGCGCCACAGAGACTCACTGGCATGTGTGCTCTGCCTTTGGCCTGATTGCATTGCTATTTTTTTCTGATTGGCAGAAAACCTGAACTTTTTTCTGAAAAAGGCATGCCTCTCTTAGCACTGCAGTGCATTAGACTGCTCCCTTGCTTCCCTGAGTCCCCAAATACACAACCACCCTGGGCACAATAGAAGACACATTCCAGCAGATTTAGCAAGAGTGCACCAAGGATTCTATATGTAGGTACCTTGCTGAGAAGCAAGACCTGCAGTTGCATTCTTCTGTTAAAAGAGGGCAGCAGAGTGCACCAAGAGAACTTGGGGGAAGTAGCTTATGTTAACTACTTGCCATGCTCTTTATAGATCCCTCTGTTTGACTGGGTGAATTCTAATTTCTGGGGTAGAGTAAGCAATTTTTGGATCTAGATGCTGTGCGCAACAGGAATGCTATATACTGCACTGTACTGCTACTGAAAAGTTACCAATTTTACAGGATGTTCAGGTAAGCTTTGTTTCAGAAAACAACTTGCTACAGGTCCTAGGACAGATTACTGGGACAAAGGAAGAGGGTTTTGGGATTAGCATATCTCCTATGAAAGGTACAGTCACGCCCGAGACAACTCTGAGTGTCACCTCAAATTCTAAGAAATGCAAACTAGGGACCTACGCTTTTTATTGCCAGTGGATCTTTGTGTTTCAGACAAATGTGCACGCCTCCCAGAGCCCCTTGCAATGCACTTAGGGAAATGGGGGAAGGTGCTGTGAAGCCCTCTCGCTGACAATGTCTCTCTTGTCTATAATGTATCTATGAGAGAGAGAGAAATAGGCAATGCGAGAGTGAAAAAGTAAAATGGAAATGTGTCTACTGAGACCAGTATAAGGGGAAATCCTCACAATCCAGGACCGACAGTTGATTGGGAGGGCGCTTACAGGTTTCCGACACCAGACCGGTACCTGAACTCACAAACCCAAACTGCAAAGTGATGGGCATTGCCACTAGATTGCCGACCCCCTTTCGGGGCCCCAGCATATATCCTTTAGTCACACCTAGAGTTCCCAGGACAGTGCAGCATTCAGCGATTACACGAAAATATTGACAGCGCTAGGAGGCCATGCAAATGGCAGAGGTATGCTTTACAAAGCCCACGTAGTGTGCACAAAACAGCACATCAGTCAGGCCCACTTGAAGAGATGGTAAAGAGGAAATACTTCTGCTGCATCCAGTAAAACATAGAGATTGGCCTGCTTTAAAGGTTGACCATGTCCTTCATGGGTGTCTGTCAATATGATACTTCCCTGCTGCAAAGCTTACATTCGAAACGCCAGAACAACTAGGCCCAGAGCACAAAGATGCAGTCAGGTTGAAATAACGAGATACTGAAGAGCAATTTTATATTTCAGAGTGGGAAAAGCAAATATGACCCCGACGTGATTTGAACACGCAACCTTCTGATCTGGAGTCAGACGCGCTACCATTGCGCCACGAGGTCCTTGTGGCAGTCCACCTGGTGTGTCTGATGACAGAATAAAGGTAGGAGACGTACATGCACCTGCAAAGCCTCATTGCTTCTTTAAGTAGACTGGCTAGGATAGCTTCCTTCTGTGCATCAGTACACGCTGCAGCCAAACCCTTCCCATGAAGTCTTGATGTTTATGAATTGAATGGCAAGTTTTGAAAAACTAAAGCAAGCGAGAAGAATTGCTTGCAGTTTATTGGATTTTTTGGACGTCAGTAGACGAGACCTGCGAGAGGTAAACAGAAGTTCATAGTTGGTCATGCTGAATTTTTGAGACAAAATGCATCGTCCCTGGGTGGGCTTGAACCACCAACCTTACGATTAAGAGCCGAACGCGCTAACCGATTGCGCCACAGAGACTCATGCAGTGCTTACACTGGGGCCTGATTGGTGTGCTGTTTGCTTATGCTTCCCAGGCAACCTGAAAATATTTCTAAAATAGCTCTATTTCCCACAGCAAATCAGGGTATCAAGCACTTCCCTACCTCCCGTAATCCACAAACACAGGGGATTTAGTAGAGGACAGAGCCCATCAACAGTGCACCAAATGTCCTCTGTGTAGGCATAACTTGCTATGAGGAGAAAGCCACAGTTGCGCACTTGTGTTAAAAGGGGACAGTAGGCTGAACCCAAAGAACACGGGAGAAATGACTCAGGTTTAATGAGTGGAACACTCTGTGTCTTTGTGCCAAAAACAGCAGCGTCTTTTCGGTTAACAGCCGAACGCGCTAACCAATTGCGCCACAGAGACTCACTGGCATGTGTGTTCTGCCTTTGGCCTGATTGCATTGCTATTTTTTTCTGATTGGCAGAAAACCTGAACTTTTTTCTGAAAAAGGCATGCCTCTCTTAGCACTGCAGTGCATTAGACTGCTCCCTTGCTTCCCTGAGTCGCCAAATACACAACCACCTTGGGCACAATAGAAGACACATTCCAGCAGATTTAGCAAGAGTGCACCAAGGTTTCTATATGTAGGTACCTTTCTGAGAAGCAAGACCTGCAGTTGCATTCTTCTGTTAAAAGATGGCAGCAGAGTGCACCAAGAGAACTTGGGGGAAGTAGCTTATGTTAACTACTTGCCATGCTCTTTATAGATCCCTCTGTTTGACTGGGTGAATTCTAATTTCTGGGGTAGAGTAAGCAATTTTTGGATCTAGATGCTGTGCGCAACAGGAATGCTATATACTGCACTGTACTGCTACTGAAAAGTTACCAATTTTACAGGATGTTCAGGTAAGCTTTGTTTCAGAAAACAACTTGCTAGAGGCACTAAAACAGATTACTGGGACAAAGGAAGAGGGTTTGGGGATTAGCACATCTCCTATGAAAGGTACAGTCACGCCCGAGACAACTCATAGTGTCACCTCAAATTCTAAGAAATGCAAACTAGGGACCTACGCTTTTTATTGCCAGTGGATCTTTGTGTTTCAGACAAATGTGCACGCCTCCCAGAGCCCCATGCAATGCACTTAGGGAAAGGGGGGAAGGTGCTGTGAAGCCCTCTCGCTGACAATGTCTCTCTTGTCTATAATGTATCTATGAGAGAGAGAGAAATAGGCAATGCGAGAGTGAAAAAGTAAAATGGAAATGTGTCTACTGAGACCAGTATAAGAGGAAATCCTCACAATCCAGGACCGACAGTTGATTGGGAGGGCGCTTACAGTTTTCTGACACCAGACCGGTTCCTGAACTCACAAACCCAAACTGCAAAGTGATGGGCATTGCCACTAGACTGCCGACCCCCTTTCGGGGCCCCAGCATATATCCTTTAGTCACACCTAGAGTTCCCAGGACAGTGCAGCATTCAGCGATTACACGAAAATATTGACAGCGCTAGGAGGCCATGCAAATGGCAGAGGTATGCTTTACAAAGCCCACGTAGCGTGCACAAAACAGCACATCAGTCAGGCCCACTTGAAGAGATGGTAAAGAGGAAATACTTCTGCTGCATCCAGTAAAACATAGAGATTGGCCTGCTTTAAAGGTTGACCATGTCCTTCATGGGTGTCTGTCAATATGATACTTCCCTGCTGCAAAGTTTCCATTCAAAACCCCAGAACAACTAGGCCCAGAGCACAAAGATGCAGTCAGGTTGAAATAACGAGATACTGAAGAGCAATCTTGTATTTCAGAGTGGGAAAAGGAAGTATGACCCCGACGTGATTTGAACACGCAACCTTCTGATCTGGAGTCAGACGCGCTACCATTGCGCCACGAGGTCCTTGTGGCATTGCTCCTGGTGTGTCTGATGACAGAATAAAGGTAGGAGACGTACATGCACCTGCAGAGCCTCATTGCTTCTTTAAGTAGACTGGCTAGGATAACTTCCTTCTGTGCATCAGTACACGCTGCAGCCAAACCCTTCCCATGAAGTCTTGATGTTTATGAATTGAACGGCATGTTTTGAAAAACTAAAGCAAGCGAGAAGAATTGCTTGCAGTTTATTGGATTTTTTGGACGTCAGCAGACGAGACCTGCGAGAGGTAAACAGAAGTTCATAGTTGGTCATGCTGAATTTTTGAGCCAAAATGCATCGTCCCTGGGTGGGCTTGAACCACCAATCTTTCGGTTAACAGCCGAACGCGCTAACCGATTGCGCCACAGAGACTCATGCATTGCTTACACTGGGGCCTGATTGGTGTGCTGTTTGCTTATGCTTCCCAGGCAACCTGAAAATATTTCTAAAATAGCTCTATTTCCCACAGCAAATCAGAGTATCAAGCACTTCCCTACCTCCCCTAATCCACAAACACAGGGGATTTAGTAGAGGACAGAGCCCATCAACAGTGCACCAAATGTCCTCTGTGTAGGCATAACTTGCTATGAGGAGAAAGCCACAGTTGCGCACTTGTGTTAAAAGGGGACAGTAGGCTGAACCCAGAGAACACGGGAGAAATGACTCAGGTTTACTGAGTGGAACACTCTGTGTCTTTGTGCCAAAAACAGCAGCGTCTTTTCGGTTAACAGCCGAACGCGCTAACCAATTGCGCCACAGAGACTCACTGGCATGTGTGCTCTGCCTTTGGCCTGATTGCATTGCTATTTTTTTCTGATTGGCAGAAAACCTGAACTTTTTTCTGAAAAAGGCATGCCTCTCTTAGCACTGCAGTGCATTAGACTGCTCCCTTGCTTCCCTGAGTCCCCAAATACACAACCACCCTGGGCACAATAGAAGACACATTCCAGCAGATTTAGCAAGAGTGCACCAAGGATTCTATATGTAGGTACCTTGCCGAGAAGCAAGACCTGCAGTTGCATTCTTCTGTTAAAAGAGGGCAGCAGAGTGCACCAAGAGAACTTGGGGGAAGTAGCTTATGTTAACTACTTGCCATGCTCTTTATAGATCCCTCTGTTTGACTGGGTGAATTCTAATTTCTGGGGTAGAGTAAGCAATTTTTGGATCTAGATGCTGTGCGCAACAGGAATGCTATATACTGCACTGTACTGCTACTGAAAAGTTACCAATTTTACAGGATGTTCAGGTAAGCTTTGTTTCAGAAAACAACTTGCTAGAGACACTAAGACAGATTACTGGGACAAAGGAAGAGGGTTTGGGGATTAGCACATCTCCTATGAAAGGTACAGTCACGCCCGAGACAACTCTGAGTGTCACCTCAAATTCTAAGAAATGCAAACTAGGGACCTACGCTTTTTATTGCCAGTGGATCTTTGTGTTTCAGACAAATGTGCACGCCTCCCAGAGCCCCTTGCAATGCACTTAGGGAAATGGGGGAAGGTGCTGTGAAGCCCTCTCGCTGACAATGTCTCTCTTGTCTATAATGTATCTATGAGAGAGAGAGAAATAGGCAATGCGAGAGTGAAAAAGTAAAATGGAAATGTGTCTACTGAGACCAGTATAAGGGGAAATCCTCACAATCCAGGACCGACAGTTGATTGGGAGGGCGCTTACAGGTTTCCGACACCAGACCGGTACCTGAACTCACAAACCCAAACTGCAAAGTGATGGGCCTTGCCACTAGACTGCCGACCCCCTTTCGGGGCCCCAGTATATATCCTTTAGTCACACCTAGAGTTCCCAGGACAGTGCAGCATTCAGCGATTACACGAAAATATTGACAGCGCTAGGAGGCCATGCAAATGGCAGAGGTATGCTTTACAAAGCCCACGTAGCGTGCACAAAACAGCACATCAGTCAGGCCCACTTGAAGAGATGGTAAAGAGGAAATACTTCTGCTGCATCCAGTAAAACATAGAGATTGGCCTGCTTTAAAGGTTGACCATGTCCTTCATGGGTGTCTGTCAATATGATACTTCCCTGCTGCAAAGTTTACATTCGAAACGCCAGAACAACTAGGCCCAGAGCACAAAGATGCAGTCAGGTTGAAATAACGAGATACTGAAGAGCAATTTTATATTTCAGAGTGGGAAAAGCAAATATGACCCCGACGTGATTTGAACACGCAACCTTCTGATCTGGAGTCAGACGCGCTACCATTGCGCCACGAGGTCCATGCGGCAGTCCACCTGGTGTGTCTGATGACAGAATAAAGGTAGGAGACGTACATGCACCTGCAGAGCCTCATTGCTTCTTTAGGTAGACTGGCTAGGATAGCTTCCTTCTGTGCATCAGTACACGCTGCAGCCAAACCCTTCCCATGAAGTCTTGATGTTTATGAATTGAATGGCAAGTTTTGAAAAACTAAAGCAAGCGAGAAGAATTGCTTGCAGTTTATTGGATTTTTTGGACGTCAGTAGACGAGACCTGCGAGAGGTAAACAGAAGTTCATAGTTGGTCATGCTGAATTTTTGAGACAAAATGCATCGTCCCTGGGTGGGCTTGAACCACCAACCTTACGATTAAGAGCCGAACGCGCTAACCGATTGCGCCACAGAGACTCATGCAGTGCTTACACTGGGGCCTGATTGGTGTGCTGTTTGCTTATGCTTCCCAGGCAACCTGAAAATATTTCTAAAATAGCTCTATTTCCCACAGCAAATCAGGGTATCAAGCACTTCCCTACCTCCCCTAATCCACAAACACAGGGGATTTAGTAGAGGACAGAGCCCATCAACAGTGCACCAAATGTCCTCTGTGTAGGCATAACTTGCTATGAGGAGAAAGCCACAGTTGCGCACTTGTGTTAAAAGGGGACAGTAGGCTGAACCCAGAGAACACGGGAGAAATGACTCAGGTTTACTGAGTGGAACACTCTGTGTCTTTGTGCCAAAAACAGCAGCGTCTTTTCGGTTAACAGCCGAACGCGCTAACCAATTGCACCACAGAGACTCACTGGCATGTGTGTTCTGCCTTTGGCCTGATTGCATTGCTATTTTTTTCTGATTGGCAGAAAACCTGAACTTTTTTCTGAAAAAGGCATGCCTCTCTTAGCACTGCAGTGCATTAGACTGCTCCCTTGCTTCCCTGAGTCGCCAAATACACAACCACCTTGGGCACAATAGAAGACACATTCCAGCAGATTTAGCAAGAGTGCACCAAGGTTTCTATATGTAGGTACCTTTCTGAGAAGCAAGACCTGCAGTTGCATTCTTCTGTTAAAAGATGGCAGCAGAGTGCACCAAGAGAACTTGGGGGAAGTAGCTTATGTTACCTACTTGCCATGCTCTTTATAGATCCCTCTGTTTGACTGGGTGAATTCTAATTTCTGGGGTAGAGTAAGCAATTTTTGGATCTAGATGCTGTGCGCAACAGGAATGCTATATACTGCACTGTACTGCTACTGAAAAGTTACCAATTTTACAGGATGTTCAGGTAAGCTTTGTTTCAGAAAACAACTTGCTAGAGGCACTAAGACAGATTACTGGGACAAAGGAAGAGGGTTTGGGGATTAGCACATCTCCTATGAAAGGTACAGTCACGCCCGAGACAACTCTGAGTGTCACCTCAAATTCTAAGAAATGCAAACTAGGGACCTACGCTTTTTATTGCCAGTGGATCTTTGTGTTTCAGACAAATGTGCACGCCTCCCAGAGCCCCTTGCAATGCACTTAGGGAAAGGGGGGAAGGTGCTGTGAAGCCCTCTCGCTGACAATGTCTCTCTTGTCTATAATGTATCTATGAGAGAGAGAGAAATAGGCAATGCGAGAGTGAAAAAGTAAAATGGAAATGTGTCTACTGAGACCAGTATAAGGGGAAATCCTCACAATCCAGGACCGACAGTTGATTGGGAGGGCGCTTACAGGTTTCCGACACCAGACCGGTACCTGAACTCACAAACCCAAACTGCAAAGTGATGGGCATTGCCACTAGACTGCCGACCCCCTTTCGGGGCCCCAGCATATATCCTTTAGTCACACCTAGAGTTCCCAGGACAGTGCAGCATTCAGCGAATACACGAAAATATTGACAGCGCTAGGAGGCCATGCAAATGGCAGAGGTATGCTTTACAAAGCCCACGTAGCGTGCACAAAACAGCACATCAGTCAGGCCCACTTGAAGAGATGGTTAAGAGGAAATACTTCTGCTGCATCCAGTAAAACATAGAGATTGGCCTGCTTTAAAGGTTGACCATGTCCTTCATGGGTGTCTGTCAATATGATACTTCCCTGCTGCAAAGCTTACATTCGAAACGCCAGAACAACTAGGCCCAGAGCACAAAGATGCAGTCAGGTTGAAATAACGAGATACTGAAGAGCAATTTTGTATTTCAGAGTGGGAAAAGCAAATATGACCCCGACGTGATTTGAACACGCAACCTTCTGATCTGGAGTCAGACGCGCTACCATTGCGCCACGAGGTCCTTGGGGCAGTCCACCTGGTGTGTCTGATGACAGAATAAAGGTAGGAGACGTACATGCACCTGCAGAGCCTCATTGCTTCTTTAAGTAGACTGGCTAGGATAGCTTCCTTCTGTGCATCAGTACACGCTGCAGCCAAACCCTTCCCATGAAGTCTTGATGTTTATGAATTGAATGGCAAGTTCTGAAAAACTAAAGCAAGTGAGAAGAATTGCTTGCAGTTTATTGGATTTTTTGGACGTCAGCAGACGAGACCTGCGAGAGGTAAACAGAAGGTCATAGTTGGTCATGCTGAATTTTTGAGCCAAAACGCATCGTCCCTGGGTGGGCTTGACCCACCAACCTTTCGGTTAACAGCCGAACGCGCTAACCGATTGCGCCACAGAGACTCATGCAGTGCTTACACTGGGGCCTGATTGGTGTGCTGTTTGCTTATGCTTCCCAGGCAACCTGAAAATATTTCTAAAATAGCTCTATTTCCCACAGCAAATCAGGGTATCAAGCACTTCCCTACCTCCACTAATCCACTAACACAGGGGATTTAGTAGAGGACAGAGCCCATCAACAGTGCACCAAATGTCCTCTGTGTAGGCATAACTTGCTATGAGGAGAAAGCCACAGTTGCGCACTTGTGTTAAAAGGGGACAGTAGGCTGAACCCAGAGAACACGGGAGAAATGACTCAGGTTTACTGAGTGGAACACTCTGTGTCTTTGTGCCAAAAACAGCAGCGTCTTTTCGGTTAACAGCCGAACGCGCTAACCAATTGCGCCACAGAGACTCACTGGCATGTGTGTTCTGCCTTTGGCCTGATTGCATTGCTATTTTTTTCTGATTGGCAGAAAACCTGAACTTTTTTCTGAAAAAGGCATGCCTCTCTTAGCACTGCAGTGCATTAGACTGCTCCCTTGCTTCCCTGAGTCCCCAAATACACAACCACCTTGGGCACAATAGAAGACACATTCCAGCAGATTTAGCAAGAGTGCACCAAGGTTTCTATATGTAGGTACCTTGCTGAGAAGCAAGACCTGCAGTTGCATTCTTCTGTTAAAAGAGGGCAGCAGAGTGCACCAAGAGAACTTGGGGGAAGTAGCTTATGTTAACTACTTGCCATGATCTTTATAGATCCCTCTGTTTGTCTGGGTGAATTCTAATTTCTGGGGTAGAGTAAGCAATTTTTGGATCTAGATGCTGTGCGCAACAGGAATGCTATATACTGCACTGTACTGCTACTGAAAAGTTACCAATTTTACAGGATGTTCAGGTAAGCTTTGTTTCAGAAAACAACTTGCTAGAGGCCCTAGGACAGATTACTGGGACAAAGGAAGAGGGTTTGGGGATTAGCACATCTCCTATGAAAGGTACAGTCACGCCCGAGACAACTCTGAGTGCCTCCTCAAATTCTAAGAAATGCGAACTGGGGTCCTACGCTTTTTATTGCCAGTGGATCTTTGTGTTTCAGACAAATGTGCACGCCTCCCAGAGCCCCATGCAATGCACTTAGGGAAATGGGGGAAGGTGCTGTGCAACCCTCTCGCTGACAATGTCTCTCTTGTCTATAATGTATCTATGAGAGAGAGAGAAATAGGCAATGCGAGAGTGAAAAAGTAAAATGGAAATGTGTCTACTGAGACCAGTATAAGGGGAAAACCTCACAATCCAGGACCGACAGTTGATTGGGAGGGCGCTTACAGTTTTCTGACACCAGACCGGTACCTGAACTTACAAACCCAAACTGCAAAGTGATGGGCATTGCCACTAGACTGCCGACCCCCTTTCGGGGCCCCAGCATATATCCTTTAGTCACACCTAGAGTTCCCAGGACAGTGCAGCATTCAGTGATTACACGAAAATATTGACAGCGCTAGGAGGCCATGCAAATGGCAGAGGTATGCTTTACAAAGCCCACGTAGCGTGCACAAAACAGCACATCAGTCAGGCCCACTTGAAGAGATGGTAAAGAGGAAATACTTCTGCTGCATCCAGTAAAACATAGAGATTGGCCTGCTTTAAAGCTTGACCATGTCCTTCATGGGTGTCTGTCAATATGATACTTCCCTGCTGCAAAGTTTACATTCGAAACGCCAGAACAACTAGGCCCAGAGCACAAAGATGCAGTCAGGTTGAAATAACGAGATACTGAAGAGCAATTTTATATTTCAGAGTGGGAAAAGCAAATATGCCCCCGACGTGATTTGAACACGAAACCTTCTGATCTGGAGTCAGACGCGCTACCTTTGCGCCACGAGGTCCTTGCGGCAGTCCACCTGGTGTGTCTGATGACAGAATAAAGGTAGGAGACGTACATGCACCTGCAGAGCCTCATTGCTTCTTTAAGTAGACTGGCTAGGATAGCTTCCTTCTGTGCATCAGTACACGCTGCAGCCAAACCCTTCCCATGAAGTCTTGATGTTTATGAATTGAATGGCAAGTTTTGAAAAACTAAAGCAAGCGAGAAGAATTGCTTGCAGTTTATTGGATTTTTTGGACGTCAGCAGACGAGACCTGCGAGAGGTAAACAGAAGTCCATAGTTGGTCACTCTGAATTTTTGAGCCAAAATGCACCGTCCCTGGGTGGGCTTGAAACACCAACCTTTCGGTTAACAGCCGAACGCGCTAACTGATTGCGCCACAGAGACTCATGCAGTTCTTACACAGGGGCCTGATTGGTGTGCTGTTTGCTTATGCTTCCCAGGCAACCTGAAAATATTTCTAAAATAGCTCTATTTCCCACAGCAAATCAGGGTATCAAGCACTTCCCTACCTCCCCTAATCCACAAACACAGGGGATTTAGTAGAGGACAGAGCCCATCAACAGTGCACCAAATGTCCTCTGTATAGGCATAACTTGCTATGAGGAGAAAGCCACAGTTGCGCACTTGTGTTAAAAGGGGACAGTAGGCTGAACCCAGAGAACACGGGAGAAATGACTCAGGTTTACTGAGTGGAACACTCTGTGTCTTTGTGCCAAAAACAGCAGCGTCTTTTCGGTTAACAGCCGAACGCGCTAACCAATTGCGCCACAGAGACTCACTGGCATGTGTGTTCTGCCTTTGGCCTGATTGCATTGCTATTTTTTTCTGATTGGCAGAAAACCTGAACTTTTTTCTGAAAAAGGCATGCCTCTCTTAGCACTGCAGTGCATTAGACTGCTCCCTTGCTTCCCTGAGTCCCCAAATACACAACCACCTTGGGCACAATAGAAGACACATTCCAGCAGATTTAGCAAGAGTGCACCAAGGATTCTATATGTAGGTACCTTGCTGAGAAGCAAGACCTGCAGTTGCATTCTTCTGTTAAAAGAGGGCAGCAGAGTGCACCAAGAGAACTTGGGGGAAGTAGCTTATGTTAACTAATTGCCATGCTCTTTATAGATCCCTCTGTTTGACTGGGTGAATTCTAATTTCTGGGGTAGAGTAAGCAATTTTTGGATCTAGATGCTGTGCGCAACAGGAATGCTATATACTGCACTGTACTGCTACTGAAAAGTTACCAATTTTACAGGATGTTCAGGTAAGCTTTGTTTCAGAAAACAACTTGCTAGAGGCACTAAGACAGATTACTGGGACAAAGGAAGAGGGTTTGGGGATTAGCACATCTCCTATGAAAGGTACAGTCACGCCCGAGACAACTCTGAGTGTCACCTCAAATTCTAAGAAATGCAAACTAGGGACCTACGCTTTTTATTGCCAGTGGATCTTTGTGTTTCAGACAAATGTGCACGCCTCCCAGAGCCCCTTGCAATGCACTTAGGGAAATGGGGGAAGGTGCTGTGAAACCCTCTCGCTGACAATGTCTCTCTTGTCTATAATGTATCTATGAGAGAGCGAGAAATAGGCAATGCGAGAGTGAAAAAGTAAAATGGAAATGTGTCTACTGAGACCAGTATAAGGGGAAATCCTCACAATCCAGGACCGACAGTTGATTGGGAGGGCGCTTACAGGTTTCCGACACCAGACCGGTACCTGAACTCACAAACCCAAACTGCAAAGTGATGGGCATTGCCACTAGACTGCCGACCCCCTTTCGGGGCCCCAGCATATATCCTTTAGTCACACCTAGAGTTACCAGGAAAGTGCATGCATTCAGCGATTACACGAAAATATTGACAGCGCTAGGAGGCCATGCAAATGGTAGAGGTATGCCTTACAAAGCCCACGTAGCGTGCACAAAATAGCACATCAGTCAGGCCCACTTGAAGAGATGGTAAAGAGGAAATACTACTGCTGCATCCAGTAAAACATAGAGATTGGCCTGCTTTAAAGGTTGACCATGTCCTTCATGGGTGTCTGTCAATATGATACTTCCCTGCTGCAAAGTTTACATTCGAAACGCCAGAACAACTAGGCCCAGAGCACAAAGATGCAGTCAGGTTGAAATAACGAGATACTGAAGAGCAATTTTGTATTTCAGAGTGGGAAAAGGAAGTATGACCCCGACGTGATTTGAACACGCAACCGTCTGATCTGGAGTCAGACGCGCTACCATTGCACCACGAGGTCCTTGCGGCAGTCCACCTGGTGTGTCTGATGACAGAATAAAGGTAGGAGACGTACATGGACCTGCAGAGCCTCATTGCTTCTTTAAGTAGACTGGCTAGGATAGATTCCTTCTGTGCATCAGTACACGCTGCAGCCAAACCCTTCCCATGAAGTCTTGATGTTTATGAATTGAATGGCAAGTTTTGAAAAACTAAAGCAAGCGAGAAGAATTGCTTACAGTTTATTGGATTTTTTGGACGTCAGCAGACGAGACCTGCGAGAGGTAAACAGAAGTTCATAGTTGGTCATGCTGAATTTTTGAGCCAAAATGCATCGTCCCTGGGTGGGCTTGAACCACCAACCTTTCGGTTAACAGCCGAAAGCGCTAACCGATTGCGCCACAGAGACTCATGCAGTGCTTACACTGGGGCCTGATTGGTGTGCTGTTTCCTTATGCTCCCCAGGCAACCTGAAAATATTTCTAAAATAGCTCTATTTCCCACAGCAAATCAGGGTATCAAGCACTTCCCTACCTCCCGTAATCCACAAACACAGGGGATTTAGTAGAGGACAGAGCCCATCAACAGTGCACCAAATGCCCTCTGTGTAGGCATAACTTGCTATGAGGAGAAAGCCACAGTTGCGCACTTGTGTTAAAAGGGGACAGTAGGCTGAACCCAGAGAACACGGGAGAAATGACTCAGGTTTACTGAGTGGAACACTCTGTGTCTTTGTGCCCAAAACAGCAGCGTCTTTTCGGTTAACAGCCGAACGCGCTAACCAATTGCGCCACAGAGACTCACTGGCATGTGTGTTCTGCCTTTGGCCTGATTGCATTGCTATTTTTTCTGATTGGCAGAAAACCTGAACTTTTTTCTGAAAAAGGCATGCCTCTCTTAGCACTGCAGTGCATTAGACTGCCCCCTTGCTTCCCTGAGTCCCCAAATACACAACCACCTTGGGCACAATAGAAGACACATTCCAGCAGATTTAGCAAGAGTGCACCAAGGATTCTATATGTAGGTACCTTGCTGAGAAGCAAGACCTGCAGTTGCATTCTTCTGTTAAAAGAGGGCAGCAGAGTGCACCAAGAGAACTTGGGGGAAGTGGCTTATGTTAACTACTTGCCATGCTCTTTATAGAGCCCTCGGTTTGACTGGGTGAATTCTAATTTCTGGGGTAGAGTAAGCAATTTTTGGATCTAGATGCTGTGCGCAACAGGAATGCTATATACTGCACTGTACTGCTACTGAAAAGTTACCAATTTTACAGGATGTTCAGGTAAGCTTTGTTTCAGAAAACAACTTGCTAGAGGCACTAAGACAGATTACTGGGACAAAGGAAGAGGGTTTGGGGATCAGCACATCTCCTATGAAAGGTACAGTCACGCCCGAGACAACTCTGAGTGTCACCTCAAATTCTAAGAAATGCAAACTAGGGACCTACGCTTTTTATTGCCAGTGGATCTTTGTGTTTCAGACAAATGTGCACGCCTCCCAGAGCCCCTTGCAATGCACTTAGGGAAAGGGGGGAAGGTGCTGTGAAGCCCTCTCGCTGACAATGTCTCTCTTGTCTATAATGTAACTATGAGAGAGAGAGAAATAGGCAATGCGAGAGTGAAAAAGTAAAATGGAAATGTGTCTACTGAGACCAGTATAAGGGGAAATCCTCACAATCCAGGACCGACAGTTGATTGGGAGGGCGCTTACAGGTTTCCGACACCAGACCGGTACCTGAACTCACAAACCCAAACTGCAAAGTGATGGGCATTGCCACTAGACTGCCGACCCCCTTTCGGGGCCCCAGCATATATCCTTTAGTCACACCTAGAGTTCCCAGGACACTGCAGCATTCAGCAATTACACGAAAATATTGACAGCGCTTGGAGGCCATGCAAATGGCAGAGGTATGCTTTACAAAGCCCACGTAGCGTGCACAAAACAGCACATCAGTCAGGCCCACTTGAAGAGATGGTAAAGAGGAAATACTTCTGCTGCATCCAGTAAAACATAGAGATTGGCCTGCTTTAAAGCTTGACCATGTCCTTCATGTCAATATGATACTTCCCGGATGCAAAGCTTACATTCGAAACGCCAGAACAACTGGGCCCAGAGCACAAAGATGCAGTCAGGTTGAAATAACGAGATACTGAAGAGCAATTTTGTATTTCAGAGTGGGAAAAGCAAGTATGACCCCGATGTGATTTGAACACACAACCTTCTGATCTGGAGTCAGACGCGCTACCATTGCGCCACGAGGTCCTTGTGGCAGTCCACCTGGTGTGTCCGATGACAGAATAAAGGTAGGAGACGTGCATGCACCTGCAGAGCCTCATTGCTTCTTTAAGTAGACTGGCTAGGATAGCTTCCTTCTGTGCATCAGTACACGCTGCAGCCAAACCCTTCCCATGAAGTCTTGATGTTTATGAATTGAATGGCAAGTTTTGAAAAACTAAAGCAAGCGAGAAGAATTGCTTGCAGTTTATTGGATATTTTGGACGTCAGAAGACGAGACCTGCGAGAGGTAAACAGAAGTTCATAGTTGGTCATGCTGAATTTTTGAGCCAAAACGCATCGTCCCTGGGTGGGCTTGAACCACCAACCTTTCGGTTAACAGCCGAACGCGCTAACCGATTGCGCCACAGAGACTCATGCAGTGCTTACACTGGGGCCTGATTGGTGTGCTGTTTGCTTATGCTTCCCAGGCAACCTGAAAATATTTCTAAAATAGCTCTATTTCCCACAGCAAATCAGGGTATCAAGCACTTCCCTACCTCCACTAATCCACTAACACAGGGGATTTAGTAGAGGACAGAGCCCATCAACAGTGCACCAAATGCCCCTTGTGTAGGCATAACTTGCTATGAGGAGAAAGCCACAGTTGCGCACTTGTGTTAAAAGGGGACAGTAGGCTGAACCCAGAGAACACGGGAGAAATGACTCAGGTTTACTGAGTGGAACACTCTGTGTCTTTGTGCCCAAAACAGCAGCGTCTTTTCGGTTAACAGCCGAACGCGCTAACCAATTGCGCCACAGAGACTCACTGGCATGTGTGTTCTGCCTTTGGCCTGATTGCATTGCTATTTTTTTCTGATTGGCAGAAAACCTGAACTTTTTTCTGAAAAAGGCATGCCTCTCTTAGCACTGCAGTGCATTAGACTGCCCCCTTGCTTCCCTGAGTCCCCAAATACACAACCACCTTGGGCACAATAGAAGACACATTCCAGCAGATTTAGCAAGAGTGCACCAAGGATTCTATATGTAGGTACCTTGCTGAGAAGCAAGACCTGCAGTTGCATTCTTCTGTTAAAAGAGGGCAGCAGAGTGCACCAAGAGAACTTGGGGGAAGTAGCTTATGTTAACTACTTGCCATGCTCTTTATAGATCCCTCTGTTTGACTGGGTGAATTCTAATTTCTGGGGTAGAGTAAGCAATTTTTGGATCTAGATGCTGTGCGCAACAGGAATGCTATATACTGCACTTTACTGCTACTGAAAAGTTACCAATTTTACAGGATGTTCAGGTAAGCTTTGTTTCAGAAAACAACTTGCTAGAGGCACTAAGACAGATTACTGGGACAAAGGAAGAGGGTTTGGGGATTAGAACATCTCCTATGAAAGGTACAGTCACGCCCGAGACAACTCTGAGTGTCACCTCAAATTCTAAGAAATGCAAACTAGGGACCTACGCTTTTTATTGCCAGTGGATCTTTGTGTTTCAGACAAATGTGCACGCCTCCCAGAGCCCCTTGCAATGCACTTAGGGAAAGGGGGGAAGGTGCTGTGAAGCCCTCTCGCTGACAATGTCTCTCTTGTCTATAATGTAACTATGAGAGAGAGAGAAATAGGCAATGCGAGAGTGAAAAAGTAAAATGGAAATGTGTCTACTGAGACCAGTATAAGGGGAAATCCTCACAATCCAGGACCGACAGTTGATTGGGAGGGCGCTTACAGGTTTCCGACACCAGACCGGTACCTGAACTCACAAACCCAAACTGCAAAGTGATGGGCATTGCCACTAGACTGCCGACCCCCTTTCGGGGCCCCAGCATATATCCTTTAGTCACACCTAGAGTTCCCAGGACAGTGCAGCATTCAGCGATTACACGAAAATATTGACAGCGCTAGGAGGCCATGCAAATGGCAGAGGTATGCTTTACAAAGCCCACGTAGCGTGCACAAAACAGCACATCAGTCAGGCCCACTTGAAGAGATGGTAAAGAGGAAATACTTCTGCTGCATCCAGTAAAACATAGAGATTGGCCTGCTTTAAAGGTTGACCATGTCCTTCATGGGTGTCTGTCAATATGATACTTCCCTGCTGCAAAGCTTACATTCGAAACGCCAGAACAACTAGGCCCAGAGCACAAAGATGCAGTCAGGTTGAAATAACGAGATACTGAAGAGCAATTTTGTATTTCAGAGTGGGAAAAGCAAATATGACCCCGACGTGATTTGAACACACAACCTTCTGATCTGGAGTCAGATGCGCTACCATTGCGCCACAAGGTCCTTGTGGCAGTCCAACTGGTGTGTCTGATGACAGAATAAAGGTAGGAGACCTACATGCACCTGCAGAGCCTCATTGCTTCTTTAAGTAGACTGGCTAGGATAGCTTCCTTCTGTGCATCAGTACACGCTGCAGCCAAACCCTTCCCATGAAGTCTTGATGTTTATGAATTGAATGGCAAGTTTTGAAAAACTAAAGCAAGCGAGAAGAATTGCTTGCAGTTTATTGGATTTTTTGGACGTCAGCAGACGAGACCTGCGAGAGGTAAACAGAAGTTCATAGTTGGTCATGCTGAATTTTTGAGCCAAAATGCATCGTCCCTGGGTGGGCTTGAACCACCAACCTTTCGGTTAACAGCCGAACGCGCTAACCGATTGCGCCACAGAGACTCATGCAGTGCTTACACTGGGGCCTGATTGGTGTGCTGTTTGCTTATGCTTCCCAGGCAACCTGAAAATATTTCTAAAATAGCTCTATTTCCCACAGCAAATCAGGGTATCAAGCACTTCCCTACCTCCACTAATCCACTAACACAGGGGATTTAGTAGAGGACAGAGCCCATCAGCAGTGCACCAAATGCCCCTTGTGTAGGCATAACTTGCTATGAGGAGAAAGCCACAGTTGCGCACTTGTGTTAAAAGGGGACAGTAGGCTGAACCCAGAGAACACGGGAGAAATGACTCAGGTTTACTGAGTGGAACACTCTGTGTCTTTGTGCCCAAAACAGCAGCGTCTTTTCGGTTAACAGCCGAACGCGCTAACCAATTGCGCCACAGAGACTCACTGGCATGTGTGTTCTGCCTTTGGCCTGATTGCATTGCTATTTTTTTCTGATTGGCAGAAAACCTGAACTTTTTTCTGAAAAAGGCATGCCTCTCTTAGCACTGCAGTGCATTAGACTGCCCCCTTGCTTCCCTGAGTCCCCAAATACACAACCACCTTGGGCACAATAGAAGACACATTCCAGCAGATTTAGCAAGAGTGCACCAAGGATTCTATATGTAGGTACCTTGCTGAGAAGCAAGACCTGCAGTTGCATTCTTCTGTTAAAAGAGGGCAGCAGAGTGCACCAAGAGAACTTGGGGGAAGTAGCTTATGTTAACTACTTGCCATGCTCTTTATAGATCCCTCTGTTTGACTGGGTGAATTCTAATTTCTGGGGTAGAGTAAGCAATTTTTGGATCTAGATGCTGTGCGCAACAGGAATGCTATATACTGCACTTTACTGCTACTGAAAAGTTACCAATTTTACAGGATGTTCAGGTAAGCTTTGTTTCAGAAAACAACTTGCTAGAGGCACTAAGACAGATTACTGGGACAAAGGAAGAGGGTTTGGGGATTAGAACATCTCCTATGAAAGGTACAGTCACGCCCGAGACAACTCTGAGTGTCACCTCAAATTCTAAGAAATGCAAACTAGGGACCTACGCTTTGTATTGCCAGTGGATCTTTGTGTTTCAGACAAATGTGTACGCCTCCTAGAGCCCCTTGCAATGCACTTAGGGAAAGGGGGGAAGGTGCTGTGAAGCCCTCTCGCTGACAATGTCTCTCTTGTCTATAATGTAACTATGAGAGAGAGAGAAATAGGCAATGCGAGAGTGAAAAAGTAAAATGGAAATGTGTCTACTGAGACCAGTATAAGGGGAAATCCTCACAATCCAGGACCGACAGTTGATTGGGAGGGCGCTTACAGGTTTCCGACACCAGACCGGTACCTGAACTCACAAACCCAAACTGCAAAGTGATGGGCATTGCCACTAGACTGCCGACCCCCTTTCGGGGCCCCAGCATATATCCTTTAGTCACACCTAGAGTTCCCAGGACAGTGCAGCATTCAGCGATTACACGAAAATATTGACAGCGCTAGGAGGCCATGCAAATGGCAGAGGTATGCTTTACAAAGCCCACGTAGCGTGCACAAAACAGCACATCAGTCAGGCCCACTTGAAGAGATGGTAAAGAGGAAATACTTCTGCTGCATCCAGTAAAACATAGAGATTGGCCTGCTTTAAAGGTTGACCATGTCCTTCATGGGTGTCTGTCAATATGATACTTCCCTGCTGCAAAGCTTACATTCGAAACGCCAGAACAACTAGGCCCAGAGCACAAAGATGCAGTCAGGTTGAAATAACGAGATACTGAAGAGCAATTTTGTATTTCAGAGTGGGAAAAGCAAATATGACCCCGACGTGATTTGAACACACAACCTTCTGATCTGGAGTCAGACGCGCTACCATTGCGCCACAAGGTCCTTGTGGCAGTCCAACTGGTGTGTCTGATGACAGAATAAAGGTAGGAGACCTACATGCACCTGCAGAGCCTCATTGCTTCTTTAAGTAGACTGGCTAGGATAGCTTCCTTCTGTGCATCAGTACACGCTGCAGCCAAACCCTTCCCATGAAGTCTTGATGTTTATGAATTGAATGGCAAGTTTTGAAAAACTAAAGCAAGCGAGAAGAATTGCTTGCAGTTTATTGGATTTTTTGGACGTCAGCAGACGAGACCTGCGAGAGGTAAACAGAAGTTCATAGTTGGTCATGCTGAATTTTTGAGCCAAAATGCATCGTCCCTGGGTGGGCGTGAACCACCAACCTTTCGGTTAACAGCCGAACGCGCTAACCAATTGCGCCACAGAGACTCATGCAGTCCTTACACTGGGGCCTGATTGGTGTGCTGTTTGCTTATGCTCCCCAGGCAACCTGAAAATATTTCTAAAATAGCTCTATTTCCCACAGCAAATCAGGGTATCAAGCACTTCCCTACCTCCCGTAATCCACAAACACAGGGGATTTAGTAGAGGACAGAGCCCATCAACAGTGCACCAAATGCCCTCTGTGTAGGCATAACTTGATATGAGGAGAAAGCCACAGTTGCGCACTTGTGTTAAAAGGGGACAGTAGGCTGAACCCAGAGAACACGGGAGAAATGACTCAGGTTTACTGAGTGGAACACTCTGTGTCTTTGTGCCCAAAATAGCAGCGTCTTTTCGGTTAACAGCCGAACGCGCTAACCAATTGCGCCACAGAGACTCACTAGCATGTGTGTTCTGCCTTTGGCCTGATTGCATTGCTATTTTTTTCTGATTGGCAGAAAACCTGAACTTTTTTCTGAAAAAGGCATGCCTCTCTTAGCACTGCAGCGCATTAGACTGCTCCCTTGCTTCCCTGAGTCCCCAAATACACAACCACCTTGGGCACAATAGAAGACACATTCCAGCAGATTTAGCAAGAGTGCACCAAGGTTTCTATATGTAGGTACCTTGCTGAGAAGCAAGACCTGCAGTTGCATTCTTCTGTTAAAAGAGGGCAGCAGAGTGCACCAAGAGAACTTGGGGGAAGTAGCTTATGTTAACTACTTGCCATGCTCTTTATAGAGCCCTCGGTTTGACTGGGTGAATTCTAATTTCTGGGGTAGAGTAAGCAATTTTTGGATCTAGATGCTGTGCGCAACAGGAATGCTATATACTGCACTGTACTGCTACTGAAAAGTTACCAATTTTACAGGATGTTCAGGTAAGCTTTGTTTCAGAAAACAACTTGCTAGAGGCACTAAGACAGATTACTGGGACAAAGGAAGAGGGTTTGGGGATTAGCACATCTCCTATGAAAGGTACAGTCACGCCCGAGACAACTCTGAGTGTCACCTCAAATTCTAAGAAATGCAAACTAGGGACCTAAGCTTTTTATTGCCAGTGGATCTTTGTGTTTCAGACAAATGTGCACGCCTCCCAGAGCCCCTTGCAATGCACTTAGGGAAATGGGGGAAGGTGCTGTGAAGCCCTCTCGCTGACAATGTCTCTCTTGTCTATAATGTAACTATGAGAGAGAGAGAAATAGGCAATGCGAGAGTGAAAAAGTAAAATGGAAATGTGTCTACTGAGACCAGTATAAGGGGAAATCCTCACAATCCAGGACCGACAGTTGATTGGGAGGGCGCTTACAGGTTTCCGACACCAGACCGGTACCTGAACTCACAAACCCAAACTGCAAAGTGATGGGCATTGCCACTAGACTGCCGACCCCCTTTCGGGGCCCCAGCATATATCCTTTAGTCACACCTAGAGTTCCCAGGACACTGCAGCATTCAGCAATTACACGAAAATATTGACAGCGCTTGGAGGCCATGCAAATGGCAGAGGTATGCTTTACAAAGCCCACGTAGCGTGCACAAAACAGCACATCAGTCAGGCCCACTTGAAGAGATGGTAAAGAGGAAATACTTCTGCTGCATCCAGTAAAACATAGAGATTGGCCTGCTTTAAAGGTTGACCATGTCCTTCATGGGTGTCTGTCAATATGATACTTCCCTGCTGCAAAGCTTACATTCGAAACGCCAGAACAACTAGGCCCAGAGCACAAAGATGCAGTCAGGTTGAAATAACGAGATACTGAAGAGCAATTTTGTATTTCAGAGTGGGAAAAGCAAGTATGACCAAGTGTGATTTGAACACACAACCTTCTGATCTGGAGTCAGACGCGCTACCATTGCGCCACGAGGTCCTTGTGGCAGTCCACCTGGTGTGTCTGATGACAGAATAAAGGTAGGAGACGTACATGCACCTGCAGAGCCTCATTGCTTCTTTAAGTAGACTGGCTAGGATAGCTTCCTTCTGTGCATCAGTACACGCTGCAGCCAAACCCTTCCCATGAAGTCTTGATGTTTATGAATTGAATGGCAAGTTTTGAAAAACTAAAGCAAGCGAGAAGAATTGCTTGCAGTTTATTGGATATTTTGGACGTCAGAAGACGAGACCTGCGAGAGGTAAACAGAAGTTCATAGTTGGTCATGCTGAATTTTTGAGCCAAAACGCATCGTCCCTGGGTGGGCTTGAACCACCAACCTTTCGGTTAACAGCCGAACGCGCTAACCAATTGCGCCACAGAGACTCATGCAGTGCTTGCACTGGGGCCTGATTGGTGTGCTGTTTGCTTATGCTTCCCAGGCAACCTGAAAATATTTCTAAAATAGCTCTATTTCCCACAGCAAATCAGGGTATCAAGCACTTCCCTACCTCCACTAATCCACTAACACAGGGGATTTAGTAGAGGACAGAGCCCATCAACAGTGCACCAAATGCCCCTTGTGTAGGCATAACTTGCTATGAGGAGAAAGCCACAGTTGCGCACTTGTGTTAAAAGGGGACAGTAGGCTGAACCCAGAGAACACGGGAGAAATGACTCAGGTTTACTGAGTGGAACACTCTGTGTCTTTGTGCCCAAAACAGCAGCGTCTTTTCGGTTAACAGCCGAACGCGCTAACCAATTGCGCCACAGAGACTCACTGGCATGTGTGTTCTGCCTTTGGCCTGATTGCATTGCTATTTTTTTCTGATTGGCAGAAAACCTGAACTTTTTTCTGAAAAAGGCATGCCTCTCTTTGCACTGCAGTGCATTAGACTGCTCCCTTGCTTCCCTGAGTCCCCAAATACACAACCACCTTGGGCACAATAGAAGACACATTCCAGCAGATTTAGCAAGAGTGCACCAAGGTTTCTATATGTAGGTACCTTGCTGAGAAGCAAGACCTGCAGTTGCATTCTTCTGTTAAAAGAGGGCAGCAGAGTGCACCAAGAGAACTTGGGGGAAGTAGCTTATGTTAACTACTTGCCATGCTCTTTATAGATCCCTCTGTTTGACTGGGTGAATTCTAATTTCTGGGGTAGAGTAAGCAATTTTTGGATCTAGATGCTGTGCGCAACAGGAATGCTATATACTGCACTCTACTGCTACTGAAAAGTTACCAATTTTACAGGATGTTCAGGTAAGCTTTGTTTCAGAAAACAACTTGCTAGAGGCACTAAGACAGATTACTGGGACAAAGGAAGAGTGTTTGGGGATTAGCACATCTCCTATGAAAGGTCAGTCACGCCCGAGACAACTCTGAGTGTCACCTCAAATTCTAAGAAATGCAAACTAGGGACCTACGCCTTTTATTGCCAGTGGATCTTTGTGTTTCAGACAAATGTGCACGCCTCCCAGAGCCCATGCAATGCACTTAGGGAAATGGGGGTAGGTGCTGTGCAACCCTCTCGCTGACAATGTCTCTCTTGTCTATAATGTATCTATGAGAGAGAGAGAAATAGGCAATGCGAGAGTGAAAAAGTAAAATGGAAATGTGTCTACTGAGACCAGTATAAGGGGAAATCCTCACAATCCAGGACCGACAGTTGATTGGAGGGCGCTTACAGTTTTCTGACACCAGACCGGTACCTGAACTCACAAACCCAAACCACAAAGTGATGGGCATTGCCACTAGATTGCCGACCCCCTTTCGGGGCCGCAGCATATATCCTTTAGTCACACCTAGAGTTCCCAGGACAGTGCAGCATTCAGCGATTACACGAAAATATTGACAGCGCTAGGAGGCCATGCAAATTTCAGAGGTATGCTTTACAAAGCCCACGTAGCGTGCACAAAACAGCACATCAGTCAGGCCCACTTGAAGAGATGGTAAAGAGGAAATACTTCTGCTGCATCCAGTAAAACATAGAGATTGGCCTGCTTTAAAGGTTGACCACGTCCTTCATGGGTGTCTGTCAATATGATACTTCCCTGCTGCAAAGCTTACATTCGAAACGCCAGAACAACTAGGCCTAGAGCACAAAGATGCAGTCAGGTTGAAATAACGAGATACTGAAGAGCAATTTTGTATTTCAGAGTGGGAAAAGCAAATATGACCCCGACGTGATTTGAACACGCAACCTTCTGATCTGGAGTCAGACGCGCTACCATTGCGCCACGAGGTCCTTGTGGCAGTCCACCTGGTGTGTCTGATGACAGAATAAAGGTAGGAGACGTACATGGACCTGCAGAGCCTCATTGCCTCTTTAAGTAGACTGGCTAGGATAGCTTCCTTCTGTGCATCAGTACACGCTGCAGCCAAACCCTTCCCATGAAGTCTTGATGTTTATGAATTGAATGGCAAGTTTTGAAAAACTAAAGCAAGCGAGAAGAATTGCTTGCAGTTTATTGGATTTTTTGGACGTCAGCAGACGAGACCTGCGAGAGGTAAACAGAAGTTCATAGTTGGTCATGCTGAATTTTTGAGCCAAAATGCATCGTCCCTGGGTGGGCTTGAACCACCAACCTAACGCGCTAACCGATTGCGCCACAGAGACTCATGCATTGCTTACACTGGGGCCTGATTGGTGTGCTGTTTGCTTATGCTTCCCAGGCAACCTGAAAATATTTCTAAAATAGCTCTATTTCCCACAGCAAATCAGGGTATCAAGCACTTCCCTACCTCCCGTAATCCACAAACACAGGGGATTTAGTAGAGGACAGAGCCCATCAACAGTGCACCAAATGCCCTCTGTGTAGGCATAACTTGCTATGAGGAGAAAGCCACAGTTGCGCACTTGTGTTAAAAGGGGACAGTAGGCTGAACCCAGAGAACACGGGAGAAATGACTCAGGTTTACTGAGTGGAACACTCTGTGTCTTTGTGCCCAAAATAGCAGCGTCTTTTCGGTTAACAGCCGAACGCGCTAACCAATTGCGCCACAGAGACTCACTGGCATGTGTGTTCTGCCTTTGGCCTGATTGCATTGCTATTTTTTTCTGATTGGCAGAAAACCTGAACTTTTTTCTGAAAAAGGCATGCCTCTCTTAGCACTGCAGTGCATTAGACTGCTCCCTTGCTTCCCTGAGTCCCCAAATACACAACCACCTTGGGCACAATAGAAGACACATTCCAGCAGATTTAGCAAGAGTGCACCAAGGTTTCTATATGTAGGTACCTTGCTGAGAAGCAAGACCTGCAGTTGCATTCTTCTGTTAAAAGAGGGCAGCAGAGTGCACCAAGAGAACTTGGGGGAAGTAGCTTATGTTAACTACTTGCCATGCTCTTTATAGAGCCCTCGGTTTGACTGGGTGAATTCTAATTTCTGGGGTAGAGTAAGCAATTTTTGGATCTAGATGCTGTGCGCAACAGGAATGCTATATACTGCACTGTACTGCTACTGAAAAGTTACCAATTTTACAGGATGTTCAGGTAAGCTTTGTTTCAGAAAACAACTTGCTAGAGGCACTAAGACAGATTACTGGGACAAAGGAAGAGGGTTTGGGGATTAGCACATCTCCTATGAAAGGTACAGTCACGCCCGAGACAACTCTGAGTGTCACCTCAAATTCTAAGAAATGCAAACTAGGGACCTACGCTTTTTATTGCCAGTGGATCTTTGTGTTTCAGACAAATGTGCACGCCTCCCAGAGCCCCTTGCAATGCACTTAGGGAAAGGGGGGAAGGTGCTGTGAAGCCCTCTCGCTGACAATGTCTCTCTTGTCTATAATGTAACTATGAGAGAGAGAGAAATAGGCAATGCGAGAGTGAAAAAGTAAAATGGAAATGTGTCTACTGAGACCAGTATAAGGGGAAATCCTCACAATCCAGGACCGACAGTTGATTGGGAGGGCGCTTACAGGTTTCCGACACCAGACCGGTACCTGAACTCACAAACCCAAACTGCAAAGTGATGGGCATTGCCACTAGACTGCCGACCCCCTTTCGGGGCCCCAGCATATATCCTTTAGTCACACCTAGAGTTCCCAGGACAGTGCAGCATTCATCGATTACACGAAAATATTGACAGCGCTAGGAGGCCATGCAAATGGCAGAGGTATGCTTTACAAAGCCCACGTAGCGTGCACAAAACAGCACATCAGTCAGGCCCACTTGAAGAGATGGTAAAGAGGAAATACTTCTGCTGCATCCAGTAAAACATAGAGATTGGCCTGCTTTAAAGGTTGACCATGTCCTTCATGGGTGTCTGTCAATATGATACTTCCCTGCTGCAAAGCTTACATTCGAAACGCCAGAACAACTAGGCCCAGAGCACAAAGATGCAGTCAGGTTGAAATAACGAGATACTGAAGAGCAATTTTGTATTTCAGAGTGGGAAAAGCAAATATGACCCCGACGTGATTTGAACACGCAACCTTCTGATCTGGAGTCAGACGTGCTACCATTGCGCCACGAGGTCCTTGTGGCAATCCACATGGTGTGTCTGATGACAGAATAAAGGTAGGAGACGTACATGCACCCGCAGAGCCTCATTGCTTCTTTAAGTAGACTGGCTAGGATAGCTTCCTTCTGTGCATCAGTACACGCTGCAGCCAAACCCTTCCCATGAAGTCTTGATGTTTATGAATTGAATGGCAAGTTTTGAAAAACTAAAGCAAGCGAGAAGAATTGCTTGCAGTTTATTGGATTTTTTGGACGTCAGCAGACGAGACCTGCGAGAGGTAAACAGAAGTTCATAGTTGGTCATGCTGAATTTTTGAGCCAAAATGCATCGTCCCCGGGTGGGCTTGAACCACCATCCTTTCGGTTAACAGCCAAACGCGCTAACCGATTGCGCCACAGTGACTCATGCAGTGCTTACACTGGGGCCTGATTGGTGTGCTGTTTGCTTATGCTTCCCAGGCAACCTGAAAATATTTCTAAAATAGCTCTATTTCCCACAGCAAATCAGGGTATCAAGCACTTCCCTACCTCCCCTAATCCACAAACACAGGGGATTTAGTAGAGGACAGAGCCCATCAACAGTGCACCAAATGCCCTCTGTGTAGGCATAACTTGCTATGAGGAGAAAGCCACAGTTGCGCACTTGTGTTAAAAGGGGACAGTAGGCTGAACCCAGAGAACACGGGAGAAATGACTCAGGTTTACTGAGTGGAACACTCTGTGTCTTTGTGCCAAAAACAGCAGCGTCTTTTCGGTTAACAGCCGAACGCGCTAACCAATTGTGCCACAGAGACTCACTGGCATGTGTGTTCTGCCTTTGGCCTGATTGCATTGCTATTTTTTTCTGATTGGCAGAAAACCTGAACTTTTTTCTGAAAAAGGCATGCTTCTCTTAGCACTACAGTGCATTAGACTGCTCCCTTGCTTCCCTGAGTCCCCAAATACACAACCACCTTGGGCACAATAGAAGACACATTCCAGCAGATTTAGCAAGAGTGCACCAAGGTTTCTATATGTAGGTACCTTGCTGAGAAGCAAGACCTGCAGTTGCATTCTTCTGTTAAAAGAGGGCAGCAGAGTGCACCAAGAGAACTTGGGGGAAGTAGCTTATGTTAACTACTTGCCATGCTCTTTATAGATCCCTCTGTTTGACTGGGTGAATTCTAATTTCTGGGGTAGAGTAAGCAATTTTTGGATCTAGATGCTGTGCGCAACAGGAATGCTATATACTGCACTGTACTGCTACTGAAAAGTTACCAATTTTACAGGATGTTCAGGTAAGCTTTGTTTCAGAAAACAACTTGCTAGAGGCACTAAGACAGATTACTGGGACAAAGGAAGAGGGTTTGGGGATTAGCACATCTCCTATGAAAGGTACAGTCACGCCCGAGACAACTCATAGTGTCACCTCAAATTCTAAGAAATGCGAACTGGGGTCCTACGCCTTTTATTGCCAGTGGATCTTTGTTTTTCAGACAAATGTGCACGCCTCCCAGAGCCCCATGCAATGCACTTAGGGAAATGGGGGAAGGTGCTGTGCAACCCTCTCGCTGACAATGTCTCTCTTGTCTATAATGTATCTATGAGAGAGAGAGAAATAGGCAATGCGAGAGTGAAAAAGTAAAATGGAAATGTGTCTACTGGGACCAGTATAAGGGGAAATCCTCACAATCCAGGACCGACAGTTGATTGGGAGGGCGCTTACAGGTTTCCGACACCAGACCGGTACCTGAACTCACAAACCCAAACTGCAAAGTGATGGGCATTGCCACTAGACTGCCGACCCCCTTTCGGGGCCGCAGCATATTTCCTTTAGTCACACCTAGAGTTCCCAGGACAGTGCAGCATTCAGCGATTACACGAAAATATTGACAGCGCTAGGAGGCCATGCAAATGGCAGAGGTATGCTTTACAAAGCCCACGTAGCGTGCACAAAACAGCACATCAGTCAGGCCCACTTGAAGAGATGGTAAAGAGGAAATACTTCTGCTGCATCCAGTAAAACATAGAGATTGGCCTGCTTTAAAGGTTGACCATGTCCTTCATGGGTGTCTGTCAATATGATACTTCCCTGCTGCAAAGCTTACATTCGAAACGCCAGAACAACTAGGCCCAGAGCACAAAGATGCAGTCAGGTTGAAATAACGAGATACTGAAGAGCAATTTTGTATTTCAGAGTGGGAAAAGCAAATATGACCCCGACGTGATTTGAACACGCAACCTTCTGATCTGGAGTCAGACGTACTACCATTGCGCCACGAGGTCCTTGTGGCAATCCACCTGGTGTGTCTGATGACAGAATAAAGGTAGGAGACGTACATGCACCCGCAGAGCCTCATTGCTTCTTTAAGTAGACTGGCTAGGATAGCTTCCTTCTGTGCATCAGTACACGCTGCAGCCAAACCCTTCCCATGAAGTCTTGATGTTTATGAATTGAATGGCAAGTTTTGAAAAACTAAAGCAAGCGAGAAGAATTGCTTGCAGTTTATTGGATTTTTTGGACGTCAGCAGACGAGACCTGCGAGAGGTAAACAGAAGTTCATAGTTGGTCATGCTGAATTTTTGAGCCAAAATGCATCGTCCCCGGGTGGGCTTGAACCACCATCCTTTCGGTTAACAGCCAAACGCGCTAACCGATTGCGCCACAGAGACTCATGCAGTGCTTACACTGGGGCCTGATTGGTGTGCTGTTTGCTTATGCTTCCCAGGCAACCTGAAAATATTTCTAAAATAGCTCTATTTCCCACAGCAAATCAGGGTATCAAGCACTTCCCTACCTCCCCTAATCCACAAACACAGGGGATTTAGTAGAGGACAGAGCCCATCAACAGTGCACCAAATGCCCTCTGTGTAGGCATAACTTGCTATGAGGAGAAAGCCACAGTTGCGCACTTGTGTTAAAAGGGGACAGTAGGCTGAACCCAGAGAACACGGGAGAAATGACTCAGGTTTACTGAGTGGAACACTCTGTGTCTTTGTGCCAAAAACAGCAGCGTCTTTTCGGTTAACAGCCGAACGCGCTAACCAATTGTGCCACAGATACTCACTGGCATGTGTGTTCTGCCTTTGGCCTGATTGCATTGCTATTTTTTTCTGATTGGCAGAAAACCTGAACTTTTTTCTGAAAAAGGCATGCTTCTCTTAGCACTACAGTGCATTAGACTGCTCCCTTGCTTCCCTGAGTCCCCAAATACACAACCACCTTGGGCACAATAGAAGACACATTCCAGCAGATTTAGCAAGAGTGCACCAAGGTTTCTATATGTAGGTACCTTGCTGAGAAGCAAGACCTGCAGTTGCATTCTTCTGTTAAAAGAGGGCAGCAGAGTTCACCAAGAGAACTTGGGGGAAGTAGCTTATGTTAACTACTTGCCATGCTCTTTATAGATCCCTCTGTTTGACTGGGTGAATTCTAATTTCTGGGGTAGAGTAAGCAATTTTTGGATCTAGATGCTGTGCGCAACAGGAATGCTATATACTGCACTGTACTGCTACTGAAAAGTTACCAATTTTACAGGATGTTCAGGTAAGCTTTGTTTCAGAAAACAACTTGCTAGAGGCACTAAGACAGATTACTGGGACAAAGGAAGAGGGTTTGGGGATTAGCACATCTCCTATGAAAGGTACAGTCACGCCCGAGACAACTCTGAGTGCCTCCTCAAATTCTAAGAAATGCGAACTGGGGTCCTACGCCTTTTATTGCCAGTGGATCTTTGTGTTTCAGACAAATGTGCACGCCTCCCAGAGCCCCATGCAATGCACTTAGGGAAATGGGGGAAGGTGCTGTGCAACCCTCTCGCTGACAATGTCTCTCTTGTCTATAATGTATCTATGAGAGAGAGAGAAATAGGCAATGCGAGAGTGAAAAAGTAAAATGGAAATGTGTCTACTGAGACCAGTATAAGGGGAAATCCTCACAATCCAGGACCGACAGTTGATTGGGAGGGCGCTTACAGGTTTCCGACACCAGACCGGTACCTGAACTCACAAACCCAAACTGCAAAGTGATGGGCATTGCCACTAGACTGCCGACCCCCTTTCGGGGCCGCAGCATATTTCCTTTAGTCACACCTAGAGTTCCCAGGACAGTGCAGCATTCAGCGATTACACGAAAATATTGACAGCGCTAGGAGGCCATGCAAATGGCAGAGGTATGCTTTACAAAGCCCACGTAGCGTGCACAAAACAGCACATCAGTCAGGCCCACTTGAAGAGATGGTAAAGAGGAAATACTTCTGCTGCATCCAGTAAAACATAGAGATTGGCCTGCTTTAAAGGTTGACCATGTCCTTCATGGGTGTCTGTCAATATGATACTTCCCTGCTGCAAAGCTTACATTCGAAACGCCAGAACAACTAGGCCCAGAGCACAAAGATGCAGTCAGGTTGAAATAACGAGATACTGAAGAGCAATTTTGTATTTCAGAGTGGGAAAAGCAAATATGACCCCGACGTGATTTGAACACGCAACCTTCTGATCTGGAGTCAGACGTACTACCATTGCGCCACGAGGTCCTTGTGGCAATCCACCTGGTGTGTCTGATGACAGAATAAAGGTAGGAGACGTACATGCACCCGCAGAGCCTCATTGCTTCTTTAAGTAGACTGGCTAGGATAGCTTCCTTCTGTGCATCAGTACACGCTGCAGCCAAACCCTTCCCATGAAGTCTTGATGTTTATGAATTGAATGGCAAGTTTTGAAAAACTAAAGCAAGCGAGAAGAATTGCTTGCAGTTTATTGGATTTTTTGGACGTCAGCAGACGAGACCTGCGAGAGGTAAACAGAAGTTCATAGTTGGTCATGCTGAATTTTTGAGCCAAAATGCATCGTCCCCGGGTGGGCTTGAACCACCATCCTTTCGGTTAACAGCCGAACGCGCTAACCGATTGCGCCACAGAGACTCATGCAGTGCTTACACTGGGGCCTGATTGGTGTGCTGTTTGCTTATGCTTCCCAGGCAACCTGAAAATATTTCTAAAATAGCTCTATTTCCCACAGCAAATCAGGGTATCAAGCACTTCCCTACCTCCCCTAATCCACAAACACAGGGGATTTAGTAGAGGACAGAGCCCATCAACAGTGCACCAAATGCCCTCTGTGTAGGCATAACTTGCTATGAGGAGAAAGCCACAGTTGCGCACTTGTGTTAAAAGGGGACAGTAGGCTGAACCCAGAGAACACGGGAGAAATGACTCAGGTTTACTGAGTGGAACACTCTGTGTCTTTGTGCCAAAAACAGCAGCGTCTTTTCGGTTAACAGCCGAACGCGCTAACCAATTGTGCCACAGATACTCACTGGCATGTGTGTTCTGCCTTTGGCCTGATTGCATTGCTATTTTTTTCTGATTGGCAGAAAACCTGAACTTTTTTCTGAAAAAGGCATGCTTCTCTTAGCACTACAGTGCATTAGACTGCTCCCTTGCTTCCCTGAGTCCCCAAATACACAACCACCTTGGGCACAATAGAAGACACATTCCAGCAGATTTAGCAAGAGTGCACCAAGGTTTCTATATGTAGGTACCTTGCTGAGAAGCAAGACCTGCAGTTGCATTCTTCTGTTAAAAGAGGGCAGCAGAGTTCACCAAGAGAACTTGGGGGAAGTAGCTTATGTTAACTACTTGCCATGCTCTTTATAGATCCCTCTGTTTGACTGGGTGAATTCTAATTTCTGGGGTAGAGTAAGCAATTTTTGGATCTAGATGCTGTGCGCAACAGGAATGCTATATACTGCACTGTACTGCTACTGAAAAGTTACCAATTTTACAGGATGTTCAGGTAAGCTTTGTTTCAGAAAACAACTTGCTAGAGGCACTAAGACAGATTACTGGGACAAAGGAAGAGGGTTTGGGGATTAGCACATCTCCTATGAAAGGTACAGTCACGCCCGAGACAACTCTGAGTGCCTCCTCAAATTCTAAGAAATGCGAACTGGGGTCCTACGCCTTTTATTGCCAGTGGATCTTTGTGTTTCAGACAAATGTGCACGCCTCCCAGAGCCCCATGCAATGCACTTAGGGAAATGGGGGAAGGTGCTGTGCAACCCTCTCGCTGACAATGTCTCTCTTGTCTATAATGTATCTATGAGAGAGAGAGAAATAGGCAATGCGAGAGTGAAAAAGTAAAATGGAAATGTGTCTACTGAGACCAGTATAAGGGGAAATCCTCACAATCCAGGACCGACAGTTGATTGGGAGGGCGCTTACAGTTTTCTGACACCAGACCGGTACCTGAACTCACAAACCCAAACTACAAAGTGATGGGCATTGCCACTAGACTGCCGACCCCCTTTTGGGGCCCCAGCATATATCCTTTAGTCACACCTAGAGTTTCCAGGACAGTGCAGCATTCAGCGATTACACGAAAATATTGACAGCGCTAGGAGGCCATGCAAATGGCAGAGGTATGCTTTACAAAGCCCACGTAGCGTGCACAAAACAGCACATCAGTCAGGCCCACTTGAAGAGATGGTAAAGAGGAAATACTTCTGCTGCATCCAGTAAAACATAGAGATTGGCCTGCTTTAAAGGTTGACCATGTCCTTCATGGGTGTCTGTCAATATGATACTTCCCTGCTGCAAAGCTTACATTCGAAACGCCAGAACAACTAGGCCCAGAGCACAAAGATGCAGTCAGGTTGAAATAACGAGATACTGAAGAGCAATTTTGTATTTCAGAGTGGGAAAAGGAAGTATGACCCCGACGTGATTTGAACACGCAACCTTCTGATCTGGAGTCAGACGCGCTACCATTGCGCCACGAGGTCCTTGTGGCAGTCCACCTGGTGTGTCTGATGACAGAATAAAGGTAGGAGACGTACATGCACCTGCAGAGCCTCATTGCTTCTTTAAGTAGACTGGCTAGGATAGCTTCCTTCTGTGCATCAGTACACGCTGCAGCCAAACCCTTCCCATGAAGTCTTGATGTTTATGAATTGAATGGCAAGTTTTGAAAAACTAAAGCAAGCGAGAAGAATTGCTTGCAGTTTATTGGATTTTTTGGACGTCAGCAGACGAGACCTGCGAGAGGTAAACAGAAGTCCATAGTTGGTCATGCTCCGCCCCTGGGTGGGCTTGAACCACCAACCTTTCGGTTAACAGCCGAACGCGCCAACCAATTGCGCCACAGAAACTCATGCAGTTCTTACACAGGGCCTGATTGGTGTGCTGTTTGCTCATGCTTCCCAGGCAACCTGAAAATATTTCTAAAATAGCTCTTTTTCCCACAGCAAATCAGGGTATCAAGCACTTCCCTACCTCCCCTAATCCACAAACACAGGGGATTTAGTAGAGGACAGAGCCCATCAACAGTGCACCAAATGTCCTCTGTGTAGGCATAACTTGCTATGAGGAGAAAGCCACAGTTGCGCACTTGTGTTAAAAGGGGACAGTAGGCTGAACCCAGAGAACACGGGAGAAATGACTCAGGTTTACTGAGTGGAACACTCTGTGTCTTTGTGCCAAAAACAGCAGCGTCTTTTCGGTTAACAGCCGAACGCGCTAACCAATTGCGCCACAGAGACTCACTGGCATGTGTGTTCTGCCTTTGGCCTGATTGCATTGCTATTTATTTCTGATTGGCAGAAAACCTGAACTTTTTTTCTGAAAAAGGCATGCCTCTCTTAGCACTGCAGTGCATTAGACTGCTCCCTTGCTTCCCTGAGTCCCCAAATACACAACCACCTTGGGCACAATAGAAGACACATTCCAGCAGATTTAGCAAGAGTGCACCAAGGTTTCTATATGTAGGTACCTTGCTGAGAAGCAAGACCTGCAGTTGCATTCTTCTGTTAAAAGAGGGTAGCAGAGTGCACCAAGAGAACTTGGGGGAAGTAGCTTATGTTAACTACTTGCCATGATCTTTATAGATCCCTCTGTTTGACTGGGTGAATTCTAATTTCTGGGGTAGAGTAAGCAATTTTTGGATCTAGATGCTGTGCGCAACAGGAATGCTATATACTGCACTGTACTGCTACTGAAAAGTTACCAATTTTACAGGATGTTCAGGTAAGCTTTGTTTCAGAAAACAACTTGCTAGAGGCACTAAGACAGATTACTGGGACAAAGGAAGAGGGTTTGGGGATTAGCACATCTCCTATGAAAGGTACAGTCACGCCCGAGACAACTCTGAGTGTCACCTCAAATTCTAAGAAATGCAAACTAGGGACCTACGCTTTTTATTGCCAGTGGATCTTTGTGTTTCAGACAAATGTGCACGCCTCCCAGAGCCCCTTGCAATGCACTTAGGGAAATGGGGGAAGGTGCTGTGAAGCCCTCTCGCTGACAATGTCTCTCTTGTCTATAATGTATCTATGAGAGAGAGAGAAATAGGCAATGCGAGAGTGAAAAAGTAAAATGGAAATGTGTCTTCTGAGACCAGTATAAGGGGAAACCCTCACAATCCAGGACCGACAGTTGATTGGGAGGGCGCTTACAGGTTTCCGACACCAGACCGGTACCTGAACTCACAAACCCAAACTGCAAAGTGATGCCCATTGCCACTAGACTGCCGACCCCCTTTCGGGGCCCCAACATATATCCTTTAGTCACACCTAGAGTTCCCAGGACAGTGCAGCATTCAGCGATTACACGAAAATATTGACAGCGCTAGGAGGCCATGCAAATGGCAGAGGTATGCTTTACAAAGCCCACGTAGCGTGCACAAAACAGCACATCAGTCAGGCCCACTTGAAGAGATGGTAAAGAGGAAATACTTCTGCTGCATCCAGTAAAACATAGAGATTGGCCTGCTTTAAAGGTTGACCATGTCCTTCATGGGTGTCTGTCAATATGATACTTCCCTGCTGCAAAGCTTACATTCGAAACGCCAGAACAACTAGGCCCAGAGCACAAAGATGCAGTCAGGTTGAAATAACGAGATACTGAAGAGCAATTTTGTATTTCAGAGTGGGAAAAGGAAGTATGACCCTGACGTGATTTGAACACACAACCTTCTGATCTGGAGTCAGACGCGCTACCATTGCGCCACGAGGTCCTTGTGGCAATCCACCTGGTGTGTCTGATGACAGAATAAAGGTAGGAGACGTACATGCACCTGCAGAGCCTCATTGCTTCTTTAGGTAGACTGGCTAGGATAGCTTCCTTCTGTGCATCAGTACACGCTGCAGCCAAACCCTTCCCATGAAGTCTTGATGTTTATGAATTGAATGGCAAGTTTTGAAAAACTAAAGCAAGCGAGAAGAATTGCTTACAGTTTATTGGATTTTTTGGACGTCAGCAGACGAGACCTGCGAGAGGTAAACAGAAGTTCATAGTTGGTCATGCTGAATTTTTGAGCCAAAATGCATCGTCCCTGGGTGGGCTTGAACCACCAACCTTTCGGTTAACAGCCGAACGCGCTAACCGATTGCGCCACAGAGACTCATGCAGTGCTTACACTGGGGCCTGATTGGTTTGCTTATGCTTCCCAGGCGACCTGAAAATATTTCTAAAATAGCTCTATTTCCCACAGCAAATCAGGGTATCAAGCACTTCCCTACCTCCCCTAATCCACAAACACAGGGGATTTAGAAGAGGACAGAGCCCATCAACAGTGCACCAAATGTCCTCGGTGTAGGCATAACTTGCTATGAGGAGAAAGCCACAGTTGCGCACTTGTGTTAAAAGGGGACAGTAGGCTGAACCCAGAGAACACGGGAGAAATGACTCAGGTTTACTGAGTGTAACACTCTGTGTCTTTAAGCCAAAAACAGCAGCGTCTTTTCGGTTAACAGCCGAACGTGCTAACCAATTGCGCCACAGAGACTCACTGGCATGTGTGTTCTGCCTTTGGCCTGATTGCATTGCTATTTTTTTCTGATTGGCAGAAAACCTGAACTTTTTTATGAAAAAGGCATGCCTCTCTTAGCACTGCGGTGCATTAGACTGCTCCCTTGCTTCCCTGAGTCCCCAAATACACAACCACCTTGGGCACAATAGAAGACACATTCCAGCAGATTTAGCAAGAGTGCACCAAGGTTTCTATATGTAGGTACCTTGCTGAGAAGCAAGACCTGCAGTTGCATTCTTCTGTTAAAAGAGGGCAGCAGAGTGCACCAAGAGAACTTGGGGGAAGTAGCTTATGTTAACTACTTGCCATGATCTTTATAGATCCCTCTGTTTGACTGGGTGAATTCTAATTTCTGGGGTAGAGTAAGCAATTTTTGGATCTAGATGCTGTGCGCAACAGGAATGCTATATACTGCACTGTACTGCTACTGAAAAGTTACCAATTTTACAGGATGTTCAGGTAAGCTTTGTTTCAGAAAACAACTTGCTAGAGGCCCTAGGACAGATTACTGGGACAAAGGAAGAGGGTTTGGGGATTAGCACATCTCCTATGAAAGGTACAGTCACGCCCGAGACAACTCTGAGTGCCTCCTCAAATTCTAAGAAATGCGAACTGGGGTCCTACGCCTTTTATTGCCAGTGGATCTTTGTGTTTCAGACAAATGTGCACGCCTCCCAGAGCCCCATCCAATGCACTTAGGGAAATGGGGGAAGGTGCTGTGCAACCCTCTCGCTGACAATGTCTCTCTTGTCTATAATGTATCTATGAGAGAGAGAGAAATAGGCAATGCGAGAGTGAAAAAGTAAAATGAAAATGTGTCTACTGAGACCAGTATAAGGGGAAATCCTCACAATCCAGGACTGACAGTTGATTGGGAGGGCGCTTACAGGTTTCCGACACCAGACCGGTACCTGAACTCACAAACCCAAACTGCAAAGTGATGGGCATTGCCACTAGACTGCCGACCCCCTTTCGGGGCCCCAACATATATCCTTAAGTCACACCTAGAGTTCCCAGGACAGTGCAGCATTCAGCGATTACACGAAAATATTGACAGCGCTAGGAGGCCATGCAAATGGCAGAGGTATGCTTTACAAAGCCCACGTAGCGTGCACAAAACAGCACATCAGTCAGGCCCACTTGAAGAGATGGTAAAGAGGAAATACTTCTGCTGCATCCAGTAAAACATAGAGATTGGCCTGCTTTAAAGGTTGACCATGTCCTTCATGGGTGTCTGTCAATATGATACTTCCCTGCTGCAAAGCTTACATTCGAAACGCCAGAACAACTAGGCCCAGAGCACAAAGATGCAGTCAGGTTGAAATAACGAGATACTGAAGAGCAATTTTGTATTTCAGAGTGGGAAAAGGAAGTATGACCCCGACGTGATTTGAACACACAACCTTCTGATCTGGAGTCAGACGCGCTACCATTGCGGCACGAGGTCCTTGTGGCAATCCACCTGGTGTGTCTGATGACAGAATAAAGGTAGGAGACGTACATGCACCTGCAGAGCCTCATTGCTTCTTTAGGTAGACTGGCTAGGATAGCTTCCTTCTGTGCATCAGTACACGCTGCAGCCAAACCCTTCCCATGAAGTCTTGATGTTTATGAATTGAATGGCAAGTTTTGAAAAACTAAAGCAAGCGAGAAGAATTGCTTACAGTTTATTGGATTTTTTGGACGTCAGCAGACGAGACCTGCGAGAGGTAAACAGAAGTTCATAGTTGGTCATGCTGAATTTTTGAGCCAAAATGCATCGTCCCTGGGTGGGCTTGAACCACCAACCTTTCGGTTAACAGCTGAACGCGCTAACCGATTGCGCCACAGAGACTCATGCAGTGCTTACACTGGGGCCTGATTGGTGTGCTGTTTGCTTATGCTTCCCAGGCAACCTGAAAATATTTCTAAAATAGCTCTATTTCCCACAGCAAATCAGGGTATCAAGCACTTCCCTACCTCCCCTAATCCACAAACACAGGGGATTTAGTAGAGGACAGAGCCCATCAACAGTGCACCAAATGTCCTCTGTGTAGGCATAACTTGCTATGAGGAGAAAGCCACAGTTGCGCACTTGTGTTAAAAGGGGACAGTAGGCTGAACCCAGAGAACACGGGAGAAATGACTCAGGTTTACTGAGTGGAACACTCTGTGTCTTTGTGCCAAAAACAGCAGCGTCTTTTCGGTTAACAGCCGAACGCGCTAACCGATTGCGCCACAATTGGTGTGCTGTTTGCTTATGCTTCCCAGGCAACCTGAAAATATTTCTAAAATAGCTCTATTTCCCACAGCAAATCAGGGTATCAAGCACTTCCCTACCTCCCCTAATCCACAAACACAGGGGATTTAGTAGAGGACAGAGCCCATCAACAGTGCACCAAATGCCCTCTGTGTAGGCATAACTTGCTATGAGGAGAAAGCCACAGTTGCGCACTTGTGTTAAAAGGGGACAGTAGGCTGAACCCAGAGAACACGGGAGAAATGACTCAGGTTTACTGAGTGGAACACTCTGTGTCTTTGTGCCAAAAACAGCAGCGTCTTTTCGGTTAACAGCCGAACGCGCTAACCAATTGTGCCACAGAGACTCACTGGCATGTGTGTTCTGCCTTTGGCCTGATTGCATTGCTATTTTTTTCTGATTGGCAGAAAACCTGAACTTTTTTCTGAAAAAGGCATGACTCTCTTAGCACTGCAGTGCATTAGACTGCTCCCTTGCTTCCCCGAGTCCCCAAATACACAACCACCTTGGGCACAATAGAAGACACATTCCAGCAGATTTAGCAAGAGTGCACCAAGGTTTCTATATGTAGGTACCTTGCTGAGAAGCAAGACCTGCAGTTGCATTCTTCTGTTAAAAGAGGGCAGCAGAGTGCACCAAGAGAACTTGGGGGAAGTAGCTTATGTTAACTACTTGCCATGATCTTTATAGATCCCTCTGTTTGACTGGGTGAATTCTAATTTCTGGGGTAGAGTAAGCAATTTTTGGATCTAGATGCTGTGCGCAACAGGAATGCTATATACTGCACTGTACTGCTACTGAAAAGTTACCAATTTTACAGGATGTTCAGGTAAGCTTTGTTTCAGAAAACAACTTGCTAGAGGCCCTAGGACAGATTACTGGGACAAAGGAAGAGGGTTTGGGGATTAGCACATCTCCTATGAAAGGTACCGTCACGCCCGAGACAACTCTGAGTGCCTCCTCAAATTCTAAGAAATGCGAACTGGGGTCCTACGCCTTTTATTGCCAGTGGATTTTGTGTTTCAGACAAATGTGCACGCCTCCCAGAGCCCCTTGCAATGCACTTAGGGAAATGGGGGAAGGTGCTGTGCAACCCTCTCGCTGACAATGTCTCTCTTGTCTATAATGTATCTATGAGAGAGAGAGAAATAGGCAATGCGAGAGTGAAAAAGTAAAATGGAAATGTGTCTACTGAGACCAGTATAAGGGGAAATCCTCACAATCCAGGACCGACAGTTGATTGGGAGGGCGCTTACAGGTTTCCGACACCAGACCGGTACCTGAACTCATAAACCCAAACTACAAAGTGATGGGCATTGCCACTAGACTGCCGACCCCCTTTCGGGGCCCCAGCATATATCCTTTAGTCACACCTAGAGTTCCCAGGACAGTGCAGCATTCAGCGATTACACGAAAATATTGACAGCGCTAGGAGGCCATGCAAATGGCAGAGGTATGCTTTACAAAGCCCACGTAGCGTGCACAAAACAGCACATCAGTCAGGCCCACTTGAAGAGATGGTAAAGAGGAAATACTTCTGCTGCATCCAGTAAAACATAGAGATTGGCCTGCTTTAAAGGTTGACCATGTACTTCATGGGTGTCTGTCAATATGATACTTCCCTGCTGCAAAGCTTACATTCGAAACGCCAGAACAACTAGGCACAGAGCACAAAGATGCAGTCAGGTTGAAATAACGAGATACTGAAGAGCAATTTTATATTTCAGAGTGGGAAAAGCAAATATGACCCCGACGTGATTTGAACACGCAACCTTCTGATCTGGAGTCAAACGCGCTACCATTGCGCCACGAGGTCCTTGTGGCAGTCCACCTGGTGTGTCTGATGACAGAATAAAGGTAGGAGACGTACATGGACCTGCAGAGCCTCATTGCTTCTTTAGGTAGACTGGCTAGGATAGCTTCCTTCTGTGCATCAGTACACGCTGCAGCCAAACCCTTCCCATGAAGTCTTGATGTTTATGAATTGAATGGCAAGTTTTGAAAAACTAAAGCAAGCGAGAAGAATTGCTTGCAGTTTATTGGATTTTTTGGACGTCAGCAGACGAGACCTGCGAGAGGTAAACAGAAGTCCATAGTTGGTCACGCTGAATTTTTGAGCCAAAATGCTCCGTCCCTGGGTGGGCTTGAACCACCAACCTTTCGGTTAACAGCCGAACGCGCCAACCGATTGCGCCACAGAGACTCATGCAGTTCTTACACAGGGCCTGATTGGTGTGCTGTTTGCTCATGCTTCCCAGGCAACCTGAAAATATTTCTAAAATAGCTCTTTTTCCCCCAGCAAATCAGGGTATCAAGCACTTCCCTACCTCCCCTAATCCACAAACACAGGGGATTTAGTAGAGGACAGAGCCCATCAACAGTGCACCAAATGTCCTCTCTGTAGGCATAACTTGCTATGAGGAGAAAGCCACAGTTGCGCACTTGTGTTAAAAGGGGACAGTAGGCTGAACCCAGAGAACACGGGAGAAATGACTCAGGTTTACTGAGTGGAACACTCTGTGTCTTTGTGCCAAAAACAGCAGCGTTTTTTCGGTTAACAGCCGAACGCGCTAACCAATTGCGCCACAGAGACTCACTGGCATGTGTGTTCTGCCTTTGGCCTGATTGCATTGCTATTTTTTTCTGATTGGCAGAAAACCTGAACTTTTTTCTGAAAAAGGCATGCCTCTCTTAGCACTGCAGTGCATTAGAGTGCTCCCTTGCTTCCCTGAATCCCCAAATACACAACCACATTGGGCACAATAGAAGACACATTCCAGCAGATTTAGCAAGATTGCACCAAGGATTCTATATGTAGGTACCTTGCTGAGAAGCAAGACCTGCAGTTGCATTCTTCTGTTAAAAGAGGGCAGCAGAGTGCACCAAGAGAACTTGGGGGAAGTAGCTTATGTTAACTACTTGCCATGCTCTTTATAGATCCCTCTGTTTGACTGGGTGAATTCTAATTTCTGGGGTAGAGTAAGCAATTTTTGGATCTAGATGCTGTGCGCAACAGGAATGCTATATACTGCACTGTACTGCTACTGAAAAGTTACCAATTTTACAGGATGTTCAGGTAAGCTTTGTTTCAGAAAACAACTTGCTAGAGGCCCTAGGACAGATTACTGGGACAAAGGAAGAGGGTTTGGGGATTAGCACATCTCCTATGAAAGGTACAGTCACGCCCGAGACAACTCTGAGTGCCTCCTCAAATTCTAAGAAATGCGAACTGGGGTCCTACGCCTTTTATTGCCAGTGGATTTTGTGTTTCAGACAAATGTGCACGCCTCCCAGAGCCCCTTGCAATGCACTTAGGGAAATGGGGGAAGGTGCTGTGCAACCCTCTCGCTGACAATGTCTCTCTTGTCTATAATGTATCTATGAGAGAGAGAGAAATAGGCAATGCGAGAGTGAAAAAGTAAAATGGAAATGTGTCTACTGAGACCAGTATAAGGGGAAATCCTCACAATCCAGGACCGACAGTTGATTGGGCGGGCGCTTACAGGTTTCCGACACCAGACCGGTACCTGAACTCATAAACCCAAACTACAAAGTGATGGGCATTGCCACTAGACTGCCGACCCCCTTTCGGGGCCCCAGCATATATCCTTTAGTCACACCTAGAGTTCCCAGGACAGTGCAGCATTCAGCGATTACACGAAAATATTGACAGCGCTAGGAGGCCATGCAAATGGCAGAGGTATGCTTTACAAAGCCCACGTAGCGTGCACAAAACAGCACATCAGTCAGGCCCACTTGAAGAGATGGTAAAGAGGAAATACTTCTGCTGCATCCAGTAAAACATAGAGATTGGCCTGCTTTAAAGGTTGACCATGTACTTCATGGGTGTCTGTCAATATGATACTTCCCTGCTGCAAAGCTTACATTCGAAACGCCAGAACAACTAGGCACAGAGCACAAAGATGCAGTCAGGTTGAAATAACGAGATACTGAAGAGCAATTTTATATTTCAGAGTGGGAAAAGCAAATATGACCCCGACGTGATTTGAACACGCAACCTTCTGATCTGGAGTCAAACGCGCTACCATTGCGCCACGAGGTCCTTGTGGCAGTCCACCTGGTGTGTCTGATGACAGAATAAAGGTAGGAGACGTACATGGACCTGCAGAGCCTCATTGCTTCTTTAGGTAGACTGGCTAGGATAGCTTCCTTCTGTGCATCAGTGCACGCTGCAGCCAAACCCTTCCCATGAAGTCTTGATGTTTATGAATTGAATGGCAAGTTTTGAAAAACTAAAGCAAGCGAGAAGAATTGCTTGCAGTTTATTGGATTTTTTGGACGTCAGCAGACGAGACCTGCGAGAGGTAAACAGAAGTCCATAGTTGGTCACGCTGAATTTTTGAGCCAAAATGCTCCGTCCCTGGGTGGCCTTGAACCACCAACCTTTCGGTTAACAGCCGAACGCGCTAACCGATTGCGCCACAGAGACTCATGCAGTTCTTACACAGGGCCTGATTGGTGTGCTGTTTGCTCATGCTTCCCAGGCAACCTGAAAATATTTCTAAAATAGCTCTTTTTCCCCCAGCAAATCAGGGTATCAAGCACTTCCCTACCTCCCCTAATCCACAAACACAGGGGATTTAGTAGAGGACAGAGCCCATCAACAGTGCACCAAATGTCCTCTGTGTAGGCATAACTTGCTATCAGGAGAAAGCCACAGTTGCGCACTTGTGTTAAAAGGGGACAGTAGGCTGAACCCAGAGAACACGGGAGAAATGACTCAGGTTTACTGAGTGGAACACTCTGTGTCTTTGTGCCAAAAACAGCAGCGTCTTTTCGGTTAACAGCCGAACGCGCTAACCAATTGCGCCACAGAGACTCACTGGCATGTGTGTTCTGCCTTTGGCCTGATTGCATTGCTATTTTTTTCTGATTGGCAGAAAACCTGAACTTTTTTCTGAAAAAGGCATGCCTCTCTTAGCACTGCAGTGCATTAGAGTGCTCCCTTGCTTCCCTGAATCCCCAAATACACAACCACCCTGGGCACAATAGAAGATACATTCCAGCAGATTTAGCAAGATTGCACCAAGGATTCTATATGTAGGTACCTTGCTGAGAAGCAAGACCTGCAGTTGCATTCTTCTGTTAAAAGAGGGCAGCAGAGTGCACCAAGAGAACTTGGGGGAAGTAGCTTATGTTAACTACTTGCCATGCTCTTTATAGATCCCTCTGTTTGACTGGGTGAATTCTAATTTCTGGGGTAGAGTAAGCAATTTTTGGATCTAGATGCTGTGCGCAACAGGAATGCTATATACTGCACTGTACTGCTACTGAAAAGTTACCAATTTTACAGGATGTTCAGGTAAGCTTTGTTTCAGAAAACAACTTGCTAGAGGCCCTAGGACAGATTACTGGGACAAAGGAAGAGGGTTTGGGGATTAGCACATCTCCTATGAAAGGTACAGTCACGCCCGAGACAACTCTGAGTGCCTCCTCAAATTCTAAGAAATGCGAACTGGGGTCCTACGCCTTTTATTGCCAGTGGATCTTTGTGTTTCAGACAAATGTGCACGCCTCCCAGAGCCCCATGCAATGCACTTAGGGAAATGGGGGAAGGTGCTGTGCAACCCTCTCGCTGACAATGTCTCTCTTGTCTATAATGTATCTATGAGAGAGAGAGAAATAGGAAATGCGAGAGTGAAAAAGTAAAATGGAAATGTGTCTACTGAGACCAGTATAAGGGGAAATCCTCACAATTCAGGACCGACAGTTGATTGGGAGGGCGCTTACAGGTTTCCGACACCAGACCGGTACCTGAACTCACAAACCCAAACTGCAAAGTGATGGGCATTGCCACTAGACTGCCGACCCCCTTTCGCGGCCCCAGCATATATCATTTAGTCAGACCTAGAGTTCCCAGGACAGTGCAGCATTCAGCGATTACACGAAAATATTGACAGCGCTAGGAGGCCATGCAAATGGCAGAGGTATGCTTTACAAAGCCCACGTAGCGTGCACAAAACAGCACATCAGTCAGGCCCACTTGAAGAGATGGTAAAGAGGAAATACTTCTGCTGCATCCAGTAAAACATAGAGATTGGCCTGCTTTAAAGGTTGACCATGTCCTTCATGGGTGTCTGTCAATATGATACTTCCCTGCTGCAAAGCTTACATTCGAAACGCCAGAACAACTAGGCCCAGAGCACAAAGATGCAGTCAGGTTGAAATAACGAGATACTGAAGAGCAATTTTGTATTTCAGAGTGGGAAAAGCAAATATGACCCCGACGTGATTTGAACACGCAACCTTCTGATCTGGAGTCAGACGCGCTACCATTGCGCCACGAGGTCCTTGTGGCAGTCCACCTGGTGTGTCTGATGACAGAATAATGGTAGGAGACGTACATGCACCTGCAAAGCCTCATTGCTTCTTTAGGTAGACTGGCTAGGATAGCTTCCTTCTGTGCATCAGTACACGCTGCAGCCAAACCCTTCCCATGAAGTCTTGATGTTTATGAATTGAATGGCAAGTTTTGAAAAACTAAAGCAAGCGAGAAGAATTGCTTGCAGTTTATTGGATTTTTTGGACGTCAGCAGACGAGACCTGCGAGAGGTAAACAGAAGTTCATAGTTGGTCATGCTGAATTTTTGAGCCAAAATGCATCGTCCCTGGGTGGGCTTGAACCACCAACCTTTCGGTTAACAGCCGAACGCGCTAACCGATTGCGCCACAGAGACTCATGCAGTGCTTACACTGGGGCCTGATTAGTGTGCTGTTTGCTTATGCTCCCCAGGCAACCTGAAAATATTTCTAAAATAGCTCTATTTCCCACAGCAAATCAGGGTATCAAGCACTTCCCTACCTCCCGTAATCCACAAACACAGGGGATTTAGTAGAGGACAGAGCCTATCAACAGTGCACCAAATGTCCTCTGTGTAGGCATAACTTGCTATGAGGAGAAAGCCACAGTTGCGCACTTGTGTTAAAAGGGGACAGTAGGCTGAACCCAGAGAACACGGGAGAAATGACTCAGGTTTACTGAGTGGAACACTCTGTGTCTTTGTTTTCCCAAAACAGCAGCGTCTTTTCGGTTAACAGCCGAACGCGCTAACCAATTGCGCCACAGAGACTCACTGGCATGTGTGTTCTGCCTTTGGCCTGATTGCATTGCTATTTTTTTCTGATTGGCAGAAAACCTGAACTTTTTTCTGAAAAAGGCATGCCTCTCTTAGCACTGCAGTGCATTAGACTGCTCCCTTGCTTCCCTGAGTCCCCAAATACACAACCACCTTGGGCACAATAGAAGACACATTCCAGCAGATTTAGCAAGAGTGCACCAAGGTTTCTATATGTAGGTACCTTGCTGAGAAGCAAGACCTGCAGTTGCATTCTTCTGTTTAAAGAGGGTAGCAGAGTGCACCAAGAGAACTTGGGGAAAGTAGCTTATGTTAACTACTTGCCATGATCTTTATAGATCCCTCTGTTTGACTGGGTGAATTCTAATTTCTGGGGTAGAGTAAGCAATTTTTGGATCTAGATGCTGTGCGCAACAGGAATGCTATATACTGCACTGTACTGCTACTGAAAAGTTACCAATTTTACAGGATGTTCAGGTAAGCTTTGTTTCAGAAAACAACTTGCTAGAGGCACTAAGACAGATTACTAGGACAAAGGAAGAGGGTTTGGGGATTAGCACATCTCCTATGAAAGGTACAGTCACGCCCGAGACAACTCTGAGTGTCACCTCAAATTCTAAGAAATGCAAACTAGGGACCTACGCTTTTTATTGCCAGTGGATCTTTGTGTTTCAGACAAATGTGCACGCCTCCCAGAGCTCCTTGCAATGCACTTAGGGAAATGGGGGAAGGTGCTGTGAAGCCCTCTCGCTGACAATGTCTCTCTTGTCTATAATGTATCTATGAGAGAGAGAGAAATAGGCAATGCGAGAGTGAAAAAGTAAAATGGAAATGTGTCTACTGAGACCAGTATAAGGGGAAATCCTCACAATCCAGGACCGACAGTTGATTGGGAGGGCGCTTACAGGTTTCCGACACCAGACCGGTACCTGAACTCACAAACCCAAACTGCAAAGTGATGGGCATTGCCACTAGACTGCCGACCCCCTTTCGGGGCCCCAACATATATCCTTTAGTCACACCTAGAGTTCCCAGGACAGTGCAGCATTCAGCGATTACACGAAAATATTGACAGCGCTAGGAGGCCATGCAAATGGCAGAGGTATGCTTTACAAAGCCCACGTAGCGTGCACAAAACAGCACATCAGTCAGGCCCACTTGAAGAGATGGTAAAGAGGAAATACTTCTGCTGCATCCAGTAAAACATAGAGATTGGCCTGCTTTAAAGGTTGACCATGTCCTTCATGGGTGTCTGTCAATATGATACTTCCCTGCTGCAAAGCTTACATTCGAAACGCCAGAACAACTAGGCCCAGAGCACAAAGATGCAGTCAGGTTGAAATAACGAGATACTGAAGAGCAATTTTATATTTCAGAGTGGGAAAAGCAAATATGCCCCCGACGTGATTTGAACACGAAACCTTCTGATCTGGAGTCAGACGCGCTACCATTGCGCCACGAGGTCCTTGCGGCAGTTCACCTGGTGTGTCTGATGACAGAATAAAGGTAGGAGACGTACATGCACCTGCAGAGCCTCATTGCTTCTTTAGGTAGACTGGCTAGGATAGCTTCCTTCTGTGCATCAGTACACGCTGCAGCCAAACCCTTCCCATGAAGTCTTGATGTTTATGAATTGAATGGCAAGTTTTGAAAAACTAAAGCAAGCGAGAAGAATTGCTTACAGTTTATTGGATTTTTTGGACGTCAGCAGACGAGACCTGCGAGAGGTAAACAGAAGTTCATAGTTGGTCATGCTGAATTTTTGAACCAAAATGCATCGTCCCTGGGTGGGCTTGAACCACCAACCTTTCGGTTAACAGCCGAACGCGCTAACCGATTGCGCCACAGAGACTCATGCAGTGCTTACACTGGGGCCTGATTGGTGTGCTGTTTGCTTATGCTTCCCAGGCAACCTGAAAATATTTCTAAAATAGCTCTATTTCCCACAGCAAATCAGGGTATCAAGCACTTCCCTACCTCCCCTAATCCACAAACACAGGGGATTTAGAAGAGGACAGAGCCCATCAACAGTGCACCAAATGTCCTCGGTGTAGGCATAACTTGCTATGAGGAGAAAGCCACAGTTGCGCACTTGTGTTAAAAGGGGACAGTAGGCTGAACCCAGAGAACACGGGAGAAATGACTCAGGTTTACTGAGTGGAACACTCTGTGTCTTTGTGCCAAAAACAGCAGCGTCTTTTCGGTTAACAGCCGAACGTGCTAACCTATTGCGCCACAGAGACTCACTGGCATGTGTGTTCTGCCTTTGGCCTGATTGCATTGCTATTTTTTTCTGATTGGCAGAAAACCTGAACTTTTTTCTGAAAAAGGCATGCCTCTCTTAGCACTGCAGTGCATTAGACTGCTCCCTTGCTTCCCTGAGTCCCCAAATACACAACCACCTTGGGCACAATAGAAGACACATTCCAGCAGATTTAGCAAGAGTGCACCAAGGTTTCTATATGTAGGTACCTTGCTGAGAAGCAAGACCTGCAGTTGCATTCTTCTGTTAAAAGAGGGCAGCAGAGTGCACCAAGATAACTTGGGGGAAGTAGCTTATGTTAACTACTTGCCATGATCTTTATAGATCCCTCTGTTTGACTGGGTGAATTCTAATTTCTGGGGTAGAGTAAGCAATTTTTGGATCTAGATGCTGTGCGCAACAGGAATGCTATATACTGCACTGTACTGCTACTGAAAAGTTACCAATTTTACAGGATGTTCAGGTAAGCTTTGTTTCAGAAAACAACTTGCTAGAGGCCCTAGGACAGATTACTGGGACAAAGGAAGAGGGTTTGGGGATTAGCACATCTCCTATGAAAGGTACAGTCACGCCCGAGACAACTCTGAGTGCCTCCTCAAATTCTAAGAAATGCGAACTGGGGTCCTACGCCTTTTATTGCCAGTGGATCTTTGTGTTTCAGACAAATGTGCACGCCTCCCAGAGCCCCATGCAATGCACTTAGGGAAATGGGGGAAGGTGCTGTGCAACCCTCTCGCTGACAATGTCTCTCTTGTCTATAATGTATCTATGAGAGAGAGAGAAATAGGCAATGCGAGAGTGAAAAAGTCAAATGGAAATGTGTCTACTGAGACCAGTATAAGGGGAAATCCTCACAATCCAGGACTGACAGTTGATTGGGAGGGCGCTTACAGGTTTCCGACACCAGACCGGTACCTGAACTCACAAACCCAAACTGCAAAGTGATGCCCATTGCCACTAGACTGCCGACCCCCTTTCGGGGCCCCAACATATATCCTTTAGTCACACCTAGAGTTCCCAGGACAGTGCAGCATTCAGCGATTACACGAAAATATTGACAGCGCTAGGAGGCCATGCAAATGGCAGAGGTATGCTTTACAAAGCCCACGTAGCGTGCACAAAACAGCACATCAGTCAGGCCCACTTGAAGAGATGGTAAAGAGGAAATACTTCTGCTGCATCCAGTAAAACATAGAGATTGGCCTGCTTTAAAGGTTGACCATGTCCTTCATGGGTGTCTGTCAATATGATACTTCCCTGCTGCAAAGCTTACATTCGAAACGCCAGAACAACTAGGCCCAGAGCACAAAGATGCAGTCAGGTTGAAATAACGAGATACTGAAGAGCAATTTTGTATTTCAGAGTGGGAAAAGCAAATATGACCCCGACGTGATTTGAACACGCAACCTTCTGATCTGGAGTCAGACGTGCTACCATTGCGCCACGAGGTCCTTGTGGCAAACCACCTGGTGTGTCTGATGACAGAATAAAGGTAGGAGACGTACATGCACCCGCAGAGCCTCATTGCTTCTTTAAGTAGACTGGCTAGGATAGCTTCCTTCTGTGCATCAGTACACGCTGCAGCCAAACCCTTCCCATGAAGTCTTGATGTTTATGAATTGAATGGCAAGTTTTGAAAAACTAAAGCAAGCGAGAAGAATTGCTTGCAGTTTATTGGATTTTTTGGACGTCAGCAGACGAGACCTGCGAGAGGTAAACAGAAGTTCATAGTTGGTCATGCTGAATTTTTGAGCCAAAATGCATCGTCCCTGGGTGGGCTTGAACCACCAACCTTTCGGTTAACAGCCGAACGCGCTAACCGATTGCGCCACAGAGACTCATGCATTGCTTACACTGGGGCCTGATTGGTGTGCTGTTTGCTTATGCTTCCCAGGCAACCTGAAAATATTTCTAAAATAGCTCTATTTCCCACAGCAAATCAGGGTATCAAGCACTTCCCTACCTCCCCTAATCCACAAACACAGGGGATTTAGTAGAGGACAGAGCCCATCAACAGTGCACCAAATGTCCTCTGTGTAGGCATAACTTGCTATGAGGAGAAAGCCACAGTTGCGCACTTGTGTTAAAAGGGGACAGTAGGCTGAACCCAGAGAACACGGGAGAAATCACTCAGGTTTACTGAGTGGAACACTCTGTGTCTTTGTGCCAAAAACAGCAGCGTCTTTTCGGTTAACAGCCGAACGCGCTAACCGATTGCGCCACAATTGGTGTGCTGTTTGCTTATGCTTCCCAGGCAACCTGAAAATATTTCTAAAATAGCTCTATTTCCCACAGCAAATCAGGGTATCAAGCACTTCCCTACCTCCCCTAATCCACAAACACAGGGGATTTAGTAGAGGACAGAGCCCATCAACAGTGCACCAAATGCCCTCTGTGTAGGCATAACTTGCTATGAGGAGAAAGCCACAGTTGCGCACTTGTGTTAAAAGGGGACAGTAGGCTGAACCCAGAGAACACGGGAGAAATGACTCAGGTTTACTGAGTGGAACACTCTGTGTCTTTGTGCCAAAAACAGCAGCGTCTTTTCGGTTAACAGCCGAACGCGCTAACCAATTGTGCCACAGAGACTCACTGGCATGTGTGTTCTGCCTTTGGCCTGATTGCATTGCTATTTTTTTCTGATTGGCAGAAAACCTGAACTTTTTTCTGAAAAAGGCATGACTCTCTTAGCACTGCAGTGCATTAGACTGCTCCCTTGCTTCCCTGAGTCCCCAAATACACAACCACCTTGGGCACAATAGAAGACACATTCCAGCAGATTTAGCAAGAGTGCACCAAGGTTACTATATGTAGGTACCTTGCTGAGAAGCAAGACCTGCAGTTGCATTCTTCTGTTAAAAGAGGGCAGCAGAGTGCACCAAGAGAACTTGGGGGAAGTAGCTTATGTTAACTACTTGCCATGATCTTTATAGATCCCTCTGTTTGACTGGGTGAATTCTAATTTCTGGGGTAGAGTAAGCAATTTTTGGATCTAGATGCTGTGCGCAACAGGAATGCTATATACTGCACTGTACTGCTACTGAAAAGTTACCAATTTTACAGGATGTTCAGGTAAGCTTTGTTTCAGAAAACAACTTGCTAGAGGCCCTAGGACAGATTACTGGGACAAAGGAAGAGGGTTTGGGGATTAGCACATCTCCTATGAAAGGTACAGTCACGCCCGAGACAACTCTGAGTGCCTCCTCAAATTCTAAGAAATGCGAACTGGGGTCCTACGCCTTTTATTGCCAGTGGATTTTGTGTTTCAGACAAATGTGCACGCCTCCCAGAGCCCCTTGCAATGCACTTAGGGAAATGGGGGAAGGTGCTGTGCAACCCTCTCGCTGACAATGTCTCTCTTGTCTATAATGTATCTATGAGAGAGAGAGAAATAGGCAATGCGAGAGTGAAAAAGTAAAATGGAAATGTGTCTACTGAGACCAGTATAAGGGAAAATCCTCACAATCCAGGACCGACAGTTGATTGGGAGGGCGCTTACAGGTTTCCGACACCAGACCGGTACCTGAACTCATAAACCCAAACTACAAAGTGATGGGCATTGCCACTAGACTGCCGACCCCCTTTCGGGGCCCCAGCATATATCCTTTAGTCACACCTAGAGTTCCCAGGACAGTGCAGCATTCAGCGATTACACGAAAATATTGACAGCGCTAGGAGGCCATGCAAATGGCAGAGGTATGCTTTACAAAGCCCACGTAGCGTGCACAAAACAGCACATCAGTCAGGCCCACTTGAAGAGATGGTAAAGAGGAAATACTTCTGCTGCATCCAGTAAAACATAGAGATTGGCCTGCTTTAAAGGTTGACCATGTACTTCATGGGTGTCTGTCAATATGATACTTCCCTGCTGCAAAGCTTACATTCGAAACGCCAGAACAACTAGGCACAGAGCACAAAGATGCAGTCAGGTTGAAATAACGAGATACTGAAGAGCAATTTTATATTTCAGAGTGGGAAAAGCAAATATGACCCCGACGTGATTTGAACACGCAACCTTCTGATCTGGAGTCAAACGCGCTACCATTGCGCCACGAGGTCCTTGTGGCAGTCCACCTGGTGTGTCTGATGACAGAATAAAGGTAGGAGACGTACATGGACCTGCAGAGCCTCATTGCTTCTTTAGGTAGACTGGCTAGGATAGCTTCCTTCTGTGCATCAGTACACGCTGCAGCCAAACCCTTCCCATGAAGTCTTGATGTTTATGAATTGAATGGCAAGTTTTGAAAAACTAAAGCAAGCTAGAAGAATTGCTTGCAGTTTATTGGATTTTTTGGACGTCAGCAGACGAGACCTGCGAGAGGTAAACAGAAGTCCATAGTTGGTCACGCTGAATTTTTGAGCCAAAATGCTCCATCCCTGGGTGGGCTTGAACCACCAACCTTTCGGTTAACAGCCGAACGCGCTAACCGATTGCGCCACAGAGACTCATGCAGTGCTTACACTGGGGCCTGATTGGTGTGCTGTTTGCTTATGCTCCCCAGGCAACCTGAAAATATTTCTAAAATAGCTCTATTTCCCACAGCAAATCAGGGTATCAAGCACTTCCCTACCTCCCGTAATCCACAAACACAGGGGATTTAGTAGAGGACAGAGCCCATCAACAGTGCACCAAATGTCCTCTGTGTAGGCATAACTTGCTATGAGGAGAAAGCCACAGTTGCGCACTTGTGTTAAAAGGGGACAGTAGGCTGAACCCAGAGAACACGGGAGAAATGACTCAGGTTTACTGAGTGGAACACTCTGTGTCTTTGTTTTCCCAAAACAGCAGCGTCTTTTCGGTTAACAGCCGAACGCGCTAACCAATTGCGCCACAGAGACTCACTGGCATGTGTGTTCTGCCTTTGGCCTGATTGCATTGCTATTTTTTTCTGATTGGCAGAAAACCTGAACTTTTTTCTGAAAAAGGCATGCCTCTCTTAGCACTGCAGTGCATTAGACTGCTCCCTTGCTTCCCTGAGTCCCCAAATACACAACCACCTTGGGCACAATAGAAGACACATTCCAGCAGATTTAGCAAGAGTGCACCAAGGTTTCTATATGTAGGTACCTTGCTGAGAAGCAAGACCTGCAGTTGCATTCTTCTGTTTAAAGAGGGTAGCAGAGTGCACCAAGAGAACTTGGGGGAAGTAGCTTATGTTAACTACTTGCCATGATCTTTATAGATCCCTCTGTTTGACTGGGTGAATTCTAATGTCTGGGGTAGAGTAAGCAATGTTTGGATCTAGATGCTGTGCGCAACAGGAATGCTATATACTGCACTGTACTGCTACTGAAAAGTTACCAATTTTACAGGATGTTCAGGTAAGCTTTGTTTCAGAAAACAACTTGCTAGAGGCACTAAGACAGATTACTGGGACAAAGGAAGAGGGTTTGGGGATTAGCACATCTCCTATGAAAGGTACATTCACGCCCGAGACAACTCTGAGTGTCACCTCAAATTCTAAGAAATGCAAACTAGGGACCTACGCTTTTTATTGCCAGTGGATCTTTGTGTTTCAGACAAATGTGCACGCCTCCCAGAGCTCCTTGCAATGCACTTAGGGAAATGGGGGAAGGTGCTGTGAAGCCCTCTCGCTGACAATGTCTCTCTTGTCTATAATGTATCTATGAGAGAGAGAGAAATAGGCAATGCGAGAGTGAAAAAGTAAAATGGAAATGTGTCTACTGAGACCAGTATAAGGGGAAATCCTCACAATCCAGGACCGACAGTTGATTGGGAGGGTGCTGTTGGGTGTCCTGACCCACGTTTAAGCTACCCTGCTACAACATTTGGTGCTGTGGGCTTAGAAAATTCAAGATGGCGGAAAACCCACATGTGCGCTGAAATCCAGGAAAGCTGCGCAGTTTGTGCGCCCACCAAAATGGTTGCCTCACTTGCCACCCACCAGTGCGAGAATGAAAGGCCGGGTTGCCATGAGGGAAATGGGTTGCCAAAGGAAAAACAGTAGCGCCGGTTAGCTTCAAAGCGCTTTAAAACCACCATTGGACTACCCGCACAGTAGTCTGAAACCATTGGGAATGGCAATGCTGATTGCCAAATGCAACCTAGAATTGTGGGGAATTCATTTCTTAAATCCCAAAAATGGGTGCAGTACCAGTACTCACCACTATCCAAAAGCCGGCGTTTTAAAACCACTCTGTGTGTTTTTCTGAAGGCAAGCAAAATGCCTATTTCAAACCTTGCAACATGTGCAAAATATTCACTGAACACCAGCAGACATTTGGCAGAATGGAGTTTTGTGTGCCTACAAAATCTGGGAAATGAAGAGCCCAAAAACAATGCTTATAACAAAAATGCTATGGAGTCAGCAGCTTAAGCCTAACTACAACTGGATTTAAAACCACCAAAATCGAAAATGTTAAATTAAATGAGTGACCTATGTTTGGTGTCACATGCCTTTGTAACTGTTGAAATGTCATAGTTTTGCGCTTAGAATCAGCATTCTAGCTGCATGTGTAAAATTACAAGTTATTTTAAAAGCAACAAAAGTTAGCTGAAGGTCTGGCTTAAGGAACTTGATTTTGCCTAGCAACTACCCATCAGGAGTGAAACTTGAGTCACCACTGTGTTCCCAGGCCAACCTTCCTTTTGCTGCCCAGGCTAAGGATATGCCATCTATCTGATAATTGAATTTCCTGTGCTCTGCCAGAGAGTGAACAAAGCCCTCTCCACTCAGGCAAAGGTTTTTTATTACAGACGTCGTAAAAAGTGGCTTCCTCCTGGAGAAGCTGGGAGGAGCACTGCCTGTGAGAAGCAAGCTGGCTTGGCAGAAACTGGAAAGACTGGTTTCTGTACCATGTGACCTGAAAAGACACACCCCTGCAGCAAGGATATGGTTTTATAAAAAGGGGGATAATTCATAGAGCGGACATGTGAAAATTTTATAAATGATACCATAATTCTTGTGATTTTTCTGCCCACAGTTTAAGACGTGGTAGGAACCGGTGGTATGTTCAGGGGGGTTTTAGCGGAAAAGTGGATATTACTCTAAATGTGTGCATGTTAAAAATCTGAAACTTCATCAGTTAATGTCCCTACCCCCTGCACACATGTATGTAAAGTTGGGTCCATGTCGGAAATTGGAAAAGCAGTTAAAAAGTGAAATATGTGCCAGTTCTGAATGCAAGCTCCCAGGAAGAGCAGAGTTTGAACAGGGGATACCTCCTGTAATGCATGATGGGTGCATATGATTTTAAAACAATATGTACCTCTGCAAATATGTATTTGTTTCAAATCTAGATTTGTGTGTAAGTTGACAGGAGGAGTGGACTTTCTGCAGGCTGTAAAATGACATCAATCTGACTCACAGTTCAGTTTGCCAATCAAGCGGAGGAATGGAAGTTTGACCAATTAGAAGCTGAGAGAGAGGTAGGGTCAGTGATGCTAGAACACACCCACATTCTAAACACATAAAAGCAGACAGACAGGACAGATAGGACCTTCAAAAATCCATCTGCCGCTGGAAGCCCTGCCGGAAAAATCCATACTTACCTCCATCAAACTCCAGAAAGCCAAACTAGAGACTTCAATCTATCCAGAGCAGAGAGACCCAAAGAACCGGTGCCTAGCAGAGACCAGACCCCTGTGAGCAGTTCCAGAGGCCAGGCGCTGTGAGCAGAACCCGGAAAGACCTGACCAGACTGAAGTCCGTGACCAAGTCGCTTTCCTGTTCAAAATCTCTTGTGAGTACTTAGCAAAACTCAGAACACATCTCTTAGTTTAAATTCATCTAATTCAATCTATTTAACCTAAGTAGAACTGCCTCCTAGCTGTCACCTGTCATTCTAGCTGCAAAAATTTGTCACTTGTCATTTTGAAAAAGTGTGCGTTTAAAATTTACAAAACCAAAAACGACCTTTACTAAATTACTCATATCTCCGCAACCGTTTGGGCTAGAGACTTGCAATAACTTTCATTTGGAAGCTGAGATCCCAGGCTTTTCTAGGACCCCAAAACGGTAGAGATAGTCCTTGCGGTTCCTTTGTAATAGCGCTCGGCGCATCCGCGAATTTTACCGCGATTTGCAATTTCTTCACATGTAAAAACTGCTGCTGTTTGCTTTCCATTGGCCAGAAATTCGTTTAATCTGCTAACTATCCCTGCATCATTGCTAGTGTGAGCCTGGACTAATATTAACTAGATACCACTCACCCTGAACCTCTATAAGGGAATTAAAAGCAAATTTAGCATATTTCTCATTCATTGCCAGCACATATCCAAGCATTGCCTGTGTTTTCAAAACTCCTATCTGTTTTCTCTAAGCTTGCTGGATTGAACTGATTACATTGATTGCATTTCTGAGAACTGTGTGCTTTCCTTCCATTTCCTTGCATTGCATAAAGAGGGGGGGAGTGAATAGCCCGAGAAAAGTGATTACATTGTCTGGTTGAATCATATTGCGTATTTTCTGTACTGCATTCATTGAATATTGCATCCACCTGAGCTACATAAAGCATCCTCTACCACATTATACTTTTGTTCCTATTTACCAGTGTGCTACCTTATCCATTTCAGGTCAACTCATTAGTCATTATAAAGAAGTGTGCTAGTGCCAGATTCTCCGTTGTTAATATTTACCATATCAGATTAAGTGTGATATTCAATTATTAATTTATTATAAAGTGTGATATATATATTTTAATTTATCAAATAAACCTTTTAAACTTGCAAAACAGAACTACTTCTTGGCTCAGTGGGGTCAGGGGGATTCCAAGAGAGGGGTGTTATACAAGGGTAGTCATCCAGAACGCATGAACTGGACCTAAAGATATATCAATAAGGGTTTTCATTCAGTATTCTAGACTAGGCGTTAACTTGGCTGTAGTGCTGAATTGAATCCTCTTACAAAGTGGGGGCTCGAGCCGAGACGTTGGGTTAGATTTACCATTTGTGCAGATTAATACAGTGTGCTAACTGACGGGATACATACATCCAGTCGGATCACCACGCTGCATTACGCTGTGAAGCATTCCTCAAAAGGGACACTCCAAGAAAAGTTCTGTTCTGCAAAAATAAAATACAAACTTCTGTAAGTCAGGACAGAGACCAATCTCTAGAATGACGACCTTAGTAGACATGAAAATAGCCAGAGAGCACCTCTTGCATAAGCTATTTGTGAGAGGTGAATGGACCGAACAGGGCCAGGATGTGTGGTTGCAGGCCATCACACAACAGGTCACTGAAACAGGGTCAGATATATATAGAGATCAGGGTCCCTTACATGTGGCCCTGAGTGAACTATATATGGCTCCTAAAGCCAAAGAGGAACACAATAAGATTGCCAGGATAGCAGCATACCTGTACCTATACGTTGGAGACATGCAGGATAGATGTGCGGAAAGCCAAAATCTGGCAAATAGGCAACAGATGGCATTACAGAAGGCCCAATCTGATCTGGACTCTTCTGAGCAGAGGCTGCAGAGGAGCCAGGAGTCAGAAAATGACAGCAGACGGTACATCACTAAAATAAAGGAGGATATGGATGTGCTGCAAAAGGAAAAGTCAGAACAGGATACCAGATTTCTGGCCCTACAGAAGGAGCACCAAGACAGTTTGGACTCCTTACTGCAGAGCCAGAAAAAGCTGGAGCAACAATTAGACTTTAACAGGGCATGCACGGAGCAGGTAGCCACCCTGCAAAGTCATCTAGATAGAGTGAAGGTAGAGAGCAACAAGCTGATCTTGAAAGACCTGGATACCCAGGCAGAGTTTGATGAGGAGCGCCAAAAAGCTGGTGCCCTTCAACGGCAAAGGGACGACCTGGCGGCACAAATGCAGGCTCTTAGTCAGGAAAGAGACGCCTTAGGCCAGGAAGTCTGCCATTTAAAAAGGAAAATGGAAGAAAATCACCTGGCCCACCAGGGGCTGGGTGACCTCCAAAAAGAAAACCAGAACTTGGTAGAGCACACCAGAAGGGTGGAGGATGCTCTAGCAAGAAAGGAGCAGGCCAATAGGGACACAGCTCAGGAGGTAACCCTCCTGCAGCAAAGACTGGCCCAGTTCTCCAGGACCAACCAGGAAGCACAGAGGGAAAATGAGGCCCTCTGTCAACACAATGATAGGCTCCAGCAACAGGTAGCGATGCAGGAGAAACTGATAGAGTCGAGTAAGGCCTTAACAGAGGAACTGAAGGCACAAATGCAGGCTCTTGCATTGCAACAGGGAGCAGGGGCGGATAGAGATGAGGTTCGCTGGGAAATGGAAACTCCGGAGCATACCCTCAGGAGCCCTAGTACCAGAGGCCCTCATACCTCTCAGTCCCTGGACTCTGCCACCCCCATGTTCCCTGGCGCACATGAGCACAGGGCCACAGGGATGGCAGATTACTATCCAGCTAAGAGTATGGGGCTCATAGGCCAGAACCACTCAGGAATGGAGGGGTGGGCATCCGGGTATGGGCACCCAAGTACAATACAGTTCAGTGGGGAACCCCAGGAGAGTAGGCCCATTAAGGGCATCCTGAAAACCTCTGCCCAGTTAGGTCAGTGGAGGGGGTACCCATCAAATCCTGACAGCAAGGAGGAATCTGAAGACACCTCTGAACTGCGCAGGACACAGGAGACCAGGTCCCCACATTCTGCCAGCCATTCCCAGGCTCGCAGAATCCGGGAAAACCTGGAAGAACAGACGGGAACCTCTGGGAGCAGTGCCTCTGAGTCCGAGGAAGAATGGACAAGGGTTACCCGAACCAAAAAGGCCAATAAGGCAAAAAGGGCCTTGCTTAAGGACCCCTTCAAGCAGATTAAGGCGATCAGGAGCGTCATCACGCCTTACCATAAGAACGCTAAGTATTCTGTTTGGGAGCACTTAGAGTTGTTTGAACAAATGATGGAGACTTTCCATTTGAAGGACAGCCAAAGCTGTATTCAATATGTAAAGTGGACATTCTCCCCGGAATACTCCAGTTTCTTTGCGGGGCTGGAGGACCAAAATCATTTAAGATGGTCCACATATAAGGCGGCCATCCTGAAACATTTTTCTGTTCACAGAAATCCTCAAGAGGCTCGCAAGGCGGCCTACAATTTGCAATGTGGGGAGGATCAGGCCCCACGAGAATTTGTGCAGGAGTTAAAGCGTGCGTTTGCGCAAACCGCCAGAAGGGTGCGCACAGATAGTAGAGAGTTTGTCAATACATTTTTCCATGCCTTGCCCAAATATATAATGACCCAGCTCGTGAGAGATTTTCATGAGAAAAGATCTTTAGACTGGGTCATTGAACAGGCTACCCGCATCTATGAGGTGCAGAAGCCCATAGAAAATAAAAGCAATGCCCAGAAAAACCCCAAAGCCAACAGCACCCCTGCTGCTGCCAAGGTGGCAGAGGTAAAGGTCACCCCCGTTTTGGATTTGGAGATGGGGGGGCCTAAAAACCTACCTGCACCTAATAATGCTAGGCCCAGAAGGTCCTCGGGCCAGTCGCAGACAGGGAGCCAGGGAGGCAGCCCCACAAATGGGGTCCCTCGCTCTCCTGACTATGTAAGTCCTCGCTGCAAAGGTAATCGACCCATCCTGGGTTATGTGTGGACTCCTCCAGCCCAAGGGGGGGGATCCAGACAAGCACCTAACCCAGGGAACTTCCCTCCTAACTTCCCACAGGAGGGCAGAAATTTACCAAACCCTGGGCAGAACTTTTTCCCCAGATATCCACCCGACTTCCAACCCCAAAATCATCCATCCTTCTTTCCTCAATTCCCTGAGCCCAGACCACTGAATCCGGGAGAGGGGAGGCCAAGGGTGGAGGGGTACCAAAATCTTCCCAACCAGGGGTACTACCAGAGGAGGGACAGCTACCCTTCCCGGGATCAGCCCAGGGGAGAAAACCGGGCCCCGTATCAGCCTGAGCGGGTTTCCCAGTTAGAGCGCCAGGTTCAAAACATGGCGCGGGATATGGGTCATATACTGAGGGCACAGCAGAACCCTCAGATCAGCATGCCGGCGCAGAACGCACCCAACTCTGGACCTGGTGCTCCAGAACAATGACGGGGGCAGCACCCCGATAAATCACCGGTTCCCAGGGAGGAGGCACAAAGGGAAGGGGGGTGTAAAGCCTTGGAGGAAGCTTCCTTCCTCACTTGTAAACAGCCCCTGGAAACCCAGGAACCGGAAACAAAATCTCTTGCCCCTGAAAGTCTGCCTCCTAAGGAGCAGAGGGGGGGTAGGAGAAACAAAAGACCCAAACAGACTCAGTTTGAGGAGGAGGTACAGATCTTCCAATTTGAGGGAGAGGGATCCTCAGAGGATCCTGGGAAAAGGATCTTCTCCTTCAGAGAGGGGGGAACTCCTCCCAAAGAAAAATGGGTCCCTAGGGATGCAAATCCAGACTGGGGAGATGTGGGGACTGAGCTACCGCCGCCCACCATCTCATCCCAGAACCAACCGCAAGAAAATCCCCTGGTTCAAACCCATCCTGGTGACTGCCTCCAAAAAGGGGGGGGCGGCCCAGAACCGGAACCAGGGGAACCCACAATGGCTCTGATCTCCAGTTGCCAACTTTTTCTTTCAGATTCCCAAGGCTCTCCACAGAATTCTGCCCAAAATTCTTCTCTCGCGATGTCCAAAACCAGAAAATTAGCCCACCAGTTGTCCAAAAATGTACATTATCTGTGCCCCCTTGAGGAGAAGGAGGGAAGATATTATGCCCCGGTACAAGTACAGGGGCAGGGTACAATCTCGGCACTGGTGGACACTGGATCTCAAGCTACCCTTCTGTCCAGAAGGGCCTTTGACGAACTGAATGCAGGAAGGGGAGAGAATTACCAAATTCCTCTCACCTCTCTTCCTGGACAACTGCAGAACTTTGACGGGAAGGAAATTCCCGTTGAGGGGACTGCAGACTTGGACATTAAGATCGGGCGACATAAGTTGAAACACCCGGTCATAGTTGTGACCCCAGAGGGCACCCCTTGTTTACTAGGGAATGACCTCCTGAGAAGGTTGTCACCCCTAATAGATTGTGTAAACAAGGTCCTCTGGACCCAGACTAGCCGACCAATAAAATTAAAACCGAGTGTCAACCATGTTAGTTTAAACGGCACATGCCACATGGTTGAACAAAAATCTGACCAAGTAGAATTTCACTTCCAGAATAGCCAAATTCCAGACGTGACAGTAATAGCAGTAGGACAACAGACTGGTGATGGGGGGTCCTCTCTATTTCTGAAAATCAACCTTCCTTCCAGTCTAAAGTGGTACTCCACGCTGGAAGGAAACACTCTGAAATTCTATACCAATCCACAATCTGAAACTCCCACTCCTATAGTCCAGAAAGATGTGAAATCAGCTCAGAGCCTGGCTGATATTCAGCAAATTGGAGAGCAGTTGTTCATCCCTGTTCAGTTAAATGATGGGAAGGACTCTGTCCTCGCTCGAGTGTGTGTGAACAACGGTAAGAGCTTCATCAGCGAAGCCATGTTTCGCCAACTCCCAAAAGAACCAGCCATTCCCACCTTCAAACTGATAGACAAATGGGAAATGGACCTGGAAGTACCTAATTCCAAACATCTCCTGCCAAGCAGGTGTATGCTCAAAATCTCCATTGGCAACAAGAGCATAGTCCATAATTGTTGGGTCGTGCGAGACGTCCCTGCCGCCTTTTACTTAGGCAGTGACATTCTCAATCGCTTTGCCATTAGTTTGGACCTAATAAACTTCAAAGCTTGGTCCCGATTAGCGGATAATCCCATGGGCTTTGATGATCCAGAAAAAGCATTTAGGTCCGCTCAATTGCTACCTTATGCAGTTGAAATTCAGGTTAAAGAGGAAGTCACCATCCCAGAAAGGACCCGACAATTCTCCCTGGAAGTGAAAGTTAAAAGGGGACAAGAGTTGAAAAACCCTGATGCTTACATACATCTAAATGCTTCTCTCCAACAGCAAGGGTTGGGGGTAAACCCGACTCCATTAGTCAACATAGAACATGACCCCATTCTAATAGAGGTGGATAACAGCGACTTAAAGAGTATTACTCTAGCCGCAGGCACCATTATTGGAATGGCGGTTGATGACCGACATTTCTCCATTGATCTTGTAAATGAACTGTTAGGACCCATCCCCAAGGACTGTTTTGACAGTGACAGTGATGACAACGCAACACCAGACAGGATTTTTACCCGGCATGGGGGGAACTTCCTGGTGTACACTTCCTGCCCCTATGGTAAGGAAGATGTGACCTGTGACTTCAGGAGGGATGAGGTGATTTTCCAGGTCCATGAGGGCTGCCTTTCCCACCTGAAGCCTCCGGTCCAAATCAGCACTCTGACCAGGGACTTCTCCACCCAGCTGGAGGAGGCCGCGGAGATAGCCAAACCAGAAGTCTTTCCAGGCTTCAGGCAGATGGTGGAAGAGAGAGTCAACCTAGCTGATGCCTGTGTGACTCTGGAACAAAAGCAAAAGTTGAAACAAGTTTTCTTGGATTTCCAAGATCTCTTTGCGGTAGACTCATATGACTGTGGTCGCACTGACATCCACACAACAACAATCCCCACGGACCCTGGCATGACTCCTGTGTTTGTGAAGCAATATCGCTTGCCTCTCGCATCAATGGAGTCCCTTACTGAAATAATTAAGAACCTTGAGTCCCGGGGAATAATCCGTCCAGTCCACAGCACCTTCAATAATCCGGTGCTGGGGATATTGAAGCCAAACGGCCAGTGGAGACTCTGCGCCGACCTCAGGGAGCTCAACAAACGGGTCCATACTTCCCGATGGCCTCTGCCCTACATTGACCAAGGGCTGGCCCAGATTCAGGGGTCACAGGTATTCACTGCAATAGACCTGACCAATGGATACTGGACCGTGCCTGTCAGTAGGGAGGACCAATACAAGCTGGCTTTTACCTTTGGGGGCCAGCAGTACACATGGACCCGGACTCCCTTCGGATACCTCAACTCCGGCAATGAATTCAACATTTTTCTACACAAGGCCATGCCCGACTTGGGTGCAAGGGGTAACCTGGCTTATGTAGATGATGTCCTCATCAAAAGCTCAACTGTTGAGGAACACATAGCGGAGATCCGTTATGTTCTGACACAGTTGAGGGCCGCCGGAGCAAAACTTTCCTTTCAGAAAGCACAGTGGTGTAAAACCCGTGTTAACTTCTTGGGGCATGAGATTACTCCTCAGGGTCTCTGTCCCCAGGAAAAGAAAGTGGAAGCACTTCAGAAACTGAAAGACCCCACAACGCTGCGGGAACTAAGGAGCCTCCTTGGACTGACTAATTACAGCAGAAAGTTCATTGAGGGCTACGCAGAGATCACCAGACCCCTGATTCATCTCCTGAAGGGGGGGGTCAAGTGGGAATGGGGTCCAGAACAATCCGAGGCAGTAAAACAACTCAAAAGACGCCTCTCACAAGCGCCTTGCCTAGCTTACCCGGTCAGAAACAAGGAGTTCTTCCTGGAGACGGGGTTCTCTAATACGTGCTTGACGGCAGTATTATACCAAAAGCATGACAAGGTCAATAAAGTAATCTCCTATGCGAGCAAAACTTTATCCTCTGTGGAGGAAAAATTCAACGATTGTGAGAAGGCACTCCTGGCAACGGTGTGGGCATTGAAGAATTACCGCCCGTTTATCCAGGGGGAACACATCATAGTGGAGACTCCACACCAGCCTCTGCAATATCTCCAAAGTGACAGAATCCGGGCCGGAAATGTGAGTAATTCCCGAATTACTTCCTGGATTCTGTCAATGCAAGGCTTTCCTGTGGAGGTCAGATATGGCCAAAACAAGAAGAGTCCCCTCGCGCAAGGTCTGGCTGACTTGCATGATTGTGCCAGAGAAAACTGTCTCGAGGACGAAAGTCTAAAAATAAAGGACAACACGGAGGCATACCTTAATTCCCCCCACAAAGCCTTTGAAGAGGACAAGTGTGAGGGAATGCCCACTGTCTATGTGGATGGATGCTCTTACCATGTTGACAACGACGGGGAGAAAGAACTGGTGGCTGGCGTAGGGAATGCATGGGTGAATGAGTCCCCAGAACCCTCCGCTGGATACAAAATTGGTCCCCGAAGTAGTCAGGTGGCAGAATTGATGGCTGTGCATCAGGCCATCCTCACTGCTGTCCAACATCAACTCCACGAACTGGTCATAATCACAGATTCGGATTATGTACGGAACGGGTTCGTGGAGCACCTGGTTAATTGGAAAACCAGAGGCATGTTATGTGCTAACAACAAACCCTTGAAACATGGGAAGTTGATCCAAAACATTGATGATCTGGTCACCTCGAATGGGATGACCATCTATTGGAAGAAGATCAAGGGTCATTCCAAAGTAGAGGGACCAGACAAAACTGGAAATGACTTAGCTGATCAGCTGGCCAAAACCGGGGCCATCCAAGGGGATCTAATTGAGATTGAGTCCCTGTTGGGGGAAATCCAGGTCACTGCAATCACTAGGTCCCAGACAAATGCTCACAACGACCTTCCAATTGCACAATGGAGTAAGGAGACCCCTGATGCTGATTTGATTACTGCTCAGAAGGGGGATCCAATTGTTGGTAAATTTTACCAGCACCTTGAGGACCCTGAGAACTTTCCCCTGACGGATACCGATTACACTGGGAAAGAGGACCTAAGAGTGTTGATGAAATGTCCAAAAATGTTCAGAATCCAAGACGGTTTGCTGGTAAGGAAATCCAAAGCTGGCCACGATCAGTGGGTGGTTCCTACCTCATTCCGAAGCCTGATGTTAAGTCACGCCCATGATGCGGCCACGGCCGGTCACAGGGGGTTTCACACAACATTGGAAATCTTAAGAGAGGTTGCCTACTGGCCACACATGGGGCAGGACCTCGACCAATACTTGAAGGGGTGTCTTGTGTGTGCACAATTTCAGCCATCATCCCTCACGCACCGGGCGCCTTTACAAAAGAGGGGAATGACACTGCCATGGTCAGATTTACAGATCGACTTTGTAGGCCCTGTGATTCGCTCGGCTAGGGGGAATAAGTACATGTTGACTGTGACATGTTTGTTTACCAAGTGGGTGGAATGTCTCCCAGCCCCAAACTGCAAGGCAGAAACTGCAGCTGCCTTGATGATTAACCACATCTTTTCCCGTTTTGGTCTACCTCAAAGGATTGAGTCAGACAGAGGTAGCCACTTCACCAGTGAAGTAATGACAAAGATGTGGGAGATACTGGGGGTCAAGAGAAAGCTGCATATTGCTTACAGACCAGCTTCTTCTGGGGCAGTAGAGAGATATAACCGGACAATTGTGAGCATATTAAAGAAGTTTGTGGCAGATTCTGGGCCAAGTTGGGATATCCGATTACCTCTGGTCCTAATGGCTATCAGATCTACCCCTTCATCTGCAACCAAAATGTCACCATTTGAGTTGATGACTGGGCGCAAGATGGTGCTTCCTCAGCATTTGCTCTACAGGACCCAAGAGCAGACACTGATAAATGCCTCCACTACTCATGAGTATGTAGAGAATTTAAGGAAACACCTTCAACATGCTTCTGCTTATGCTCAGCGGAATCTAGAAAGATCGGCTGATAGCATGAAGACCCATTATGACCTGAAAACTTCCAGGAAGGAATATCAGGTGGGAGACCGGGTCTATCTATACAACTTCCAAAGGAACCAGGCCAAGCAGCGCAAATTTTTGCCTACATGGAAGGGACCCTTTGAGATCGTCGATAAGATCTCCCCTGTGGCCTACAAGATCCGCATCCCCAAAGGCGGTTCGGCAGAGGGGGAAGACAAGTGGGTCCACATAAACCAGTTGAAATGTTGCCATCCCAGGCACACTCTGCAACAACTGGAGGAATCCTCTGGAATCCTAGCGGGTATTGTATCAGACTAATTCAGTTCCAATCATAAAACCTACCACATCTAGTCTCTAAAATATTGTGATTTACATGAAACTGTCTCTAGTGATACTGTTTTTTTTTTCAAAATAAGAATGTAATGTTTCGTTATGATGAAATGCATATGCCGCTCCACTACCTCAACAGTGGTGGAAAAACGTCTATGAGTAGATATTGCCGCTTTTGCTTTATCATCCTAGGAGAGATGAAACCATGAAGGATGACCAAGAAGAACGATCCGGAGACCGGGAGCAGAGACGCAACGGGCCCGGGGTACCGCCCAATCTTCCCATCAGGACCGGCGAGGAGAACCGATCGATCAGTACCGGATGGAGAAGAAAACGCTGAACTGTGTCATCTACAGAAGAGGAAGAAGATTATGCGGACAGACCGGTGCATTGGGTCAAAACCCTTGTGCACGCGACTCCCCATCGACTCAAATTCAAAGTGCAGTCGCGTGGGGGGGACTTGTTGGGTGTCCTGACCCACGTTTAAGCTACCCTGCTACAACATTTGGTGCTGTGGGCTTAGAAAATTCAAGATGGCGGAAAACCCACATGTGCGCTGAAATCCAGGAAAGCTGCGCAGTTTGTGCGCCCACCAAAATGGTTGCCTCACTTGCCACCCACCAGTGCGAGAATGAAAGGCCGGGTTGCCATGAGGGAAATGGGTTGCCAAAGGAAAAACAGTAGCGCCGGTTAGCTTCAAAGCGCTTTAAAACCACCATTGGACTACCCGCACAGTAGTCTGAAACCATTGGGAATGGCAATGCTGATTGCCAAATGCAACCTAGAATTGTGGGGAATTCATTTCTTAAATCCCAAAAATGGGTGCAGTACCAGTACTCACCACTATCCAAAAGCCGGCGTTTTAAAACCACTCTGTGTGTTTTTCTGAAGGCAAGCAAAATGCCTATTTCAAACCTTGCAACATGTGCAAAATATTCACTGAACACCAGCATACATTTGGCAGAATGGAGTTTTGTGTGCCTACAAAATCTGGGAAATGAAGAGCCCAAAAACAATGCTTATAACAAAAATGCTATGGAGTCAGCAGCTTAAGCCTAACTACAACTGGATTTAAAACCACCAAAATCGAAAATGTTAAATTAAATGAGTGACCTATGTTTGGTGTCACATGCCTTTGTAACTGTTGAAATGTCATAGTTTTGCGCTTAGAATCAGCATTCTAGCTGCATGTGTAAAATTACAAGTTATTTTAAAAGCAACAAAAGTTAGCTGAAGGTCTGGCTTAAGGAACTTGATTTTGCCTAGCAACTACCCATCAGGAGTGAAACTTGAGTCACCACTGTGTTCCCAGGCCAACCTTCCTTTTGCTGCCCAGGCTAAGGATATGCCATCTATCTGATAATTGAATTTCCTGTGCTCTGCCAGAGAGTGAACAAAGCCCTCTCCACTCAGGCAAAGGTTTTTTATTACAGACGTCGTAAAAAGTGGCTTCCTCCTGGAGAAGCTGGGAGGAGCACTGCCTGTGAGAAGCAAGCTGGCTTGGCAGAAACTGGAAAGACTGGTTTCTGTACCATGTGACCTGAAAAGACACACCCCTGCAGCAAGGATATGGTTTTATAAAAAGGGGGATAATTCATAGAGCGGACATGTGAAAATTTTATAAATGATACCATAATTCTTGTGATTTTTCTGCCCACAGTTTAAGACGTGGTAGGAACCGGTGGTATGTTCAGGGGGGTTTTAGCGGAAAAGTGGATATTACTCTAAATGTGTGCATGTTAAAAATCTGAAACTTCATCAGTTAATGTCCCTACCCCCTGCACACATGTATGTAAAGTTGGGTCCATGTCGGAAATTGGAAAAGCAGTTAAAAAGTGAAATATGTGCCAGTTCTGAATGCAAGCTCCCAGGAAGAGCAGAGTTTGAACAGGGGATACCTCCTGTAATGCATGATGGGTGCATATGATTTTAAAACAATATGTACCTCTGCAAATATGTATTTGTTTCAAATCTAGATTTGTGTGTAAGTTGACAGGAGGAGTGGACTTTCTGCAGGCTGTAAAATGACATCAATCTGACTCACAGTTCAGTTTGCCAATCAAGCGGAGGAATGGAAGTTTGACCAATTAGAAGCTGAGAGAGAGGTAGGGTCAGTGATGCTAGAACACACCCACATTCTAAACACATAAAAGCAGACAGACAGGACAGATAGGACCTTCAAAAATCCATCTGCCGCTGGAAGCCCTGCCGGAAAAATCCATACTTACCTCCATCAAACTCCAGAAAGCCAAACTAGAGACTTCAATCTATCCAGAGCAGAGAGACCCAAAGAACCGGTGCCTAGCAGAGACCAGACCCCTGTGAGCAGTTCCAGAGGCCAGGCGCTGTGAGCAGAACCCGGAAAGACCTGACCAGACTGAAGTCCGTGACCAAGTCGCTTTCCTGTTCAAAATCTCTTGTGAGTACTTAGCAAAACTCAGAACACATCTCTTAGTTTAAATTCATCTAATTCAATCTATTTAACCTAAGTAGAACTGCCTCCTAGCTGTCACCTGTCATTCTAGCTGCAAAAATTTGTCACTTGTCATTTTGAAAAAGTGTGCGTTTAAAATTTACAAAACCAAAAACGACCTTTACTAAATTACTCATATCTCCGCAACCGTTTGGGCTAGAGACTTGCAATAACTTTCATTTGGAAGCTGAGATCCCAGGCTTTTCTAGGACCCCAAAACGGTAGAGATAGTCCTTGCGGTTCCTTTGTAATAGCGCTTGGCGCATCCGCGAATTTTACCGCGATTTGCAATTTCTTCACATGTAAAAACTGCTGCTGTTTGCTTTCCATTGGCCAGAAATTCGTTTAATCTGCTAACTATCCCTGCATCATTGCTAGTGTGAGCCTGGACTAATATTAACTAGATACCACTCACCCTGAACCTCTATAAGGGAATTAAAAGCAAATTTAGCATATTTCTCATTCATTGCCAGCACATATCCAAGCATTGCCTGTGTTTTCAAAACTCCTATCTGTTTTCTCTAAGCTTGCTGGATTGAACTGATTACATTGATTGCATTTCTGAGAACTGTGTGCTTTCCTTCCATTTCCTTGCATTGCATAAAGAGGGGGGGAGTGAATAGCCCGAGAAAAGTGATTACATTGTCTGGTTGAATCATATTGCGTATTTTCTGTACTGCATTCATTGAATATTGCATCCACCTGAGCTACATAAAGCATCCTCTACCACATTATACTTTTGTTCCTATTTACCAGTGTGCTACCTTATCCATTTCAGGTCAACTCATTAGTCATTATAAAGAAGTGTGCTAGTGCCAGATTCTCCGTTGTTAATATTTACCATATCAGATTAAGTGTGATATTCAATTATTAATTTATTATAAAGTGTGATATATATATTTTAATTTATCAAATAAACCTTTTAAACTTGCAAAACAGAACTACTTCTTGGCTCAGTGGGGTCAGGGGGATTCCAAGAGAGGGGTGTTATACAAGGGTAGTCATCCAGAACGCATGAACTGGACCTAAAGATATATCAATAAGGGTTTTCATTCAGTATTCTAGACTAGGCGTTAACTTGGCTGTAGTGCTGAATTGAATCCTCTTACAGTGCTTACAGGTTTCCGACACCAGACCGGTACCTGAACTCACAAACCCAAACTGCAAAGTGATGGGCATTGCCACTAGACTGCCGACCCCCTTTCGGGGCCCCAGCATATATCCTTTAGTCACACCTAGAGTTCCCAGGACAGTGCAGCATTCAGCGATTACACGAAAATATTGACAGCGCTAGGAGGCCATGCAAATGGCAGAGGTATGCTTTACAAAGCCCACGTAGCGTGCACAAAACAGCACATATGTCAGGCCCACTTGAAGAGATGGTAAAGAGGAAATACTTCTGCTGCATCCAGTAAAACATAGAGATTGGCCTGCTTTAAAGGTTGACCATGTCCTTCATGGGTGTCTGTCAATATGATACTTCCCTGCTGCAAAGCTTACATTCGAAACGCCAGAACAACTAGGCCCAGAGCACAAAGATGCAGTCAGGTTGAAATAACGAGATACTGAAGAGCAATTTTGTATTTCAGAGTGGGAAAAGCAAATATGACCCCGACGTGATTTGAACACGCAACCTTCTGATCTGGAGTCAGACGTGCTACCATTGCGCCACAAGGTCCTTGTGGCAAACCACCTGGTGTGTCTGATGACAGAATAAAGGTAGGAGACGTACATGCACCCGCAGAGCCTCATTGCTTCTTTAAGTAGACTGGCTAGGATAGCTTCCTTCTGTGCATCAGTACACGCTGCAGCCAAACCCTTCCCATGAAGTCTTGATGTTTATGAATTGAATGGCAAGTTTTGAAAAACTAAAGCAAGCGAGAAGAATTGCTTGCAGTTTATTGGATTTTTTGGACGTCAGCAGACGAGACCTGCGAGAGGTAAACAGAAGTTCATAGTTGGTCATGCTGAATTTTTGAGCCAAAATGCATCGTCCCTGGGTGGGCTTGAACCACCAACCTTTCGGTTAACAGCCGAACGCGCTAACCGATTGCGCCACAGAGACTCATGCATTGCTTACACTGGGGCCTGATTGGTGTGCTGTTTGCTTATGCTTCCCAGGCAACCTGAAAATATTTCTAAAATAGCTCTATTTCCCACAGCAAATCAGGGTATCAAGCACTTCCCTACCTCCCCTAATCCACAAACACAGGGGATTTAGTAGAGGACAGAGCCCATCAACAGTGCACCAAATGTCCTCTGTGTAGGCATAACTTGCTATGAGGAGAAAGCCACAGTTGTGCACTTGTGTTAAAAGGGGACAGTAGGCTGAACCCAGAGAACACGGGAGAAATGACTCAGGTTTACTGAGTGGAACACTCTGTGTCTTTGTGCCAAAAACAGCAGCGTCTTTTCGGTTAACAGCCGAACGCGCTAACCGATTGCGCCACAATTGGTGTGCTGTTTGCTTATGCTTCCCAGGCAACCTGAAAATATTTCTAAAATAGCTCTATTTCCCACAGCAAATCAGGGTATCAAGCACTTCCCTACCTCCCCTAATCCACAAACACAGGGGATTTAGTAGAGGACAGAGCCCATCAACAGTGCACCAAATGCCCTCTGTGTAGGCATAACTTGCTATGAGGAGAAAGCCACAGTTGCGCACTTGTGTTAAAAGGGGACAGTAGGCTGAACCCAGAGAACACGGGAGAAATGACTCAGGTTTACTGAGTGGAACACTCTGTGTCTTTGTGCCAAAAACAGCAGCGTCTTTTCGGTTAACAGCCGAACGCGCTAACCAATTGTGCCACAGAGACTCACTGGCATGTGTGTTCTGCCTTTGGCCTGATTGCATTGCTATTTTTTTCTGATTGGCAGAAAACCTGAACTTTTTTCTGAAAAAGGCATGACTCTCTTAGCACTGCAGTGCATTAGACTGCTCCCTTGCTTCCCTGAGTCCCCAAATACACAACCACCTTGGGCACAATAGAAGACACATTCCAGCAGATTTAGCAAGAGTGCACCAAGGTTACTATATGTAGGTACCTTGCTGAGAAGCAAGACCTGCAGTTGCATTCTTCTGTTAAAAGAGGGCAGCAGAGTGCACCAAGAGAACTTGGGGGAAGTAGCTTATGTTAACTACTTGCCATGATCTTTATAGATCCCTCTGTTTGACTGGGTGAATTCTAATTTCTGGGGTAGAGTAAGCAATTTTTGGATCTAGATGCTGTGCGCAACAGGAATGCTATATACTGCACTGTACTGCTACTGAAAAGTTACCAATTTTACAGGATGTTCAGGTAAGCTTTGTTTCAGAAAACAACTTGCTAGAGGCCCTAGGACAGATTACTGGGACAAAGGAAGAGGGTTTGGGGATTAGCACATCTCCTATGAAAGGTACAGTCACGCCCGAGACAACTCTGAGTGCCTCCTCAAATTCTAAGAAATGCGAACTGGGGTCCTACGCCTTTTATTGCCAGTGGATTTTGTGTTTCAGACAAATGTGCACGCCTCCCAGAGCCCCTTGCAATGCACTTAGGGAAATGGGGGAAGGTGCTGTGCAACCCTCTCGCTGACAATGTCTCTCTTGTCTATAATGTATCTATGAGAGAGAGAGAAATAGGCAATGCGAGAGTGAAAAAGTAAAATGGAAATGTGTCTACTGAGACCAGTATAAGGGAAAATCCTCACAATCCAGGACCGACAGTTGATTGGGAGGGCGCTTACAGGTTTCCGACACCAGACCGGTACCTGAACTCATAAACCCAAACTACAAAGTGATGGGCATTGCCACTAGACTGCCGACCCCCTTTCGGGGCCCCAGCATATATCCTTTAGTCACACCTAGAGTTCCCAGGACAGTGCAGCATTCAGCGATTACACGAAAATATTGACAGCGCTAGGAGGCCATGCAAATGGCAGAGGTATGCTTTACAAAGCCCACGTAGCGTGCACAAAACAGCACATCAGTCAGGCCCACTTGAAGAGATGGTAAAGAGGAAATACTTCTGCTGCATCCAGTAAAACATAGAGATTGGCCTGCTTTAAAGGTTGACCATGTACTTCATGGGTGTCTGTCAATATGATACTTCCCTGCTGCAAAGCTTACATTCGAAACGCCAGAACAACTAGGCACAGAGCACAAAGATGCAGTCAGGTTGAAATAACGAGATACTGAAGAGCAATTTTATATTTCAGAGTGGGAAAAGCAAATATGACCCCGACGTGATTTGAACACGGAACCTTCTGATCTGGAGTCAAACGCGCTACCATTGCGCCACGAGGTCCTTGTGGCAGTCCACCTGGTGTGTCTGATGACAGAATAAAGGTAGGAGACGTACATGGACCTGCAGAGCCTCATTGCTTCTTTAGGTAGACTGGCTAGGATAGCTTCCTTCTGTGCATCAGTACACGCTGCAGCCAAACCCTTCCCATGAAGTCTTGATGTTTATGAATTGAATGGCAAGTTTTGAAAAACTAAAGCAAGCTAGAAGAATTGCTTGCAGTTTATTGGATTTTTTGGACGTCAGCAGACGAGACCTGCGAGAGGTAAACAGAAGTCCATAGTTGGTCACGCTGAATTTTTGAGCCAAAATGCTCCATCCCTGGGTGGGCTTGAACCACCAACCTTTCGGTTAACAGCCGAACGCGCTAACCGATTGCGCCACAGAGACTCATGCAGTTCTTACACAGGGCCTGATTGGTGTGCTGTTTGCTCATGCTTCCCAGGCAACCTGAAAATATTTCTAAAATAGCTCTTTTTCCCCCAGCAAATCAGGGTATCAAGCACTTCCCTACCTCCCCTAATCCACAAACACAGGGGATTTAGTAGAGGACAGAGCCCATCAACAGTGCACCAAATGTCCTCTGTGTAGGCATAACTTGCTATGAGGAGAAAGCCACAGTTGCGCACTTGTGTTAAAAGGGGACAGTAGGCTGAACCCAGAGAACACGGGAGAAATGACTCAGGTTTACTGAGTGGAACACTCTGTGTCTTTGTGCCAAAAACAGCAGCGTCTTTTCGGTTAACAGCCGAACGCGCTAACCAATTGCGCCACAGAGACTCACTGGCATGTGTGTTCTGCCTTTGGCCTGATTGCATTGCTATTTTTTTCTGATTGGCAGAAAACCTGAACTTTTTTCTGAAAAAGGCATGCCTCTCTTAGCACTGCAGTGCATTAGAGTGCTCCCTTGCTTCCCTGAATCCCCAAATACACAACCACCCTGGGCACAATAGAAGACACATTCCAGCAGATTTAGCAAGATTGCACCAAGGATTCTATATGTAGGTACCTTGCTGAGAAGCAAGACCTGCAGTTGCATTCTTCTGTTAAAAGAGGGCAGCAGAGTGCACCAAGAGAACTTGGGGGAAGTAGCTTATGTTAACTACTTGCCATGCTCTTTACAGATCCCTCTGTTTGACTGGGTGAATTCTAATTTCTGGGGTAGAGTAAGCAATTTTTGGATCTAGATGCTGTGCGCAACAGGAATGCTATATACTGCACTGTACTGCTACTGAAAAGTTACCAATTTTACAGGATGTTCAGGTAAGCTTTGTTTCAGAAAACAACTTGCTAGAGGCCCTAGGACAGATTACTGGGACAAAGGAAGAGGGTTTGGGGATTAGCACATCTCCTATGAAAGGTACAGTCACGCCCGAGACAACTCTGAGTGCCTCCTCAAATTCTAAGAAATGCGAACTGGGGTCCTACGCCTTTTATTGCCAGTGGATTTTGTGTTTCAGACAAATGTGCACGCCTCCCAGAGCCCCTTGCAATGCACTTAGGGAAATGGGGGAAGGTGCTGTGCAACCCTCTCGCTGACAATGTCTCTCTTGTCTATAATGTATCTATGAGAGAGAGAGAAATAGGCAATGCGAGAGTGAAAAAGTAAAATGGAAATGTGTCTACTGAGACCAGTATAAGGGGAAATCCTCACAATCCAGGACCGACAGTTGATTGGGAGGGTGCTTACAGGTTTCCGACACCAGACCGGTACCTGAACTCACAAACCCAAACTGCAAAGTGATGGGCATTGCCACTAGACTGCAGACCCCCTTTCGGGGCCCCAGCATATATCCTTTAGTCACACCTAGAGTTCCCAGGACAGTGCAGCATTCAGCGATTACACGAAAATATTGACAGCGCTAGGAGGCCATGCAAATGGCAGAGGTATGCTTTACAAAGCCCACGTAGCGTGCACAAAACAGCACATCAGTCAGGCCCACTTGAAGAGATGGTAAAGAGGAAATACTTCTGCTGCATCCAGTAAAACATAGAGATTGGCCTGCTTTAAAGGTTGACCATGTCCTTCATGGGTGTCTGTCAATATGATACTTCCCTGCTGCAAAGCTTACATTCGAAACGCCAGAACAACTAGGCCCAGAGCACAAAGATGCAGTCAGGTTGAAATAACGAGATACTGAAGAGCAATTTTGTATTTCAGAGTGGGAAAAGCAAATATGACCCCGACGTGATTTGAACACGCAACCTTCTGATCTGGAGTCAGACGTGCTACCATTGCGCCACGAGGTCCTTGTGGCAAACCACCTGGTGTGTCTGATGACAGAATAAAGGTAGGAGACGTACATGCACCCGCAGAGCCTCATTGCTTCTTTAAGTAGACTGGCTAGGATAGCTTCCTTCTGTGCATCAGTACACGCTGCAGCCAAACCCTTCCCATGAAGTCTTGATGTTTATGAATTGAATGGCAAGTTTTGAAAAACTAAAGCAAGCGAGAAGAATTGCTTGCAGTTTATTGGATTTTTTGGACGTCAGCAGACGAGACCTGCGAGAGGTAAACAGAAGTTCATAGTTGGTCATGCTGAATTTTTGAGCCAAAATGCATCGTCCCTGGGTGGGCTTGAACCACCAACCTTTCGGTTAACAGCCGAACGCGCTAACCGATTGCGCCACAGAGACTCATGCATTGCTTACACTGGGGCCTGATTGGTGTGCTGTTTGCTTATGCTTCCCAGGCAACCTGAAAATATTTCTAAAATAGCTCTATTTCCCACAGCAAATCAGGGTATCAAGCACTTCCCTACCTCCCCTAATCCACAAACACAGGGGATTTAGTAGAGGACAGAGCCCATCAACAGTGCACCAAATGTCCTCTGTGTAGGCATAACTTGCTATGAGGAGAAAGCCACAGTTGCGCACTTGTGTTAAAAGGGGACAGTAGGCTGAACCCAGAGAACACGGGAGAAATGACTCAGGTTTACTGAGTGGAACACTCTGTGTCTTTGTGCCAAAAACAGCAGCGTCTTTTCGGTTAACAGCCGAACGCGCTAACCGATTGCGCCACAATTGGTGTGCTGTTTGCTTATGCTTCCCAGGCAACCTGAAAATATTTCTAAAATAGCTCTATTTCCCACAGCAAATCAGGGTATCAAGCACTTCCCTACCTCCCCTAATCCACAAACACAGGGGATTTAGTAGAGGACAGAGCCCATCAACAGTGCACCAAATGCCCTCTGTGTAGGCATAACTTGCTATGAGGAGAAAGCCACAGTTGCGCACTTGTGTTAAAAGGGGACAGTAGGCTGAACCCAGAGAACACGGGAGAAATGACTCAGGTTTACTGAGTGGAACACTCTGTGTCTTTGTGCCAAAAACAGCAGCGTCTTTTCGGTTAACAGCCGAACGCGCTAACCAATTGTGCCACAGAGACTCACTGGCATGTGTGTTCTGCCTTTGGCCTGATTGCATTGCTATTTTTTTCTGATTGGCAGAAAACCTGAACTTTTTTCTGAAAAAGGCATGACTCTCTTAGCACTGCAGTGCATTAGACTGCTCCCTTGCTTCCCTGAGTCCCCAAATACACAACCACCTTGGGCACAATAGAAGACACATTCCAGCAGATTTAGCAAGAGTGCACCAAGGTTACTATATGTAGGTACCTTGCTGAGAAGCAAGACCTGCAGTTGCATTCTTCTGTTAAAAGAGGGCAGCAGAGTGCACCAAGAGAACTTGGGGGAAGTAGCTTATGTTAACTACTTGCCATGATCTTTATAGATCCCTCTGTTTGACTGGGTGAATTCTAATTTCTGGGGTAGAGTAAGCAATTTTTGGATCTAGATGCTGTGCGCAACAGGAATGCTATATACTGCACTGTACTGCTACTGAAAAGTTACCAATTTTACAGGATGTTCAGGTAAGCTTTGTTTCAGAAAACAACTTGCTAGAGGCCCTAGGACAGATTACTGGGACAAAGGAAGAGGGTTTGGGGATTAGCACATCTCCTATGAAAGGTACAGTCACGCCCGAGACAACTCTGAGTGCCTCCTCAAATTCTAAGAAATGCGAACTGGGGTCCTACGCCTTTTATTGCCAGTGGATTTTGTGTTTCAGACAAATGTGCACGCCTCCCAGAGCCCCTTGCAATGCACTTAGGGAAATGGGGGAAGGTGCTGTGCAACCCTCTCGCTGACAATGTCTCTCTTGTCTATAATGTATCTATGAGAGAGAGAGAAATAGGCAATGCGAGAGTGAAAAAGTAAAATGGAAATGTGTCTACTGAGACCAGTATAAGGGAAAATCCTCACAATCCAGGACCGACAGTTGATTGGGAGGGCGCTTACAGGTTTCCGACACCAGACCGATACCTGAACTCATAAACCCAAACTACAAAGTGATGGGCATTGCCACTAGACTGCCGACCCCCTTTCGGGGCCCCAGCATATATCCTTTAGTCACACCTAGAGTTCCCAGGACAGTGCAGCATTCAGCGATTACACGAAAATATTGACAGCGCTAGGAGGCCATGCAAATGGCAGAGGTATGCTTTACAAAGCCCACGTAGCGTGCACAAAACAGCACATCAGTCAGGCCCACTTGAAGAGATGGTAAAGAGGAAATACTTCTGCTGCATCCAGTAAAACATAGAGATTGGCCTGCTTTAAAGGTTGACCATGTACTTCATGGGTGTCTGTCAATATGATACTTCCCTGCTGCAAAGCTTACATTCGAAACGCCAGAACAACTAGGCACAGAGCACAAAGATGCAGTCAGGTTGAAATAACGAGATACTGAAGAGCAATTTTATATTTCAGAGTGGGAAAAGCAAATATGACCCCGACGTGATTTGAACACGCAACCTTCTGATCTGGAGTCAAACGCGCTACCATTGCGCCACGAGGTCCTTGTGGCAGTCCACCTGGTGTGTCTGATGACAGAATAAAGGTAGGAGACGTACATGGACCTGCAGAGCCTCATTGCTTCTTTAGGTAGACTGGCTAGGATAGCTTCCTTCTGTGCATCAGTACACGCTGCAGCCAAACCCTTCCCATGAAGTCTTGATGTTTATGAATTGAATGGCAAGTTTTGAAAAACTAAAGCAAGCTAGAAGAATTGCTTGCAGTTTATTGGATTTTTTGGACGTCAGCAGACGAGACCTGCGAGAGGTAAACAGAAGTCCATAGTTGGTCACGCTGAATTTTTGAGCCAAAATGCTCCATCCCTGGGTGGGCTTGAACCACCAACCTTTCGGTTAACAGCCGAACGCGCTAACCGATTGCGCCACAGAGACTCATGCAGTTCTTACACAGGGCCTGATTGGTGTGCTGTTTGCTCATGCTTCCCAGGCAACCTGAAAATATTTCTAAAATAGCTCTTTTTCCCCCAGCAAATCAGGGTATCAAGCACTTCCCTACCTCCCCTAATCCACAAACACAGGGGATTTAGTAGAGGACAGAGCCCATCAACAGTGCACCAAATGTCCTCTGTGTAGGCATAACTTGCTATGAGGAGAAAGCCACAGTTGCGCACTTGTGTTAAAAGGGGACAGTAGGCTGAACCCAGAGAACACGGGAGAAATGACTCAGGTTTACTGAGTGGAACACTCTGTGTCTTTGTGCCAAAAACAGCAGCGTCTTTTCGGTTAACAGCCGAACGCGCTAACCAATTGCGCCACAGAGACTCACTGGCATGTGTGTTCTGCCTTTGGCCTGATTGCATTGCTATTTTTTTCTGATTGGCAGAAAACCTGAACTTTTTTCTGAAAAAGGCATGCCTCTCTTAGCACTGCAGTGCATTAGAGTGCTCCCTTGCTTCCCTGAATCCCCAAATACACAACCACCCTGGGCACAATAGAAGACACATTCCAGCAGATTTAGCAAGATTGCACCAAGGATTCTATATGTAGGTACCTTGCTGAGAAGCAAGACCTGCAGTTGCATTCTTCTGTTAAAAGAGGGCAGCAGAGTGCACCAAGAGAACTTGGGGGAAGTAGCTTATGTTAACTACTTGCCATGCTCTTTACAGATCCCTCTGTTTGACTGGGTGAATTCTAATTTCTGGGGTAGAGTAAGCAATTTTTGGATCTAGATGCTGTGCGCAACAGGAATGCTATATACTGCACTGTACTGCTACTGAAAAGTTACCAATTTTACAGGATGTTCAGGTAAGCTTTGTTTCAGAAAACAACTTGCTAGAGGCCCTAGGACAGATTACTGGGACAAAGGAAGAGGGTTTGGGGATTAGCACATCTCCTATGAAAGGTACAGTCACGCCCGAGACAACTCTGAGTGCCTCCACAAATTCTAAGAAATGCGAACTGGGGTCCTACGCCTTTTATTGCCAGTGGATTTTGTGTTTCAGACAAATGTGCACGCCTCCCAGAGCCCCTTGCAATGCACTTAGGGAAATGGGGGAAGGTGCTGTGCAACCCTCTCGCTGACAATGTCTCTCTTGTCTATAATGTATCTATGAGAGAGAGAGAAATAGGCAATGCGAGAGTGAAAAAGTAAAATGGAAATGTGTCTACTGAGACCAGTATGAGGGAAAATCCTCACAATCCAGGACCGACAGTTGATTGGGAGGGCGCTTACAGGTTTCCGACACCAGACCGGTACCTGAACTCATAAACCCAAACTACAAAGTGATGGGCATTGCCACTAGACTGCCGACCCCCTTTCGGGGCCCCAGCATATATCCTTTAGTCACACCTAGAGTTCCCAGGACAGTGCAGCATTCAGCGATTACACGAAAATATTGACAGCGCTAGGAGGCCATGCAAATGGCAGAGGTATGCTTTACAAAGCCCACGTAGCGTGCACAAAACAGCACATCAGTCAGGCCCACTTGAAGAGATGGTAAAGAGGAAATACTTCTGCTGCATCCAGTAAAACATAGAGATTGGCCTGCTTTAAAGGTTGACCATGTACTTCATGGGTGTCTGTCAATATGATACTTCCCTGCTGCAAAGCTTACATTCGAAACGCCAGAACAACTAGGCACAGAGCACAAAGATGCAGTCAGGTTGAAATAACGAGATACTGAAGAGCAATTTTATATTTCAGAGTGGGAAAAGCAAATATGACCCCGACGTGATTTGAACACGCAACCTTCTGATCTGGAGTCAAACGCGCTACCATTGCGCCACGAGGTCCTTGTGGCAGTCCACCTGGTGTGTCTGATGACAGAATAAAGGTAGGAGACGTACATGGACCTGCAGAGCCTCATTGCTTCTTTAGGTAGACTGGCTAGGATAGCTTCCTTCTGTGCATCAGTACACGCTGCAGCCAAACCCTTCCCATGAAGTCTTGATGTTTATGAATTGAATGGCAAGTTTTGAAAAACTAAAGCAAGCTAGAAGAATTGCTTGCAGTTTATTGGATTTTTTGGACGTCAGCAGACGAGACCTGCGAGAGGTAAACAGAAGTCCATAGTTGGTCACGCTGAATTTTTGAGCCAAAATGCTCCATCCCTGGGTGGGCTTGAACCACCAACCTTTCGGTTAACAGCCGAACGCGCTAACCGATTGCGCCACAGAGACTCATGCAGTGCTTACACAGGGCCTGATTGGTGTGCTGTTTGCTCATGCTTCCCAGGCAACCTGAAAATATTTCTAAAATAGCTCTTTTTCCCCCAGCAAATCAGGGTATCAAGCACTTCCCTACCTCCCCTAATCCACAAACACAGGGGATTTAGTAGAGGACAGAGCCCATCAACAGTGCACCAAATGTCCTCTGTGTAGGCATAACTTGCTATGAGGAGAAAGCCACAGTTGCGCACTTGTGTTAAAAGGGGACAGTAGGCTGAACCCAGAGAACACGGGAGAAATGACTCAGGTTTACTGAGTGGAACACTCTGTGTCTTTGTGCCAAAAACAGCAGCGTCTTTTCGGTTAACAGCCGAACGCGCTAACCAATTGCGCCACAGAGACTCACTGGCATGTGTGTTCTGCCTTTGGCCTGATTGCATTGCTATTTTTTTCTGATTGGCAGAAAACCTGAACTTTTTTCTGAAAAAGGCATGCCTCTCTTAGCACTGCAGTGCATTAGAGTGCTCCCTTGCTTCCCTGAATCCCCAAATACACAACCACCCTGGGCACAATAGAAGACACATTCCAGCAGATTTAGCAAGATTGCACCAAGGATTCTATATGTAGGTACCTTGCTGAGAAGCAAGACCTGCAGTTGCATTCTTCTGTTAAAAGAGGGCAGCAGAGTGCACCAAGAGAACTTGGGGGAAGTAGCTTATGTTAACTACTTGCCATGCTCTTTACAGATCCCTCTGTTTGACTGGGTGAATTCTAATTTCTGGGGTAGAGTAAGCAATTTTTGGATCTAGATGCTGTGCGCAACAGGAATGCTATATACTGCACTTTACTGCTACTGAAAAGTTACCAATTTTACAGGATGTTCAGGTAAGCTTTGTTTCAGAAAACAACTTGCTAGAGGCACTAAGACAGATTACTGGGACAAAGGAAGAGGGTTTGGGGATTAGCACATCTCCTATGAAAGGTACAGTCACGCCCGAGACAACTCTGAGTGTCACCTCAAATTCTAAGAAATGCAAACTAGGGACCTACGCTTTTTATTGCCAGTGGATCTTTGTGTTTCAGACAAATGTGCACGCCTCCCAGAGCCCCTTGCAATGCACTTAGGGAAAGGGGGGAAGGTGCTGTGCAACCCTCTCGCTGACAATGTCTCTCTTGTCTATAATGTATCTATGAGACAGAGAGAAATAGGCAATGCGAGAGTGAAAAAGTAAAATGGAAATGCGTCTACTGAGACCAGTATAAGGGGAAATCCTCACAATTCAGGACCGACAGTTGATAGGGAGGGCGCTTACAGGTTTCCGACACCAGACCGGTACCTGAACTCACAAACCCAAACTGCAAAGTGATGGGCATTGCCACTAGACTGCCGACCCCCTTTCGCGGCCCCAGCATATATCATTTAGTCACACCTAGAGTTCCCAGGACAGTGCAGCATTCAGCGATTACACGAAAATATTGACAGCGCTAGGAGGCCATGCAAATGGCAGAGGTATGCTTTACAAAGCCCACGTAGCGTGCACAAAACAGCACATCAGTCAGGCCCACTTGAAGAGATGGTAAAGAGGAAATACTTCTGCTGCATCCAGTAAAACATAGAGATTGGCCTGCTTTAAAGGTTGACCATGTCCTTCATGGGTGTCTGTCAATATGATACTTCCCTGCTGCAAAGCTTACATTCGAAACGCCAGAACAACTAGGCCCAGAGCACAAAGATGCAGTCAGGTTGAAATAACGAGATACTGAAGAGCAATTTTGTATTTCAGAGTGGGAAAAGCAAATATGACCCCGACGTGATTTGAACACGCAACCTTCTGATCTGGAGTCAGACGTGCTACCATTGCGCCACGAGGTCCTTGTGGCAGTCCACCTGGTGTGTCTGATGACAGAATAATGGTAGGAGACGTACATGCACCTGCAAAGCCTCATTGCTTCTTTAGGTAGACTGGCTAGGATAGCTTCCTTCTGTGCATCAGTACACGCTGCAGCCAAACCCTTCCCATGAAGTCTTGATGTTTATGAATTGAATGGCAAGTTTTGAAAAACTAAAGCAAGCGAGAAGAATTGCTTGCAGTTTATTGGATTTTTTGGACGTCAGCAGACGAGACCTGCGAGAGGTAAACAGAAGTTCATAGTTGGTCATGCTGAATTTTTGAGCCAAAATGCATAGTCCCTGGGTGGGCTTGAACCACCAACCTTTCGGTTAACAGCCGAACGCGCTAACCGATTGCGCCACAGAGACTCATGCAGTGCTTACACTGGGGCCTGATTGGTGTGCTGTTTGCTTATGCTCCCCAGGCAACCTGAAAATATTTCTAAAATAGCTCTATTTCCCACAGCAAATCAGGGTATCAAGCACTTCCCTACCTCCCGTAATCCACAAACACAGGGGATTTAGTAGAGGACAGAGCCCATCAACAGTGCACCAAATGTCCTCTGTGTAGGCATAACTTGCTATGAGGAGAAAGCCACAGTTGCGCACTTGTGTTAAAAGGGGACAGTAGGCTGAACCCAGAGAACACGGGAGAAATGACTCAGGTTTACTGAGTGGAACACTCTGTGTCTTTGTTTTCCCAAAACAGCAGCGTCTTTTCGGTTAACAGCCGAACGCGCTAACCAATTGCGCCACAGAGACTCACTGGCATGTGTGTTCTGCCTTTGGCCTGATTGCATTGCTATTTTTTTCTGATTGGCAGAAAACCTGAACTTTTTTCTGAAAAAGGCATGCCTCTCTTAGCACTGCAGTGCATTAGACTGCTCCCTTGCTTCCCTGAGTCCCCAAATACACAACCACCTTGGGCACAATAGAAGACACATTCCAGCAGATTTAGCAAGAGTGCACCAAGGTTTCTATATGTAGGTACCTTGCTGAGAAGCAAGACCTGCAGTTGCATTCTTCTGTTTAAAGAGGGTAGCAGAGTGCACCAAGAGAACTTGGGGGAAGTAGCTTATGTTAACTACTTGCCATGATCTTTATAGATCCCTCTGTTTGACTGGGTGAATTCTAATTTCTGGGGTAGAGTAAGCAATGTTTGGATCTAGATGCTGTGCGCAACAGGAATGCTATATACTGCACTGTACTGCTACTGAAAAGTTACCAATTTTACAGGATGTTCAGGTAAGCTTTGTTTCAGAAAACAACTTGCTAGAGGCACTAAGACAGATTACTGGGACAAAGGAAGAGGGTTTGGGGATTAGCACATCTCCTATGAAAGGTACATTCACGCCCGAGACAACTCTGAGTGTCACCTCAAATTCTAAGAAATGCAAACTAGGGACCTACGCTTTTTATTGCCAGTGGATCTTTGTGTTTCAGACAAATGTGCACGCCTCCCAGAGCTCCTTGCAATGCACTTAGGGAAATGGGGGAAGGTGCTGTGAAGCCCTCTCGCTGACAATGTCTCTCTTGTCTATAATGTATCTATGAGAGAGAGAGAAATAGGCAATGCGAGAGTGAAAAAGTAAAATGGAAATGTGTCTACTGAGACCAGTATAAGGGGAAATCCTCACAATCCAGGACCGACAGTTGATTGGGAGGGCGCTTACAGGTTTCCGACACCAGACCGGTACCTGAACTCACAAACCCAAACTGCAAACTGATGGGCATTGCCACTAGACTGCCGACCCCCTTTCGGGGCCCCAACATATATCCTTTAGTCACACCTAGAGTTCCCAGGACAGTGCAGCATTCAGCGATTACACGAAAATATTGACAGCGCTAGGAGGCCATGCAAATGGCAGAGGTATGCTTTACAAAGCCCACGTAGCGTGCACAAAACAGCACATCAGTCAGGCCCACTTGAAGAGATGGTAAAGAGGAAATACTTCTGCTGCATCCAGTAAAACATAGGGATTGGCCTGCTTTAAAGGTTGACCATGTCCTTCATGGGTGTCTGTCAATATGATACTTCCCTGCTGCAAAGCTTACATTCGAAACGCCAGAACAACTAGGCCCAGAGCACAAAGATGCAGTCAGGTTGAAATAACGAGATACTGAAGAGCAATTTTGTATTTCAGAGTGGGAAAAGGAAGTATGACCCCGACGTGATTTGAACACACAACCTTCTGATCTGGAGTCAGACGCGCTACCATTGCGCCACGAGGTCCTTGTGGCAATCCACCTGGTGTGTCTGATGACAGAATAAAGGTAGGAGACGTACATGCACCTGCAGAGCCTCATTGCTTCTTTAGGTAGACTGGCTAGGATAGCTTCCTTCTGTGCATCAGTACACGCTGCAGCCAAAACCTTCCCATGAAGTCTTGATGTTTATGAATTGAATGGCAAGTTTTGAAAAACTAAAGCAAGCGAGAAGAATTGCTTACAGTTTATTGGATTTTTTGGACGTCAGCAGACGAGACCTGCGAGAGGTAAACAGAAGTTCATAGTTGGTCATGCTGAATTTTTGAGCCAAAATGCATCGTCCCTGGGTGGGCTTGAACCACCAACCTTTCGGTTAACAGCCGAACGCGCTAACCGATTGCGCCACAGAGACTCATGCAGTGCTTACACTGGGGCCTGATTGGTGTGCTGTTTGCTTATGCTTCCCAGGCAACCTGAAAATATTTCTAAAATAGCTCTATTTCCCACAGCAAATCAGGGTATCAAGCACTTCCCTACCTCCCCTAATCCACAAACACAGGGGATTTAGAAGAGGACAGAGCCCATCAACAGTGCACCAAATGTCCTCTGTGTAGGCATAACTTGCTATGAGGAGAAAGCCACAGTTGCGCACTTGTGTTAAAAGGGGACAGTAGGCTGAACCCAGAGAACACGAGAGAAATGACTCAGGTTTACTGAGTGGAACACTCTGTGTCTTTGTGCCAAAAACAGCAGCGTCTTTTCAGTTAACAGCCGAACGCGCTAACCAATTGCGCCACAGAGACTCACTGGCATGTGTGTTCTGCCTTTGGCCTGATTGCATTGCTATTTTTTCTGATTGGCAGAGAACCTGAACTTTTTTCTGAAAAAGGCATGCCTCTCTTAGCACTGCAGTGCATTAGACTGCTCCCTTGCTTCCCTGAGTCCCCAAATACACAACCACCTTGGGCACAATAGAAGACACATTCCAGCAGATTTAGCAAGAGTGCACCAAGGTTTCTATATGTAGGTACCTTGCTGAGAAGCAAGACCTGCAGTTGCATTCTTCTGTTAAAAGAGGGCAGCAGAGTGCACCAAGAGAACTTGGGGGAAGTAGCTTATGTTAACTACTTGCCATGATCTTTATAGATCCCTCTGTTTGACTGGGTGAATTCTAATTTCTGGGGTAGAGTAAGCAATTTTTGGATCTAGATGCTGTGCGCAACAGGAATGCTATATACTGCACTGTACTGCTACTGAAAAGTTACCAATTTTACAGGATGTTCAGGTAAGCTTTGTTTCAGAAAACAACTTGCTAGAGGCCCTAGGACAGATTACTGGGACAAAGGAAGAGGGTTTGGGGATTAGCACATCTCCTATGAAAGGTACAGTCACGCCCGAGACAACTCTGAGTGCCTCCTCAAATTCTAAGAAATGCGAACTGGGGTCCTACGCCTTTTATTGCCAGTGGATTTTGTGTTTCAGACAAATGTGCACGCCTCCCAGAGCCCCTTGCAATGCACTTAGGGAAATGGGGGAAGGTGCTGTGCAACCCTCTCGCTGACAATGTCTCTCTTGTCTATAATGTATCTATGAGAGAGAGAGAAATAGGCAATGCGAGAGTGAAAAAGTAAAATGGAAATGTGTCTACTGGGACCAGTATAAGGGGAAATCCTCACAATCCAGGACCGACAGTTGATTGGGAGGGCGCTTACAGGTTTCCGACACCAGACCGGTACCTGAACTCACAAACCCAAACTGCAAAGTGATGGGCATTGCCACTAGACTGCCGACCCCCTTTCGGGGCCGCAGCATATTTCCTTTAGTCACACCTAGAGTTCCCAGGACAGTGCAGCATTCAGCGATTACACGAAAATATTGACAGCGCTAGGAGGCCATGCAAATGGCAGAGGTATGCTTTACAAAGCCCACGTAGCGTGCACAAAACAGCACATCAGTCAGGCCCACTTGAAGAGATGGTAAAGAGGAAATACTTCTGCTGCATCCAGTAAAACATAGAGATTGGCCTGCTTTAAAGGTTGACCATCTCCTTCATGGGTGTCTGTCAATATGATACTTCCCTGCTGCAAAGCTTACATTCGAAACGCCAGAACAACTAGGCCCCGAGCACAAAGATGCAGTCAGGTTGAAATAACGAGATACTGAAGAGCAATTTTATATTTCAGAGTGGGAAAAGCAAATATGACCCCGACGTGATTTGAACACGCAACCTTCTGATCTGGAGTCAAACGCGCTACCATTGCGCCACGAGGTCCTTGTGGCAGTCCACCTGGTGTGTCTGATGACAGAATAAAGGTAGGAGACGTACATGGACCTGCAGAGCCTCATTGCTTCTTTAGGTAGACTGGCTAGGATAGCTTCCTTCTGTGCATCAGTACACGCTGCAGCCAAACCCTTCCCATGAAGTCTTGATGTTTATGAATTGAATGGCAAGTTTTGAAAAACTAAAGCAAGCGAGAAGAATTGCTTGCAGTTTATTGGATTTTTTTGACGTCAGCAGACGAGACCTGCGAGAGGTAAACAGAAGTCCATAGTTGGTCACGCTGAATTTTTGAGCCAAAATGCTCCATCCCTGGGTGGGCTTGAACCACCAACCTTTCGGTTAACAGCCGAACGCGCTAACCGATTGCGCCACAGAGACTCATGCAGTTCTTACACAGGGCCTGATTGGTGTGCTGTTTGCTCATGCTTCCCAGGCAACCTGAAAATATTTCTAAAATAGCTCTTTTTCCCCCAGCAAATCAGGGTATCAAGCACTTCCCTACCTCCCCTAATCCACAAACACAGGGGATTTAGTAGAGGACAGAGCCCATCAACAGTGCACCAAATGTCCTCTGTGTAGGCATAACTTGCTATGAGGAGAAAGCCACAGTTGCGCACTTGTGTTAAAAGGGGACAGTAGGCTGAACCCAGAGAACACGGGAGAAATGACTCAGGTTTACTGAGTGGAACACTCTGTGTCTTTGTGCCAAAAACAGCAGCGTCTTTTCGGTTAACAGCCGAACGCGCTAACCAATTGCGCCACAGAGACTCACTGGCATGTGTGTTCTGCCTTTGGCCTGATTGCATTGCTATTTTTTTCTGATTGGCAGAAAACCTGAACTTTTTTCTGAAAAAGGCATGCCTCTCTTAGCACTGCAGTGCATTAGAGTGCTCCCTTGCTTCCCTGAATCCCCAAATACACAACCACCCTGGGCACAATAGAAGACACATTCCAGCAGATTTAGCAAGATTGCACCAAGGATTCTATATGTAGGTACCTTGCTGAGAAGCAAGACCTGCAGTTGCATTCTTCTGTTAAAAGAGGGCAGCAGAGTGCACCAAGAGAACTTGGGGGAAGTAGCTTATGTTAACTACTTGCCATGCTCTTTACAGATCCCTCTGTTTGACTGGGTGAATTCTAATTTCTGGGGTAGAGTAAGCAATTTTTGGATCTAGATGCTGTGCGCAACAGGAATGCTATATACTGCACTTTACTGCTACTGAAAAGTTACCAATTTTACAGGATGTTCAGGTAAGCTTTGTTTCAGAAAACAACTTGCTAGAGGCACTAAGACAGATTACTGGGACAAAGGAAGAGGGTTTGGGGATTAGCACATCTCCTATGAAAGGTACAGTCACGCCCGAGACAACTCTGAGTGTCACCTCAAATTCTAAGAAATGCAAACTAGGGACCTACGCTTTTTATTGCCAGTGGATCTTTGTGTTTCAGACAAATGTGCACGCCTCCCAGAGCCCCTTGCAATGCACTTAGGGAAAGGGGGGAAGGTGCTGTGCAACCCTCTCGCTGACAATGTCTCTCTTGTCTATAATGTATCTATGAGACAGAGAGAAATAGGCAATGCGAGAGTGAAAAAGTAAAATGGAAATGCGTCTACTGAGACCAGTATAAGGGGAAATCCTCACAATTCAGGACCGACAGTTGATAGGGAGGGCGCTTACAGGTTTCCGACACCAGACCGGTACCTGAACTCACAAACCCAAACTGCAAAGTGATGGGCATTGCCACTAGACTGCCGACCCCCTTTCGCGGCCCCAGCATATATCATTTAGTCACACCTAGAGTTCCCAGGACAGTGCAGCATTCAGCGATTACACGAAAATATTGACAGCGCTAGGAGGCCATGCAAATGGCAGAGGTATGCTTTACAAAGCCCACGTAGCGTGCACAAAACAGCACATCAGTCAGGCCCACTTGAAGAGATGGTAAAGAGGAAATACTTCTGCTGCATCCAGTAAAACATAGAGATTGGCCTGCTTTAAAGGTTGACCATGTCCTTCATGGGTGTCTGTCAATATGATACTTCCCTGCTGCAAAGCTTACATTCGAAACGCCAGAACAACTAGGCCCAGAGCACAAAGATGCAGTCAGGTTGAAATAACGAGATACTGAAGAGCAATTTTGTATTTCAGAGTGGGAAAAGCAAATATGACCCCGACGTGATTTGAACACGCAACCTTCTGATCTGGAGTCAGACGTGCTACCATTGCGCCACGAGGTCCTTGTGGCAGTCCACCTGGTGTGTCTGATGACAGAATAATGGTAGGAGACGTACATGCACCTGCAAAGCCTCATTGCTTCTTTAGGTAGACTGGCTAGGATAGCTTCCTTCTGTGCATCAGTACACGCTGCAGCCAAACCCTTCCCATGAAGTCTTGATGTTTATGAATTGAATGGCAAGTTTTGAAAAACTAAAGCAAGCGAGAAGAATTGCTTGCAGTTTATTGGATTTTTTGGACGTCAGCAGACGAGACCTGCGAGAGGTAAACAGAAGTTCATAGTTGGTCATGCTGAATTTTTGAGCCAAAATGCATAGTCCCTGGGTGGGCTTGAACCACCAACCTTTCGGTTAACAGCCGAACGCGCTAACCGATTGCGCCACAGAGACTCATGCAGTGCTTACACTGGGGCCTGATTGGTGTGCTGTTTGCTTATGCTCCCCAGGCAACCTGAAAATATTTCTAAAATAGCTCTATTTCCCACAGCAAATCAGGGTATCAAGCACTTCCCTACCTCCCGTAATCCACAAACACAGGGGATTTAGTAGAGGACAGAGCCCATCAACAGTGCACCAAATGTCCTCTGTGTAGGCATAACTTGCTATGAGGAGAAAGCCACAGTTGCGCACTTGTGTTAAAAGGGGACAGTAGGCTGAACCCAGAGAACACGGGAGAAATGACTCAGGTTTACTGAGTGGAACACTCTGTGTCTTTGTTTTCCCAAAACAGCAGCGTCTTTTCGGTTAACAGCCGAACGCGCTAACCAATTGCGCCACAGAGACTCACTGGCATGTGTGTTCTGCCTTTGGCCTGATTGCATTGCTATTTTTTTCTGATTGGCAGAAAACCTGAACTTTTTTCTGAAAAAGGCATGCCTCTCTTAGCACTGCAGTGCATTAGACTGCTCCCTTGCTTCCCTGAGTCCCCAAATACACAACCACCTTGGGCACAATAGAAGACACATTCCAGCAGATTTAGCAAGAGTGCACCAAGGTTTCTATATGTAGGTACCTTGCTGAGAAGCAAGACCTGCAGTTGCATTCTTCTGTTTAAAGAGGGTAGCAGAGTGCACCAAGAGAACTTGGGGGAAGTAGCTTATGTTAACTACTTGCCATGATCTTTATAGATCCCTCTGTTTGACTGGGTGAATTCTAATTTCTGGGGTAGAGTAAGCAATGTTTGGATCTAGATGCTGTGCGCAACAGGAATGCTATATACTGCACTGTACTGCTACTGAAAAGTTACCAATTTTACAGGATGTTCAGGTAAGCTTTGTTTCAGAAAACAACTTGCTAGAGGCACTAAGACAGATTACTGGGACAAAGGAAGAGGGTTTGGGGATTAGCACATCTCCTATGAAAGGTACATTCACGCCCGAGACAACTCTGAGTGTCACCTCAAATTCTAAGAAATGCAAACTAGGGACCTACGCTTTTTATTGCCAGTGGATCTTTGTGTTTCAGACAAATGTGCACGCCTCCCAGAGCTCCTTGCAATGCACTTAGGGAAATGGGGGAAGGTGCTGTGAAGCCCTCTCGCTGACAATGTCTCTCTTGTCTATAATGTATCTATGAGAGAGAGAGAAATAGGCAATGCGAGAGTGAAAAAGTAAAATGGAAATGTGTCTACTGAGACCAGTATAAGGGGAAATCCTCACAATCCAGGACCGACAGTTGATTGGGAGGGCGCTTACAGGTTTCCGACACCAGACCGGTACCTGAACTCACAAACCCAAACTGCAAACTGATGGGCATTGCCACTAGACTGCCGACCCCCTTTCGGGGCCCCAACATATATCCTTTAGTCACACCTAGAGTTCCCAGGACAGTGCAGCATTCAGCGATTACACGAAAATATTGACAGCGCTAGGAGGCCATGCAAATGGCAGAGGTATGCTTTACAAAGCCCACGTAGCGTGCACAAAACAGCACATCAGTCAGGCCCACTTGAAGAGATGGTAAAGAGGAAATACTTCTGCTGCATCCAGTAAAACATAGGGATTGGCCTGCTTTAAAGGTTGACCATGTCCTTCATGGGTGTCTGTCAATATGATACTTCCCTGCTGCAAAGCTTACATTCGAAACGCCAGAACAACTAGGCCCAGAGCACAAAGATGCAGTCAGGTTGAAATAACGAGATACTGAAGAGCAATTTTGTATTTCAGAGTGGGAAAAGGAAGTATGACCCCGACGTGATTTGAACACACAACCTTCTGATCTGGAGTCAGACGCGCTACCATTGCGCCACGAGGTCCTTGTGGCAATCCACCTGGTGTGTCTGATGACAGAATAAAGGTAGGAGACGTACATGCACCTGCAGAGCCTCATTGCTTCTTTAGGTAGACTGGCTAGGATAGCTTCCTTCTGTGCATCAGTACACGCTGCAGCCAAAACCTTCCCATGAAGTCTTGATGTTTATGAATTGAATGGCAAGTTTTGAAAAACTAAAGCAAGCGAGAAGAATTGCTTACAGTTTATTGGATTTTTTGGACGTCAGCAGACGAGACCTGCGAGAGGTAAACAGAAGTTCATAGTTGGTCATGCTGAATTTTTGAGCCAAAATGCATCGTCCCTGGGTGGGCTTGAACCACCAACCTTTCGGTTAACAGCCGAACGCGCTAACCGATTGCGCCACAGAGACTCATGCAGTGCTTACACTGGGGCCTGATTGGTGTGCTGTTTGCTTATGCTTCCCAGGCAACCTGAAAATATTTCTAAAATAGCTCTATTTCCCACAGCAAATCAGGGTATCAAGCACTTCCCTACCTCCCCTAATCCACAAACACAGGGGATTTAGAAGAGGACAGAGCCCATCAACAGTGCACCAAATGTCCTCTGTGTAGGCATAACTTGCTATGAGGAGAAAGCCACAGTTGCGCACTTGTGTTAAAAGGGGACAGTAGGCTGAACCCAGAGAACACGAGAGAAATGACTCAGGTTTACTGAGTGGAACACTCTGTGTCTTTGTGCCAAAAACAGCAGCGTCTTTTCAGTTAACAGCCGAACGCGCTAACCAATTGCGCCACAGAGACTCACTGGCATGTGTGTTCTGCCTTTGGCCTGATTGCATTGCTATTTTTTCTGATTGGCAGAGAACCTGAACTTTTTTCTGAAAAAGGCATGCCTCTCTTAGCACTGCAGTGCATTAGACTGCTCCCTTGCTTCCCTGAGTCCCCAAATACACAACCACCTTGGGCACAATAGAAGACACATTCCAGCAGATTTAGCAAGAGTGCACCAAGGTTTCTATATGTAGGTACCTTGCTGAGAAGCAAGACCTGCAGTTGCATTCTTCTGTTAAAAGAGGGCAGCAGAGTGCACCAAGAGAACTTGGGGGAAGTAGCTTATGTTAACTACTTGCCATGATCTTTATAGATCCCTCTGTTTGACTGGGTGAATTCTAATTTCTGGGGTAGAGTAAGCAATTTTTGGATCTAGATGCTGTGCGCAACAGGAATGCTATATACTGCACTGTACTGCTACTGAAAAGTTACCAATTTTACAGGATGTTCAGGTAAGCTTTGTTTCAGAAAACAACTTGCTAGAGGCCCTAGGACAGATTACTGGGACAAAGGAAGAGGGTTTGGGGATTAGCACATCTCCTATGAAAGGTACAGTCACGCCCGAGACAACTCTGAGTGCCTCCTCAAATTCTAAGAAATGCGAACTGGGGTCCTACGCCTTTTATTGCCAGTGGATTTTGTGTTTCAGACAAATGTGCACGCCTCCCAGAGCCCCTTGCAATGCACTTAGGGAAATGGGGGAAGGTGCTGTGCAACCCTCTCGCTGACAATGTCTCTCTTGTCTATAATGTATCTATGAGAGAGAGAGAAATAGGCAATGCGAGAGTGAAAAAGTAAAATGGAAATGTGTCTACTGGGACCAGTATAAGGGGAAATCCTCACAATCCAGGACCGACAGTTGATTGGGAGGGCGCTTACAGGTTTCCGACACCAGACCGGTACCTGAACTCACAAACCCAAACTGCAAAGTGATGGGCATTGCCACTAGACTGCCGACCCCCTTTCGGGGCCGCAGCATATTTCCTTTAGTCACACCTAGAGTTCCCAGGACAGTGCAGCATTCAGCGATTACACGAAAATATTGACAGCGCTAGGAGGCCATGCAAATGGCAGAGGTATGCTTTACAAAGCCCACGTAGCGTGCACAAAACAGCACATCAGTCAGGCCCACTTGAAGAGATGGTAAAGAGGAAATACTTCTGCTGCATCCAGTAAAACATAGAGATTGGCCTGCTTTAAAGGTTGACCATCTCCTTCATGGGTGTCTGTCAATATGATACTTCCCTGCTGCAAAGCTTACATTCGAAACGCCAGAACAACTAGGCCCCGAGCACAAAGATGCAGTCAGGTTGAAATAACGAGATACTGAAGAGCAATTTTATATTTCAGAGTGGGAAAAGCAAATATGACCCCGACGTGATTTGAACACGCAACCTTCTGATCTGGAGTCAAACGCGCTACCATTGCGCCACGAGGTCCTTGTGGCAGTCCACCTGGTGTGTCTGATGACAGAATAAAGGTAGGAGACGTACATGGACCTGCAGAGCCTCATTGCTTCTTTAGGTAGACTGGCTAGGATAGCTTCCTTCTGTGCATCAGTACACGCTGCAGCCAAACCCTTCCCATGAAGTCTTGATGTTTATGAATTGAATGGCAAGTTTTGAAAAACTAAAGCAAGCGAGAAGAATTGCTTGCAGTTTATTGGATTTTTTTGACGTCAGCAGACGAGACCTGCGAGAGGTAAACAGAAGTCCATAGTTGGTCACGCTGAATTTTTGAGCCAAAATGCTCCATCCCTGGGTGGGCTTGAACCACCAACCTTTCGGTTAACAGCCGAACGCGCTAACCGATTGCGCCACAGAGACTCATGCAGTTCTTACACAGGGCCTGATTGGTGTGCTGTTTGCTCATGCTTCCCAGGCAACCTGAAAATATTTCTAAAATAGCTCTTTTTCCCCCAGCAAATCAGGGTATCAAGCACTTCCCTACCTCCCCTAATCCACAAACACAGGGGATTTAGTAGAGGACAGAGCCCATCAACAGTGCACCAAATGTCCTCTGTGTAGGCATAACTTGCTATGAGGAGAAAGCCACAGTTGCGCACTTGTGTTAAAAGGGGACAGTAGGCTGAACCCAGAGAACACGGGAGAAATGACTCAGGTTTACTGAGTGGAACACTCTGTGTCTTTGTGCCAAAAACAGCAGCGTCTTTTCGGTTAACAGCCGAACGCGCTAACCAATTGCGCCACAGAGACTCACTGGCATGTGTGTTCTGCCTTTGGCCTGATTGCATTGCTATTTTTTTCTGATTGGCAGAAAACCTGAACTTTTTTCTGAAAAAGGCATGCCTCTCTTAGCACTGCAGTGCATTAGAGTGCTCCCTTGCTTCCCTGAATCCCCAAATACACAACCACCCTGGGCACAATAGAAGACACATTCCAGCAGATTTAGCAAGATTGCACCAAGGATTCTATATGTAGGTACCTTGCTGAGAAGCAAGACCTGCAGTTGCATTCTTCTGTTAAAAGAGGGCAGCAGAGTGCACCAAGAGAACTTGGGGGAAGTAGCTTATGTTAACTACTTGCCATGCTCTTTACAGATCCCTCTGTTTGACTGGGTGAATTCTAATTTCTGGGGTAGAGTAAGCAATTTTCGGATCTAGATGCTGTGCGCAACAGGAATGCTATATACTGCACTTTACTGCTACTGAAAAGTTACCAATTTTACAGGATGTTCAGGTAAGCTTTGTTTCAGAAAACAACTTGCTAGAGGCACTAAGACAGATTACTGGGACAAAGGAAGAGGGTTTGGGGATTAGCACATCTCCTATGAAAGGTACAGTCACGCCCGAGACAACTCTGAGTGTCACCTCAAATTCTAAGAAATGCAAACTAGGGACCTACGCTTTTTATTGCCAGTGGAGCTTTGTGTTTCAGACAAATGTGCACGCCTCCCAGAGCCCCTTGCAATGCACTTAGGGAAAGGGGGGAAGGTGCTGTGAAGCCCTCTCGCTGACAATGTCTCTCTTGTCTATAATGTAACTATGAGAGAGAGAGAAATAGGCAATGCGAGAGTGAAAAAGTAAAATGGAAATGTGTCTACTGAGACCAGTATAAGGGGAAATCCTCACAATCCAGGACCGACAGTTGATTGGGAGGGCGCTTACAGGTTTCCGACACCAGACCGGTACCTGAACTCACAAACCCAAACTGCAAAGTGATGGGCATTGCCACTAGACTGCCGACCCCCTTTCGGGGCCCCAACATATATCCTTTAGTCACACCTAGAGTTCCCAGGACAGTGCAGCATTCAGCGATTACACGAACATTTTGACAGCGCTAGGAGGCCATGCAAATGGCAGAGGTATGCTTTACAAAGCCCACGTAGCGTGCACAAAACAGCACATCAGTCAGGCCCACTTGAAGAGATGGTAAAGAGGAAATACTTCTGCTGCATCCAGTAAAACATAGAGATTGGCCTGCTTTAAAGGTTGACCATGTCCTTCATGGGTGTCTGTCAATATGATACTTCCCTGCTGCAAAGCTTACATTCGAAACGCCAGAACAACTAGGCCCAGAGCACAAAGATGCAGTCAGGTTGAAATAACGAGATACTGAAGAGCAATTTTGTATTTCAGAGTGGGAAAAGGAAGTATGACCCCGACGTGATTTGAACACACAACCTTCTGATCTGGAGTCAGACGCGCTACCATTGCGCCACGAGGTCCTTGTGGCAATCCACCTGGTGTGTCTGATGACAGAATAAAGGTAGGAGACGTGCATGGACCTGCAGAGCCTCATTGCTTCTTTAAGTAGACTGGCTAGGATAGCTTCCTTCTGTGCATCAGTACACGCTGCAGCCAAACCCTTCCCATGAAGTCTTGATGTTTATGAATTGAATGGCACGTTTTGAAAAACTAAAGCAAGCGAGAAGAATTGCTTGCAGTTTATTGGATTTTTTGGACGTCAGCAGACGAGACCTGCGAGAGGTAAACAGAAGTTCATAGTTGGTCATGCTGAATTTTTGAGCCAAAATGCATCGTCCCTGGGTGGGCTTGAACCACCAACCTTTCGGTTAACAGCCGAACGCACTAACCGATTGCGCCACAGAGACTCATGCAGTGCTTACACTGGGGCCTGATTGGTGTGCTGTTTGCTTATGCTTCCCAGGCAACCCGAAAATATTTCTAAAATAGCTCTATTTCCCACAGCAAATCAGGGTATCAAGCACTTCCCTACCTCCCCTAATCCACAAACACAGGGGATTTAGTAGAGGACAGAGCCCATCAACAGTGCACCAAATGTCCTCTGTGTAGGCATAACTTGCTATGAGGAGAAAGCCACAGTTGCGCACTTGTGTTAAAAGGGGACAGTAGGCTGAACCCAGAGAACACGGGAGAAATGACTCAGGTTTACTGAGTGGAACACTCTGCGTCTTTGTGCCAAAAACAGCAGCGTCTTTTCGGTTAACAGCCGAACGCGCTAACCAATTGTGCCACAGAGACTCACTGGCATGTGTGTTCTGCCTTTGGCCTGATTGCATTGCTATTTTTTTCTGATTGGCAGAAAACCTGAACTTTTTTCTGAAAAAGGCATGCCTCTCTTAGCACTGCAGTGCATTAGACTGCTCCCTTGCTTCCCTGAGTCCCCAAATACACAACCACCTTGGGCACAATAGAAGACACATTCCAGCAGATTTAGCAAGAGTGCACCAAGGTTTCTATATGTAGGTACCTTGCTGAGAAGCAAGACCTGCAGTTGCATTCTTCTGTTAAAAGAGGGCAGCAGAGTGCACCAAGAGAACTTGGGGGAAGTAGCTTATGTTAACTACTTGCCATGATCTTTATAGATCCCTCTGTTTGACTGGGTGAATTCTAATTTCTGGGGTAGAGTAAGCAATTTTTGGATCTAGATGCTGTGCGCAACAGGAATGCTATATACTGCACTGTACTGCTACTGAAAAGTTACCAATTTTACAGGATGTTCAGGTAAGCTTTGTTTCAGAAAACAACTTGCTAGAGGCCCTAGGAGAGATTACTGGGACAAAGGAAGAGGGTTTGGGGATTAGCACATCTCCTATGAAAGGTACAGTCACGCCCGAGACAACTCATAGTGTCACCTCAAATTCTAAGAAATGCGAACTGGGGCCCTACGCCTTTTATTGCCAGTGGATCTTTGTGTTTCAGACAAATGTGCACGCCTCCCAGAGCCCCATGCAATGCACTTAGGGAAATGGGGGAAGGTGCTGTGCAACCCTCTCGCTGACAATGTCTCTCTTGTCTATAATGTATCTATGAGAGAGAGAGAAATAGGCAATGCGAGAGTGAAAAAGTAAAATGGAAATGTGTCTACTGAGACCAGTATAAGGGGAAATCCTCACAATCCAGGACCGACAGTTGATTGGGAGGGCGCTTACAGGTTTCTGACACCAGACCGGTACCTGAACTCACAAACCCAAACTACAAAGTGATGGGCATTGCCACTAGACTGCCGACCCCCTTTCGGGGCCGCAGCATATATCCTTTAGTCACACCTAGAGTTCCCAGGACAGTGCAGCATTCAGCGATTACACGAAAATATTGACAGCGCTAGGAGGCCATGCAAATGGCAGAGGTATGCTTTACAAAGCCCACGTAGCGTGCACAAAACAGCACATCAGTCAGGCCCACTTGAAGAGATGGTAAAGAGGAAATACTTCTGCTGCATCCAGTAAAACATAGAGATTGGCCTGCTTTAAAGGTTGACCATGTCCTTCATGGGTGTCTGTCAATATGATACTTCCCTGCTGCAAAGCTTACATTCGAAACGCCAGAACAACTAGGCACAGAGCACAAAGATGCAGTCAGGTTGAAATAACGAGATACTGAAGAGCAATTTTGTATTTCAGAGTGGGAAAAGCAAATATGACCCCGACGTGATTTGAACACGAAACCTTCTGATCTGGAGTCAGACGCGCTACCATTGCGCCACGAGGTCCTAGTGGCAGTCCACCTGGTGTGTCTGATGACAGAATAAAGGTAGGAGACGTGCATGGACCTGCAGAGCCTCATTGCTTCTTTAAGTAGACTGGCTAGGATAGCTTCCTTCTGTGCATCAGTACACGCTGCAGCCAAACCCTCCCCATGAAGTCTTGATGTTTATGAATTGAATGGCAAGTTTTGAAAAACTAAAGCAAGCGAGAATTGCTTGCAGTTTATTGGATTTTTTGGACGTCAGCAGACGAGACCTGCGAGAGGTAAACAGAAGTCCATAGTTGGTCACGCTGAATTTTTGAGCCAAAATGCACCGTCCCTGGGTGGGCTTGAACCACCAACCTTTCGGTTAACAGCCGAATGCGCTAACCGATTGCGCCACAGAGACTCATACAGTTCTTACACAGGGGCCTGATTGGTGTGCTGTTTGCTTATGCTTCCCAGGCAACCTGAAAATATTTCTAAAATAGCTCTTTTTCCCACAGCAAATCAGGGTATCAAGCACTTCCCTACCTCCCCTAATCCACAAACACAGGGGATTTAGTAGAGGACAGAGCCCATCAACAGTGCACCAAATGTCCTCTGTATAGGCATAACTTGCTATGAGGAGAAAGCCACAGTTGCGCACTTGTGTTAAAAGGGGACAGTAGGCTGAACCCATAGAACACGGGAGAAATGACTCAGGTTTACTGAGTGGAACACTCTGTGTCTCTGTGCCAAAAACAGCAGCGTCTTTTCGGTTAACAGCCGAACGCGCTAACCAATTGCGCCACAGAGACTCACTGACATGTGTGTTCTGCCTTTGGCCTGATTGCATTGCTATTTTTTCTGATTGGCAGAAAACCTGAACTTTTTTCTGAAAAAGGCATGCCTCTCTTAGCACTGCAGTGCATTAGACTGCTCCCTTGCTTCCCTGAGTCCCCAAATACACAACCACCTTGGGCACAATAGAAGACACATTCCAGCAGATTTAGCAAGAGTGCACCAAGGTTTCTATATGTAGTTACCTATCTGAGAAGCAAGACCTGCAGTTGCATTCTTCTGTTAAAAGAGGGCAGCAGAGTGCACCAAGAGAACTTGGGGGAAGTAGCTTATGTTAACTACTTGCCATGATCTTTATAGATCCCTCTGTTTGACTGGGTGAATTCTAATTTCTGGGGTAGAGTAAGCAATTTTTGGATCTAGATGCTGTGCGCAACAGGAATGCTATATACTGCACTGTACTGCTACTGAAAAGTTACCAATTTTACAGGATGTTCAGGTAAGCTTTGTTTCAGAAAACAACTTGCTAGAGGCCCTAGGACAAATTACTGGGACAAAGGAAGAGGGTTTGGGGATTAGCACATCTCCTATGAAAGGTACAGTCACGCCCGAGACAACTCTGAGTGTCACCTCAAATTCTAAGAAATGCAAACTAGGGACCTACGCTTTTTATTGCCAGTGGATCTTTGTGTTTCAGACAAATGTGCACGCCTCCCAGAGCCTCTTGCAATGCACTTAGGGAAATGGGGGAAGGTGCTGTGAAGCCCTCTCGCTGACAATGTCTCTCTTGTCTATAATGTATCTATGAGAGAGAGAGAAATAGGCAATGCGAGAGTGAAAAAGTAAAATGGAAATGTGTCTTCTGAGACCAGTATAAGGGGAAATCCTCACAATCCAGGACTGACAGTTGATTGGGAGGGCGCTTACAGGTTTCCGACACCAGACCGGTACCTGAACTCACAAACCCAAACTGCAAAGTGATGCCCATTGCCACTAGACTGCCGACCCCCTTTCGGGGCCCCAACATATATCCTTTAGTCACACCTAGAGTTCCCAGGACAGTGCAGCATTCAGCGATTACACGAAAATATTGACAGCGGTAGGAGGCCATGCAAATGGCAGAGGTATGCTTTACAAAGCCCACGTAGCGTGCACAAAACAGCACATCAGTCAGGCCCACTTGAAGAGATGGTAAAGAGGAAATACTTCTGCTGCATCCAGTAAAACATAGAGATTGGCCTGCTTTAAAGGTTGACCATGTCCTTCATGGGTGTCTGTCAATATGATACTTCCCTGCTGCAAAGCTTACATTCGAAACGCCAGAACAACTAGGCCCAGAGCACAAAGATGCAGTCAGGTTGAAATAACGAGATACTGAAGAGCAATTTTGTATTTCAGAGTGGGAAAAGGAAGTATGACCCCGACGTGATTTGAACACGCAACCTTCTGACCTGGAGTCAGACGCGCTACCATTGCGCCACGAGGTCCTTGTGGCACTCCACCTGGTGTGTCTGATGACAGAATAAAGGTAGGAGACGTACATGCACCTGCAGAGCCTCATTGCTTCTTTAGGTAGACTGGCTAGGATAGCTTCCTTCTGTGCATCAGTACACGCTGCAGCCAAACCCTTCCCATGAAGTCTTGATGTTTATGAATTGAATGGCAAGTTTTGAAAAACTAAAGCAAGCGAGAAGAATTGCTTACAGTTTATTGGATTTTTTGGACGTCAGCAGACGAGACCTGCGAGAGGTAAACGGAAGTTCATAGTTGGTCATGCTGAATTTTTGAGCCAAAATGCATCGTCCCTGGGTGGGCTTGAACCACCAACCTTTCGGTTAACAGCCGAACGCGCTAACCGATTGCGCCACAGAGACTCATGCAGTGCTTACACTGGGGCCTGATTGGTGTGCTGTTTGCTTATGCTTCCCAGGCAACCTGAAAATATTTCTAAAATAGCTCTATTTCCCACAGCAAATCAGGGTATCAAGCACTTCCCTACCTCCCCTAATCCACAAACACAGGGGATTTAGTAGAGGACAGAGCCCATCAACAGTGCACCAAATGTCCTCTGTGTAGGCATAACTTGCTATGAGGAGAAAGCCACAGTTGCGCACTTGTGTTAAAAGGGGACAGTAGGCTGAACCCAGAGAACACGGGAGAAATGACTCAGGTTTACTGAGTGGAACACTCTGTGTCTTTGTGCCAAAAACAGCAGCGTCTTTTCGGTTAACAGCCGAACGCGCTAACCGATTGCGCCACAGAGACTCATGCAGTGCTTACACTGGGGCCTGATTGGTGTGCTGTTTGCTTATGCTTCCCAGGCAACCTGAAAATATTTCTAAAATAGCTCTATTTCCCACAGCAAATCAGGGTATCAAGCACTTCCCTACCTCCCGTAATCCACAAACACAGGGGATTTAGTAGAGGACAGAGCCCATCAACAGTGCACCAAATGTCCTCTGTGTAGGCATAACTTGCTATGAGGAGAAAGCCACAGTTGCGCACTTGTGTTAAAAGGGGACAGTAGGCTGAACCCAGAGAACACGGGAGAAATGACTCAGGTTTACTGAGTGGAACACTCTGTGTCTTTGTGCCCAAAACAGCAGCGTCTTTTCGGTTAACAGCCGAACGCGCTAACCAATTGCGCCACAGAGACTCGTTGGCATGTGTGTTCTGCCTTTGGCCTGATTGCATTGCTATTTTTTTCTGATTGGCAGAAAACCTGAACTTTTTTCTGAAAAAGGCATGCCTCTCTTAGCACTGCAGTGCATTAGACTGCTCCCTTGCTTCCCTGAGTCCCCAAATACACAACCACCTTGGGCACAATAGAAGACACATTCCAGCAGATTTAGCAAGAGTGCACCAAGGATTCTATATGTAGGTACCTTGCTGAGAAGCAAGACCTGCAGTTGCATTCTTCTGTTAAAAGAGGGCAGCAGAGTGCACCAAGAGAACTTGGGGGAAGTAGCTTATGTTAACTACTTGCCATGATCTTTATAGATCCCTCTGTTTGACTGGGTGAATTCTAATTTCTGGGGTAGAGTAAGCAATTTTTGGATCTAGATGCTGTGCGCAACAGGAATGCTATATACTGCACTGTACTGCTACTGAAAAGTTACCAATTTTACAGGATGTTCAGGTAAGCTTTGTTTCAGAAAACAACTTGCTAGAGGCACTAAGACAGATTACTGGGACAAAGGAAGAGGGTTTGGGGATTAGCACATCTCCTATGAAAGGTACAGTCACGCCCGAGACAACTCTGAGTGCCTCCTCAAATTCTAAGAAATGCGAACTGGGGTCCTTCGGCTTTAATTGCCAGTGGATCTTTGTGTTTCAGACAAATGTGCACGCCTCCCAGAGCCCCATGCAATGCACTTAGGGAAATGGGGGAAGGTGCTGTGCAACCCTCTCGCTGACAATGTCTCTCTTGTCTATAATGTATCTATGAGAGAGAGAGAAATAGGCAATGCGAGAGTGAAAAAGTAAAATGGAAATGTGTCTACTGAGACCAGTATAAGGGGAAATCCTCACAATCCAGGACCGACAGTTGATTGGGAGGGCGCTTACAGTTTTCTGACACCAGACCGGTACCTGAACTCACAAACCCAAACTACAAAGTGATGGGCATTGCCACTAGACTGCCGACCCCCTTTCGGGGCCCCAGCATATATCCTTTAGTCACACCTAGAGTTCCCAGGACAGTGCAGCATTCAGCGATTACACGAAAATATTGACAGCGCTAGGAGGCCATGCAAATGGCAGAGGTATGCTTTACAAAGCCCACGTAGCGTGCACAAAACAGCACATCAGTCAGGCCCACTTGAAGAGATGGTAAAGAGGAAATACTTCTGCTGCATCCAGTAAAACATAGAGATTGGCCTGCTTTAAAGGTTGACCATGTACTTCATGGGTGTCTGTCAATATGATACTTCCCTGCTGCAAAGCTTACATTCGAAACGCCAGAACAACTAGGCCCAGAGCACAAAGATGCAGTCAGGTTGAAATAACGAGATACTGAAGAGCAATTTTGTATTTCAGAGTGGGAAAAGGAAGTATGACCCCGACGTGATTTGAACACGCAACCTTCTGATCTGGAGTCAGACGCGCTACCATTGCGCCACGAGGTCCTTGTGGCAGTCCACCTGGTGTGTCTGATGACAGAATAAAGGTAGGAGACGTACATGCACCTGCAGAGCCTCATTGCTTCTTTAGGTAGACTGGCTAGGATAGCTTCCTTCTGTGCATCAGTACACGCTGCAGCCAAACCCTTCCCATGAAGTCTTGATGTTTATGAATTGAATGGCAAGTTTTGAAAAACTAAAGCAAGCGAGAAGAATTGCTTGCAGTTTATTGGATTTTTTGGACGTCAGCAGACGAGACCTGCGAGAGGTAAACAGAAGTCCATAGTTGGTCATGCTGAATTTTTGAGCCAAAATGCACCGTCCCTGGGTGGGCTTGAACCACCAACCTTTCGGTTAACAGCCGAACGCGCTAAACGATTGCGCCACAGAGACTCATGCAGTGCTTACACTGGGGCCTGATTGGTGTGCTGTTTGCTTATGCTTCCCAGGCAACCTGAAAATATTTCTAAAATAGCTCTTTTTCCCACAGCAAATCAGGGTATCAAGCACTTCCCTACCTCCCCTAATCCACAAACACAGGGGATTTATTAGAGGACAGAGCCCATCAACAGTGCACCAAATGTCCTCTGTATAGGCATAACTTGCTATGAGGAGAAAGCCACAGTTGCGCACTTGTGTTAAAAGGGGACAGTAGGCTGAACCCAGAGAACACGGGAGAAATGACTCAGGTTTACTGAGTGGAACACTCTGTGTCTTTGTGCCAAAAACAGCAGCGTCTTTTCGGTTAACAGCCGAACGCGCTAACCAATTGCGCCACAGAGACTCACTGGCATGTGTGTTCTGCCTTTGGCCTGATTGCATTGCTATTTTTTTCTGATTGGCAGAAAACCTGAACTTTTTTCTGAAAAAGGCATGCCTCTCTTAGCACTGCAGTGCATTAGACTGCTCCCTTGCTTCCCTGAGTCCCCAAATACACAACCACCTTGGGCACAATAGAAGACACATTCCAGCAGATTTAGCAAGAGTGCACCAAGGTTTCTATATGTAGTTACCTTGCTGAGAAGCAAGACCTGCAGTTGCATTCTTCTGTTAAAAGAGGGCAGCAGAGTGCACCAAGAGAACTTGGGGGAAGTAGCTTATGTTAACTACTTGCCATGATCTTTATAGATCCCTCTGTTTGACTGGGTGAATTCTAATTTCTGGGGTAGAGTAAGCAATTTTTGGATCTAGATGCTGTGCGCAACAGGAATGCTATATACTGCACTGTACTGCTACTGAAAAGTTACCAATTTTACAGGATGTTCAGGTAAGCTTTGTTTCAGAAAACAACTTGCTAGAGGCCCTAGGACAGATTACTGGGACAAAGGAAGAGGGTTTGGGGATTAGCACATCTCCTATGAAAGGTACAGTCACGCCCGAGACAACTCTGAGTGCCTCCTCAAATTCTAAGAAATGCGAACTGGGGGTCCTACGCCTTTTATTGCCAGTGGATCTTTGTGTTTCAGACAAATGTGCACGCCTCCCAGAGCCCCATGCAATGCACTTAGGGAAATGGGGGAAGGTGCTGTGCAACCCTCTCGCTGACAATGTCTCTCTTGTCTATAATGTATCTATGAGAGAGAGAGAAATAGGCAATGCGAGAGTGAAAAAGTAAAATGGAAATGTGTCTACTGAGACCAGTATAAGGGGAAATCCTCACAATCCAGGACCGACAGTTGATTGGGAGGGCGCTTACAGGTTTCCGACACCAGACCGGTACCTGAACTCACAAACCCAAACTGCAAAGTGATGCCCATTGCCACTAGACTGCCGACCCCCTTTCGGGGCCCCAACATATATCCTTTAGTCACACCTAGAGTTCCCAGGACAGTGCAGCATTCAGCGATTACACGAAAATATTGACAGCGCTAGGAGGCCATGCAAATGGCAGAGGTATGCTTTACAAAGCCCACGTAGCGTGCACAAAACAGCACATCAGTCAGGCCCACTTGAAGAGATGGTAAAGAGGAAATACTTCTGCTGCATCCAGTAAAACATAGAGATTGGCCTGCTTTAAAGGTTGACCATGTCCTTCATGGGTGTCTGTCAATATGATACTTCCCTGCTGCAAAGCTTACATTCGAAACGCCAGAACAACTAGGCCCAGAGCACAAAGATGCAGTCAGGTTGAAATAACGAGATACTGAAGAGCAATTTTGTATTTTAGAGTGGGAAAAGGAAGTTTGACCCCGAGGTGATTTGAACACACAACCTTCTGATCTGGAGTCAGACGCGCTACCATTGCGCCACGAGGTCCTTGTGGCAGTCCACCTGGTGTGTCTGATGACAGAATAAAGGTAGGAGACGTACATGCACCTGCAGAGCCTCATTGCTTCTTTAGGTAGACTGGCTAGGATAGCTTCCTTCTGTGCATCAGTACACGCTGCAGCCAAACCCTTCCCATGAAGTCTTGATGTTTATGAATTGAATGGCAAGTTTTGAAAAACTAAAGCAAGCGAGAAGAATTGCTTACAGTTTATTGGATTTTTTGGACGTCAGCAGACGAGACCTGCGAGAGGTAAACAGAAGTTCATAGTTGGTCATGCTGAATTTTGAGCCAAAATGCATCGTCCCTGGGTGGGCTTGAACCACCAACCTTTCGGTTAACAGCCGAACTCGCTAACCGATTGCGCCACAGAGACTCATGCAGTGCTTACACTGGGGCCTGATTGGTGTGCTGTTTGCTTATGCTTCCCAGGCAACCTGAAAATATTTCTAAAATAGCTCTATTTCCCACAGCAAATCAGGGTATCAAGCACTTCCCTACCTCCCCTAATCCACAAACACAGGGGATTTAGTAGAGGACAGAGCCCATCAACAGTGCACCAAATGTCCTCTGTGTAGGCATAACTTGCTATGAGGAGAAAGCCACAGTTGCGCACTTGTGTTAAAAGGGGACAGTAGGCTGAACCCAGAGAACACGGGAGAAATGACTCAGGTTTACTGAGTGGAACACTCTGTGTCTTTGTGCCAAAAACAGCAGCGTCTTTTCGGTTAACAGCCGAACGCGCTAACCAATTGTGCCACAGAGACTCACTGGCATGTGTGTTCTGCCTTTGGCCTTATTGCATTGCTATTTTTTTCTGATTGGCAGAAAACCTGAACTTTTTTCTGAAAAAGGCATGCCTCTCTTAGCACTGCAGTGCATTAGACTGCTCCCTTGCTTCCCTGAGTCCCCAAATACACAACCACCTTGGGCACAATAGAAGACACATTCCAGCAGATTTAGCAAGAGTGCACCAAGGTTTCTATATGTAGGTACCTTGCTGAGAAGCAAGACCTGCAGTTGCATTCTTCTGTTAAAAGAGGGCAGCAGAGTGCACCAAGAGAACTTGGGGGAAGTAGCTTATGTTAACTACTTGCCATGATCTTTATAGATCCCTCTGTTTGACTGGGTGAATTCTAATTTCTGGGGTAGAGTAAGCAATTTTTGGATCTAGATGCTGTGCGCAACAGGAATGCTATATACTGCACTCTACTGCTACTGAAAAGTTACCAATTTTACAGGATGTTCAGGTAAGCTTTGTTTCAGAAAACAACTTGCTAGAGGCCCTAGGACAGATTACTGGGACAAAGGAAGAGGGTTTGGGGATTAGCACATCTCCTATGAAAGGTACAGTCACGCCCGAGACAACTCTGAGTGCCTCCTCAAATTCTAAGAAATGCGAACTGGGGTCCTACGCCTTTTATTGCCAGTGGATCTTTGTGTTTCAGACAAATGTGCACGCCTCCCAGAGCCCCATGCAATGCACTTAGGGAAATGGGGGAAGGTGCTGTGCAACCCTCTCGCTGACAATGTCTCTCTTGTCTATAATGTATCTATGAGAGAGAGAGAAATAGGCAATGCGAGAGTGAAAAAGTAAAATGGAAATGTGTCTACTGAGACCAGTATAAGGGGAAATCCTCACAATCCAGGACCGACAGTTGATTGGGAGGGCGCTTACAGTTTTCTGACACCAGACCGGTACCTGAACTCACAAACCCAAACTACAAAGTGATGGGCATTGCCACTAGACTGCCGACCCCCTTTCGGGGCCCCAGCATATATCCTTTAGTCACACCTAGAGTTCCCAGGACAGTGCAGCATTCAGCGATTACACGAAAATATTGACAGCGCTAGGAGGCCATGCAAATGGCAGAGGTATGCTTTACAAAGCCCACGTAGCGTGCACAAAACAGCACATCAGTCAGGCCCACTTGAAGAGATGGTAAAGAGGAAATACTTCTGCTGCATCCAGTAAAACATAGAGATTGGCCTGCTTTAAAGGTTGACCATGTCCTTCATGGGTGTCTGTCAATATGATACTTCCCTGCTGCAAAGCTTACATTCGAAACGCCAGAACAACTAGGCCCAGAGCACAAAGATGCAGTCAGGTTGAAATAACGAGATACTGAAGAGCAATTTTGTATTTCAGAGTGGGAAAAGCAAATATGACCCCGACGTGATTTGAACACGCAACCTTCTGATCTGGAGTCAGACGCGCTACCATTGCGCCACGAGGTCCTTGTGGCAGTCCACCTGGTGTGTCTGATGACAGAATAAAGGTAGGAGACGTACATGCACCTGCAGAGCCTCATTGCTTCTTTAGGTAGACTGGCTAGGATAGCTTCCTTCTGTGCATCAGTACACGCTGCAGCCAAACCCTTCCCATGAAGTCTTGATGTTTATGAATTGAATGGCAAGTTTTGAAAAACTAAAGCAAGCGAGAAGAATTGCTTGCAGTTTATTGGATTTTTTGGACGTCAGCAGACGAGACCTGCGAGAGGTAAACAGAAATCCATAGTTGGTCACGCTGAATTTTTGAGCCAAAATGCACCGTCCCTGGGTGGGCTTGAACCACCAACCTTTCGGTTAACAGCGCTAACCGATTGCGCCACAGAGACTCATGCAGTTCTTACACAGGGGCTTGATTGGTGTGCTGTTTGCTTATGCTTCCCAGGCAACCTGAAAATATTTCTAAAATAGCTCTTTTTCCCACAGCAAATCAGGGTATCAAGCACTTCCCTACCTCCCCTAATCCACAAACACAGGGGATTTAGTAGAGGACAGAGCCCATCAACAGTGCACCAAATGTCCTCTGTATAGGCATAACTTGCTATGAGGAGAAAGCCACAGTTGCGCACTTGTGTTAAAAGGGGACAGTAGGCTGAACCCAGAGAACACGGGAGAAATGACTCAGGTTTACTGAGTGGAACACTCTGTGTCTTTGTGCCAAAAACAGCAGCGTCTTTTCGGTTAACAGCCGAACGCGCTAACCAATTGCGCCACAGAGACTCACTGGCATGTGTGTTCTGCCTTTGGCCTGATTGCATTGCTATTTTTTTCTGATTGGCAGAAAACCTGAACTTTTTTCTGAAAAAGGCATGCCTCTCTTAGCACTGCAGTGCATTAGACTGCTCCCTTGCTTCCCTGAGTCCCCAAATACACAACCACCTTGGGCACAATAGAAGACACATTCCAGCAGATTTAGCAAGAGTGCACCAAGGTTTCTATATGTAGTTACCTTGCTGAGAAGCAAGACCTGCAGTTGCATTCTTCTGTTAAAAGAGGGCAGCAGAGTGCACCAAGAGAACTTGGGGGAAGTAGCTTATGTTAACTACTTGCCATGATCTTTATAGATCCCTCTGTTTGACTGGGTGAATTCTAATTTCTGGGGTAGAGTAAGCAATTTTTGGATCTAGATGCTGTGCGCAACAGGAATGCTATATACTGCACTGTACTGCTACTGAAAAGTTACCAATTTTACAGGATGTTCAGGTAAGCTTTGTTTCAGAAAACAACTTGCTAGAGGCCCTAGGACAGATTACTGGGACAAAGGAAGAGGGTTTGGGGATTAGCACATCTCCTATGAAAGGTACAGTCACGCCCGAGACAACTCTGAGTGCCTCCTCAAATTCTAAGAAATGCGAACTGGGGTCCTACGCCTTTTATTGCCAGTGGATCTTTGTGTTTCAGACAAATGTGCACGCTTCCCAGAGCCCCATGCAATGCACTTAGGGAAATGGGGGAAGGTGCTGTGAAGCCCTCTCGCTGACAATGTCTCCCTTGTCTATAATGTATCTATGAGAGAGAGAGAAATAGGCAATGCGAGAGTGAAAAAGTAAAATGGAAATGTGTCTACTGAGACCAGTATAAGGGGAAATCCTCACAATCCAGGACCGACAGTTGATTGGGAGGGCGCTTACAGGTTTCCGACACCAGACCGGTACCTGAACTCACAAACCCAAACTGCAAAATGATGCCCATTGCCACTAGACTGCCGACCCCCTTTCGGGGCCCCAACATATATCCTTTAGTCACACCTAGAGTTCCCAGGACAGTGCAGCATTCAGCGATTACACGAAAATATTGACAGCGCTAGGAGGCCATGCAAATGGCAGAGGTATGCTTTACAAAGCCCACGTAGCGTGCACAAAACAGCACATCAGTCAGGCCCACTTGAAGAGATGGTAAAGAGGAAATACTTCTGCTGCATCCAGTAAAACATAGAGATTGGCCTGCTTTAAAGGTTGACCATGTCCTTCATGGGTGTCTGTCAATATGATACTTCCCTGCTGCAAAGCTTACATTCGAAACGCCAGAACAACTAGGCCCAGAGCACAAAGATGCAGTCAGGTTGAAATAACGAGATACTGAAGAGCAATTTTGTATTTTAGAGTGGGAAAAGGAAGTATGACCGCGAGGTGATTTGAACACACAACCTTCTGATCTGGAGTCAGACGCGCTACCATTGCGCCACGAGGTCCTTGTGGCAATCCACCTGGTGTGTCTGATGACAGAATAAAGGTAGGAGACGTAAATGCACCTGCAGAGCCTCATTGCTTCTTTAGGTAGACTGGCTAGGATAGCTTCCTTCTGTGCATCAGTACACGCTGCAGCCAAACCCTTCCCATGAAGTCTTGATGTTTATGAATTGAATGGCAAGTTTTGAAAAACTAAAGCAAGCGAGAAGAATTGCTTACAGTTTATTGGATTTTTTGGACGTCAGCAGACGAGACCTGCGAGAGGTAAACAGAAGTTCATAGTTGGTCATGCTGAATTTTTGAGCCAAAATGCATCGTCCCTGGGTGGGCTTGAACCACCAACCTTTCGGTTAACAGCCGAACGCGCTAACCGATTGCGCCACAGAGACTCATGCAGTGCTTACACTGGGGCCTGATTGGTGTGCTGTTTGCTCATGCTTCCCAGGCATCCTGAAAATATTTCTAAAATAGCTCTATTTCCCACAGCAAATCAGGGTATCAAGCACTTCCCTACCTCCCCTAATCCACAAACACAGGGGATTTAGTAGAGGACAGAGCCCATCAACAGTGCACCAAATGTCCTCTGTGTAGGCATAACTTGCTATGAGGAGAAAGCCACAGTTGCGCACTTGTGTTAAAAGGGGACAGTAGGCTGAACCCAGAGAACACGGGAGAAATGACTCAGGTTTACTGAGTGGAACACTCTGTGTCTTTGTGCCAAAAACAGCAGCGTCTTTTCGGTTAACAGCCGAACGCGCTAACCAATTGTGCCACAGAGACTCACTGGCATGTGTGTTCTGCCTTTGGCCTGATTGCATTGCTATTTTTTTCTGATTGGCAGAAAACCTGAACTTTTTTCTGAAAAAGGCATGCCTCTCTTAGCACTGCAGTGCATTAGACTGCTCCCTTGCTTCCCTGAATCCCCAAATACACAACCACGCTGGGCACAAATAGAAGACACATTCCAGCAGATTTAGCAAGATTGCACCAAGGATTCTATATGTAGGTACCTTGCTGAGAAGCAAGACCTGCAGTTGCATTCTTCTGTTAAAAGAGGGCAGCAGAGTGCACCAAGAGAACTTGGGGGAAGTAGCTTATGTTAACTACTTGCCATGATCTTTATAGATCCCTCTGTTTGACTGGGTGAATTCTAATTTCTGGGGTAGAGTAAGCAATTTTTGGATCTAGATGCTGTGCGCAACAGGAATGCTATATACTGCACTGTACTGCTACTGAAAAGTTACCAATTTTACAGGATGTTCAGGTAAGCTTTGTTTCAGAAAACAACTTGCTAGAGGCCCTAGGACAGATTACTGGGACAAAGGAAGAGGGTTTGGGGATTAGCACATCTCCTATGAAAGGTACAGTCACGCCCGAGACAACTCTGAGTGCCTCCTCAAATTCTAAGAAATGCGAACTGGGGTCCTACGCCTTTTATTGCCAGTGGATCTTTGTGTTTCAGACAAATGTGCACGCCTCCCAGAGCCCCATGCAATGCACTTAGGGAAAGGGGGGAAGGTGCTTTGAAGCCCTCTCGCTGACAATGTCTCTCTTGTCTATAATGTAACTATGAGAGAGAGAGAAATAGGCAATGCGAGAGTGAAAAAGTAAAATGGAAATGTGTATACTGAGACCAGTATAAGGGGAAATTCTCACAATCCAGGACCGACAGTTGATTGGGAGGGCGCTTACAGGTTTCCGACACCAGACCGGTACCTGAACTCACAAACCCAAACTGCAAAGTGATGCCCATTGCCACTAGACTGCCGACCCCCTTTTGGGGCCCCAACATATATCCTTTAGTCACACCTAGAGTTCCCAGGACAGTGCAGCATTCAGCGATTACACGAAAATTTTGACAGCGCTAGGAGGCCATGCAAATGGCAGAGGTATGTTTTACAAAGCCCACGTAGCGTGCACAAAACAGCACATCAGTCAGGCCCACTTGAAGAGATGGTAAAGAGGAAATACTTCTGCTGCATCCAGTAAAACATAGAGATTGGCCTGCTTTAAAGGTTGACCATGTCCTTCATGGGTGTCTGTCAATATGATACTTCCCTGCTGCAAAGCTTACATTCGAAACGCCAGAACAACTAGGCCCAGAGCACAAAGATGCAGTCAGGTTGAAATAACGAGATACTGAAGAGCAATTTTGTATTTCAGAGTGGGAAAAGGAAATATGACCCCGACGTGATTTGAACACACAACCTTCTGATCTGGAGTCAGACACGCTACCATTGCGCCACGAGGTCCTTGTGGCAATCCACCTGGTGTGTCTGATGACAGAATAAAGGTAGGAGACGTACATGCACCTGCAAAGCCTCATTGCTTCTTTAGGTAGACTGGCTAGGATAGCTTCCTTCTGTGCATCAGTACACGCTGCAGCCACCATGAAGTCTTGATGTTTATGAATTGAATGGCAAGTTTTGAAAAACTAAAGCAAGCGAGAAGAATTGCTTGCAGTTTATTGGATTTTTTGGACGTCAGCAGACGAGACCTGCGAGAGGTAAACAGAAGTCCATAGTTGGTCACGCTGAATTTTTGAGCCAAAATGCACCGTCCCTGGGTGGGCTTGAACCACCAACCTTTCGGTTAACAGCCGAACGCGCTAACCGATTGCGCCACAGAGACTCATGCAGCTCTTACACAGGGGCCTGATTGGTGTGCTGTTTGCTTATGCTTCCCAGGCAACCTGAAAATATTTCTAAAATAGCTCTTTTTCCCACAGCAAATCAGGGTATCAAGCACTTCCCTACCTCCCCTAATCCACAAACACAGGGGATTTAGTAGAGGACAGAGCCCATCAACAGTGCACCAAATGCCCTCTGTGTAGGCATAACTTGCTATGAGGAGAAAGCCACAGTTGCGCACTTGTGTTAAAAGGGGACAGTAGGCTGAACCCAGAGAACACGGGAGAAATGACTCAGGTTTACTGAGTGGAACACTCTGTGTCTTTGTGCCAAAAACAGCAGCGTCTTTTCGGTTAACAGCCGAACGCGCTAACCAATTGCACCACAGAGACTCACTGGCATGTGTGTTCTGCCTTTGGCCTGATTGCATTGCTATTTTTTTCTGATTGGCAGAAAACCTGAACTTTTTTCTGAAAAAGGCATGCCTCTCTTAGCACTGCAGTGCATTAGAGTGCTCCCTTGCTTCCCTGAATCCCCAAATACACAACCACCCTGGGCACAATAGAAGACACATTCCAGCAGATTTAGCAAGATTGCACCAAGGATTCTATATGTAGGTACCTTGCTGAGAAGCAAGACCTGCAGTTGCATTCTTCTGTTAAAAGAGGGCAGCAGAGTGCACCAAGAGAACTTGGGGGAAGTAGCTTATGTTAACTATTTGCCATGCTCTTTATAGATCCCTCTGTTTGACTGGGTGAATTCTAATTTCTGGGGTAGAGTAAGCAATTTTTGGATCTAGATGCTGTGCGCAACAGGAATGCTATATACTGCACTGTACTGCTACTGAAAAGTTACCAATTTTACAGGATGTTCAGGTAAGCTTTGTTTCAGAAAACAACTTGCTAGAGGCACTAAAACAGATTACTGGGACAAAGGAAGAGGGTTTGGGGATTAGCACATCTCATATGAAAGATACAGTCACGCCCGAGACAACTCTGAGTGCCTCCTCAAATTCTAAGAAATGCGAACTGGGGTCCTACGCCTTTTATTGCCAGTGGATCTTTGTGTTTCAGACAAATGTGCACGCCTCCCAGAGCCCCTTGCAATGCACTTAGGGAAAGGGGGGAAGGTGCTGTGAAGCCCTCTCGCTGACAATGTCTCTCTTGTCTATAATGTAACTATGAGAGAGAGAGAAATAGGCAATGCGAGAGTGAAAAAGTAAAATGGAAATGTGTCTACTGAGACCAGTATAAGGGGAAATCCTCACAATCCAGGACCGACAGTTGATTGGGAGGGCGCTTACAGGTTTCCGACACCAGACCGGTACCTGAACTCACAAACCCAAACTGCAAAGTGATGCCCATTGCCACTAGACTGCCGACCCCCTTTCGGGGCCCCAACATATATCCTTTAGTCACACCTAGAGTTCCCAGGACAGTGCAGCATTCAGCGATTACACGAAAATTGTGACAGCGCTAGGAGGCCATGCAAATGGCAGAGGTATGTTTTACAAAGCCCACGTAGCGTGCACAAAACAGCACATCAGTCAGGCCCACTTGAAGAGATGGTAAAGAGGAAATACTTCTGCTGCATCCAGTAAAACATAGAGATTGGCCTGCTTTAAAGGTTGACCATGTCCTTCATGGGTGTCTGTCAATATGATACTTCCCTGCTGCAAAGCTTACATTCGAAACGCCAGAACAACTAGGCCCAGAGCACAAAGATGCAGTCAGGTTGAAATAACGAGATACTGAAGAGCAATTTTGTATTTCAGAGTGGGAAAAGGAAGTATGACCCCGACGTGATTTGAACACACAACCTTCTCATCTGGAGTCAGACGCGCTACCATTGCGCCACGAGGTCCTTGTGGCAATCCACCTGGTGTGTCTGATGACAGAATAAAGGTAGGAGACGTACATGCACCTGCAGAGCCTCATTGCTTCTTTAGGTAGACTGGCTAGGATAGCTTCCTTCTGTGCATCAGTACACGCTGCAGCCAAACCCTTCCCATGAAGTCTTTATGTTTATGAATTGAATGGCAAGTTTTGAAAAACTAAAGCAAGCGAGAAGAATTGCTTGCAGTTTATTGGATTTTTTGGACGTCAGCAGACGAGACCTGCGAGAGGTAAACAGAAGTTCATAGTTGGTCATGCTGAATTTTTGAGCCAAAATGCATCGTCCCTGGGTGGGCTTGAACCACCAACCTTTCGCGCTAACCGATTGCGCCACAGAGACTCATGCAGTGCTTACACTGGGGCCTGATTGGTGTGCTGTTTGCTTATGCTTCCCAGGCAACCTGAAAATATTTCTAAAATAGCTCTATTTCCCACAGCAAATCAGGGTATCAAGCACTTCCCTACCTCCCCTAATCCACAAACACAGGGGATTTAGAAGAGGACAGAGCCCATCAACAGTGCACCAAATGTCCTCTGTGTAGGCATAACTTGCTATGAGGAGAAAGCCACAGTTGCGCACTTGTGTTAAAAGGGGACAGTAGGCTGAACCCAGAGAACACGGGAGAAATGACTCAGGTTTACTGAGTGGAACACTCTGTGTCTTTGTGCCAAAAACAGCAGCGTCTTTTCGGTTAACAGCCGAACGCGCTAACCAATTGTGCCACAGAGACTCACTGGCATGTGTGTTCTGCCTTTGGCCTGATTGCATTGCTATTTTTTTCTGATTGGCAGAAAACCTGAACTTTTTTCTGAAAAAGGCATGCCTCTCTTAGCACTGCAGTGCATTAGACTGCTCCCTTGCTTCCCTGAGTCCCCAAATACACAACCACCTTGGGCACAATAGAAGACACATTCCAGCAGATTTAGCAAGAGTGCACCAAGGTTTCTATATGTAGGTACCTTGCTGAGAAGCAAGACCTGCAGTTGCATTCTTCTGTTAAAAGAGGGCAGCAGAGTGCACCAAGAGAACTTGGGGGAAGTAGCTTATGTTAACTACTTGCCATGATCTTTATAGATCCCTCTGTTTGACTGGGTGAATTCTAATTTCTGGGGTAGAGTAAGCAATTTTTGGATCTAGATGCTGTGCGCAACAGGAATGCTATATACTGCACTGTACTGCTACTGAAAAGTTACCAATTTTACAGGATGTTCAGGTAAGCTTTGTTTCAGAAAACAACTTGCTAGAGGCCCTAGGACAGATTACTGGGACAAAGGAAGAGGGTTTGGGGATTAGCACATCTCCTATGAAAGGTACAGTCACGCCCGAGACAACTCTGAGTGCCTCCTCAAATTCTAAGAAATGCGAACTGGGGTCCTACGCCTTTTATTGCCAGTGGATCTTTGTGTTTCAGACAAATGTGCACGCCTCCCAGAGCCCCATGCAATGCACTTAGGGAAATGGGGGAAGGTGCTGTGCAACCCTCTCGCTGACAATGTCTGTCTTGTCTATAATGTATCTATGAGAGAGAGAGAGAAATAGGCAATGCGAGAGTGAAAAAGTAAAATGGAAATGTGTCTACTGAGACCAGTATAAGGGGAAATCCTCACAATCCAGGACCGACAGTTGATTGGGAGGGCGCTTACAGGTTTCTGACACCAGACCGGTACCTGAACTCACAAACCCAAACTGCAAAGTGATGGGCATTGCCACTAGACTGCCGACCCCCTTTCGGGGCCCCAGCATATATCCTTTAGTCACACCTAGAGTTCCCAGGACAGTGCAGCATTCAGCGATTACACGAAAATATTGACAGCGCTAGGAGGCCATGCAAATGGCAGAGGTATGCTTTACAAAGCCCACGTAGCGTGCACAAAACAGCACATCAGTCAGGCCCACTTGAAGAGATGGTAAAGAGGAAATACTTCTGCTGCATCCAGTAAAACATAGAGATTGGCCTGCTTTAAAGGTTGACCATGTCCTTCATGGGTGTCTGTCAATATGATACTTCCCTGCTGCAAAGCTTACATTCGAAACGCCAGAACAACTAGGCCCAGAGCACAAAGATGCAGTCAGGTTGAAATAACGAGATACTGAAGAGCAATTTTATATTTCAGAGTGGGAAAAGCAAATATGACCCCGACGTGATTTGAACACGAAACCTTCTGATCTGGAGTCAGACGCGCTACCATTGCGCCACGAGGTCCTTGCGGCAGTCCACCTGGTGTGTCTGATGACAGAATAAAGGTAGGAGACGTACATGCACCTGCAGAGCCTCATTGCTTCTTTAGGTAGACTGGCTAGGATAGCTTCCTTCTGTGCATCAGTACACGCTGCAGCCAAACCCTTCCCATGAAGTCTTGATGTTTATGAATTGAATGGCAAGTTTTGAAAAACTAAAGCAAGCGAGAAGAATTGCTTGCAGTTTATTGGATTTTTTGGACGTCAGCAGACGAGACCTGCGAGAGGTAAACAGAAGTTCATAGTTGGTCATGCTGAATTTTTGAGCCAAAATGCATCGTCCCTGGGTGGGCTTGAACCACCAACCTTTCGGTTAACAGCCGAACGCGCTAACCGATTGCGCCACAGAGACTCATGCAGTGCTTACACAGGGGCCTGATTGGTGTGCTGTTTGCTTATGCTTCCCAGGCAACCTGAAAATATTTCTAAAATAGCTCTATTTCCCACAGCAAATCAGGGTATCAAGCACTTCCCTACCTCCCGTAATCCACAAACACAGGGGATTTAGTAGAGGACAGAGCCCATCAACAGTGCACCAAATGCCCCCTGTGTAGGCATAACTTGCTATGAGGAGAAAGCCACAGTTGCGCACTTGTGTTAAAAGGGGACAGTAGGCTGAACCCAGAGAACACGGGAGAAATGACTCAGGTTTACTGAGTGGAACACTCTGTGTCTTTGTGCCAAAAACAGCAGCGTCTTTTCGGTTAACAGCCGAACGCGCTAACCAATTGCGCCACAGAGACTCACTGGCATGTGTGTTCTGCCTTTGGCCTGATTGCATTGCTATTTTTTTCTGATTGGCAGAAAACCTGAACTTTTTTCTGAAAAAGGCATGCCTCTCTTAGCACTGCAGTGCATTAGACTGCTCCCTTGCTTCCCTGAGTCCCCAAATACACAACCACCTTGGGCACAATAGAAGACACATTCCAGCAGATTTAGCAAGAGTGCACCAAGGATTCTATATGTAGGTACCTTGCTGAGAAGCAAGACCTGCAGTTGCATTCTTCTGTTAAAAGAGGGCAGCAGAGTGCACCAAGAGAACTTGGGGGAAGTAGCTTATGTTAACTACTTGCCATGCTCTTTATAGATCCCTCTGTTTGACTGGGTGAATTCTAATTTCTGGGGTAGAGTAAGCAATTTTTGGATCTAGATGCTGTGCGCAACAGGAATGCTATATACTGCACTTTACTGCTACTGAAAAGTTACCAATTTTACAGGATGTTCAGGTAAGCTTTGTTTCAGAAAACAACTTGCTAGAGGCACTAAGACAGATTACTGGGACAAAGGAAGAGGGTTTGGGGATTAACACATCTCCTATGAAATGTACAGTCACGCCCGAGACAACTCTGAGTGTCACCTCAAATTCTAAGAAATGCAAACTAGGGACCTACGCTTTTTATTGCCAGTGGATCTTTGTGTTTCAGACAAATGTGCACGCCTCCCAGAGCCCCATGCAATGCACTTAGGGAAATGGGGGAAGGTGCTGTGCAACCCTCTCGCTGACAATGTCTGTCTTGTCTATAATGTATCTATGAGAGAGAGAGAGAAATAGGCAATGCGAGAGTGAAAAAGTAAAATGGAAATGTGTCTACTGAGACCAGTATAAGGGGAAATCCTCACAATCCAGGACCGACAGTTGATTGGGAGGGCGCTTACAGGTTTCCGACACCAGACCCGTACCTGAACTCACAAACCCAAACTGCAAAGTGATGGGCATTGCCACTAGACTGCCGACCCCCTTTCGGGGCCCCAGCATATATCCTTTAGTCACACCTAGAGTTCCCAGGACAGTGCAGCATTCAGCGATTACACGAAAATATTGACAGCGCTAGGAGGCCATGCAAATGGCAGAGGTATGCTTTACAAAGCCCACGTAGCGTGCACAAAACAGCACATCAGTCAGGCCCACTTGAAGAGATGGTAAAGAGGAAATACTTCTGCTGCATCCAGTAAAACATAGAGATTGGCCTGCTTTAAAGGTTGACCATGTCCTTCATGGGTGTCTGTCAATATGATACTTCCCTGCTGCAAAGCTTACATTCGAAACGCCAGAACAACTAGGCCCAGAGCACAAAGATGCAGTCAGGTTGAAATAACGAGATACTGAAGAGCAATTTTGTATTTCAGAGTGGGAAAAGCAAGTATGACCCCGATGTGATTTGAACACACAACCTTCTGATCTGGAGTCAGACGCCCTACCATTGCGCCACGAGGTCCTTGTGGCAGTCCACCTGGTGTGTCTGATGACAGAATAAAGGTAGGAGACGTACATGCACCTGCAGAGCCTCATTGCTTCTTTAGGTAGACTGGCTAGGATAGCTTCCTTCTGTGCATCAGTACACGCTGCAGCCAAACCCTTCCCATGAAGTCTTGATGTTTATGAATTGAATGGCAAGTTTTGAAAAACTAAAGCAAGCGAGAAGAATTGCTTACAGTTTATTAGATTTTTTGGACGTCAGCTGACGAGACCTGCGAGAGGTAAACAGAAGTTCATAGTTGGTCATGCTGAATTTTTGAGCCAAAATGCATCGTCCCTGGGTGGGCTTGAACCACCAACCTTTCGGTTAACAGCCGAACGCGCTATCCGATTGCGCCACAGAGAATCATGCAGTGCTTACCCTGGGACCTGATTGGTGTGCTGTTTGCTTATGCTTCCCAGGCAACCTGAAAATATTTCTAAAATAGCTCTATTTCCCACAGCAAATCAGGGTATCAAGCACTTCCCTACCTCCCCTAATCCACAAACACAGGGGATTTAGTAGAGGACAGAGCCCATCAACAGTGCACCAAATGTCCTCTGTATAGGCATAACTTGCTATGAGGAGAAAGCCACAGTTGCGCACTTGTGTTAAAAGGGGACAGTAGGCTGAACCCAGAGAAAACGGGAGAAATGACTCAGGTTTACTGAGTGGAACACTCTGTGTCTTTGTGCCAAAAACAGCAGCGTCTTTTCGGTTAACAGCCGAACGCGCTAACCAATTGCGCCACAGAGACTCACTGGCATGTGTGTTCTGCCTTTGGCCTGATTGCATTGCTATTTTTTTCTGATTGGCAGAAAACCTGAACTTTCTTCTGAAAAAGGCATGCCTCTCTTAGCACTGCAGTGCATTAGACTGCTCCCTTGCTTCCCTGAGTCCCCAAATACACAACCACCTTGGGCACAATAGAAGACACATTCCAGCAGATTTAGCAAGAGTGCACCAAGGTTTCTATATGTAGGTACCTTGCTGAGAAGCAAGACCTGCAGTTGCATTCTTCTGTTAAAAGAGGGCAGCAGAGTGCACCAAGAGAACTTGGGGGAAGTAGCTTATGTTAACTACTTGCCATGATCTTTATAGATCCCTCTGTTTGACTGGGTGAATTCTAATTTCTGGGGTAGAGTAAGCAATTTTTGGATCTAGATGCTGTGTGCAACAGGAATGCTATATACTGCACTGTACTGCTACTGAAAAGTTACCAATTTTACAGGATGTTCAGGTAAGCTTTGTTTCAGAAAACAACTTGCTAGAGGCCCTAGGACAGATTACTGGGACAAAGGAAGAGGGTTTGGGGATTAGCACATCTCCTATGAAAGGTACAGTCACGCCCGAGACAACTCTGAGTGTCACTTCAAATTTTAAGAAATGCAAACTAGGGACCTACGCTTTTTATTGCCAGTGGATCTTTGTGTTTCAGACAAATGTGCACGCCTCCCAGAGCCCCTTGCAATGCACTTAGTGAAATGGGGGAAGGTGCTGTGAAGCCCTCTCGCTGACAATGTCTCTCTTGTCTATAATGTATCTATGAGAGAGAGAGAAATAGGCAATGCGAGAGTGAAAAAGTAAAATGGAAATGTGTCTACTGAGACCAGTATAAGGGGAAATCCTCACAATCCAGGACCGACAGTTGATTGGGAGGGCGCTTACAGGTTTCCGACACCAGACCGGTACCTGAACTCACAAACCCAAACTGCAAAGTGATGCCCATTGCCACTAGACTGCCGACCCCCTTTCGGGGCCCCAGCATATATCCTTTAGTCACACCTAGAGTTCCCAGGACAGTGCAGCATTCAGCGATTACACGAAAATATTGACAGCGCTAGGAGGCCATGCAAATGGCAGAGGTATGCTTTACAAAGCCCACGTAGCGTGCACAAAACAGCACATCAGTCAGGCCCACTTGAAGAGATGGTAAAGAGGAAATACTTCTGCTGCATCCAGTAAAACATAGAGATTGGCCTGCTTTAAAGCTTGACCATGTCCTTCATGGGTGTCTGTCAATATGATACTTCCCTGCTGCAAAGCTTACATTCGAAACGCCAGAACAACTAGGCCCAGAGCACAAAGATGCAGTCAGGTTGAAATAACGAGATACTGAAGAGCAATTTTGTATTTCAGAGTGGGAAAAGGAAGTATGACCCCGACGTGATTTGAACACGCAACCTTCTGATCTGGAGTCAAACGCGCTACCATTGCGCCACGAGGTCCTTGTGGCAGTCCACCTGGTGTGTCTGATGACAGAATAAAGGTAGGAGACGTACATGCACCTGCAGAGCCTCATTGCTTCTTTAAGTAGACTGGCTAGGATAGCTTCCTTCTGTGCATCAGTACACGCTGCAGCCAAACCCTTACCATGAAGTCTTGATGTTTATGAATTGAATGGCAAGTTTTGAAAAACTAAAGCAAGCGAGAATTGCTTGCAGTTTATTGGATTTTTTGGACGTCAGCAGTCGAGACCTGCGAGAGGTAAACAGAAGTTCATAGTTGGTCATGCTGAATTTTTGAGCCAAAATGCATCGTCCCTGGGTGGGCTTGAACCACCAACCTTTCGGTTAACGGCCGAACGCGCTAACCGATTGCGGCACAGAGACTCATGCAGTGCTTACACTGGGGCCTGATTGGTGTGCTGTTTGCTTATGCTTCCCAGGCAACCTGAAAATATTTCTAAAATAGCTCTATTTCCCACAGCAAATCAGGGTATCAAGCACTTCCCTACCTCCCCTAATCCACAAACACAGGGGATTTAGTAGAGGACAGAGCCCATCAACAGTGCACCAAATGCCCTCTGTGTACGCATAACTTGCTATGAGGAGAAAGCCACAGTTGCGCACTTCTGTTAAAAGGGGACAGTAGGCTGAACCCAGAGAACACGGGAGAAATGACTCAGGTTTACTGAGTGGAACACTCTGTGTCTTTGTGCCAAAAACAGCAGCGTCTTTTCGGTTAACAGCCGAACGCGCTAACCAATTGCGCCACAGAGACTCACTGGCATGTGTGTTCTGCCTTTGGCCTGATTGCATTGCTATTTTTTTCTGATTGGCAGAAAACCTGAACTTTTTTCTGAAAAAGGCATGCCTCTCTTAGCACTGCAGTGCATTAGACTGCTCCCTTGCTTCCCTGAGTCCCCAAATACACAACCACCTTGGGAACAATAGAAGACACATTCCAGCAGATTTAGCAAGAGTGCACCAAGGATTCTATATGTAGGTACCTTGCTGAGAAGCAAGACCTGCAGTTGCATTCTTCTGTTAAAAGAGGGCAGCAGAGTGCACCAAGAGAACTTGGGGGAAGTAGCTTATGTTAACTACTTGCCGTGCTCTTTATAGAGCCCTCGGTTTGACTGGGTGAATTCTAATTCCTTGGGTAGAGTAAGCAATTTTTGGATCTAGATGCTGTGCGCAACAGGAATGCTATATACTGCACTGTACTGCTACTGAAAAGTTACCAATTTTACAGGATGTTCAGGTAAGCTTTGTTTCAGAAAACAACTTGCTAGAGGCCCTAGGACAGATTACTGGGACAAAGGAAGAGGGTTTGGGGATTAGCACATGTCCTATGAAAGGTACAGTCACGCCCGAGATAACTCTGAGTGTCACCTCAAATTCTAAGAAATGCAAACTAGGGAGATACGCTTTTTATTGCCAGTGGATCTTTGTGTTTCAGACAAATGTGCACGCCTCCCAGAGCCCCTTGCAATGCACTTAGGGAAAGGGGGGAAGGTGCTGTGCAGCCCTCTCGCTGACAATGTCTCTCTTGTCTATAATGTAACTATGAGAGAGAGAGAAATAGGCAATGCGAGAGTGAAAAAGTAAAATGGAAATGTGTCTACTGAGACTAGTATAAGGGGAAATCCTCACAATCCAGGACCGACAGTTGATTGGGAGGGCGCTTACAGGTTTCCGACACCAGACCGGTACCTGAACTCACAAACCCAAACTGCAAAGTGATGGGCATTGCCACTAGACTGCCGACCCCCTTTCGGGCCTCAGCATATATCCTTTAGTCACACCTAGAGTTCCCAGGACAGTGCAGCATTCAGCGATTACACGAAAATATTGACAGCGCTAGGAGGCCATGCAAATGGCAGAGGTATGCTTTACAAAGCCCACGTAGCGTGCACAAAACAGCACATCAGTCAGGACCACTTGAAGAGATGGTAAAGAGGAAATACTTCTGCTGCATCCAGTAAAACATAGAGATTGGCCTGCTTTAAAGGTTGACCATGTCCTTCATGGGTGTCTGTCAATATGATACTTCCCTGCTGCAAAGCTTACATTCGAAACGCCAGAACAACTAGGCCCAGAGCACAAAGATGCAGTCAGGTTGAAATAACGAGATACTGAAGAGCAATTTTGTATTTCAGAGTGGGAAAAGCAAATATGACCCCGACGTGATTTGAACACACAACCTTCTGATCTGGAGTCAGACGGGCTACCATTGCGCCACGAGGTCCTTGTGGCAATCCACCTGGTGTGTCTGATGACAGAATAAAGGTAGGAGTCCTACATGCACCTGCAGAGCCTCATTGCTTCTTTAAGTAGACTGGCTAGGATAGCTTCCTTCTGTGCATCAGTACACGCTGCAGCCAAACCCTTCCCATGAAGTCTTGATGTTTATGAATTGAATGGCAAGTTTTGAAAAACTAAAGCAAGCGAGAAGAATTGCTTGCAGTTTATTGGATTTTTTGGACGTCAGCAGACGAGACCTGCGAGAGGTAAACAGAAGTTCATAGTTGGTCATGCTGAATTTTTGAGCCAAAATGCATCGTCCCTGGGTGGGCTTGAACCACCAACCTTTCGGTTAACAGCCAAACGCGCTACCCGATTGCGCCACAGAGACTCATGCAGTGCTTACACTGGGGCCTGATTGGTGTGCTGTTTGCTTATGCTCCCCAGGCAACCTGAAAATATTTCTAAAATAGCTCTATTTCCCACAGCAAATCAGGGTATCAAGCACTTCCCTACCTCCCGTAATCCACAAACACAGGGGATTTAGTAGAGGACAGAGCCCATCAACAGTGCACCAAATGCCCTCTGTGTAGGCATAACTTGCTATGAGGAGAAAGCCACAGTTGCGCACTTGTGTTAAAAGGGGACAGTAGGCTGAACCCAGAGAACACGGGAGAAATGACTCAGGTTTACTGAGTGGAACACTCTGTGTCTTTGTGCCCAAAATAGCAGCGTCTTTTCGGTTAACAGCCGAACGCGCTAACCAATTGCGCCACAGAGACTCACTGGCATGTGTGTTCTGCCTTTGGCCTGATTGCATTGCTATTTTTTTCTGATTGGCAGAAAACCTGAACTTTTTTCTGAAAAAGGCATGCCTCTCTTAGCACTGCAGTGCATTAGACTGCTCCCTTGCTTCCCTGAGTCCCCAAATACACAACCACCTTGGGCACAATAGAAGACACATTCCAGCAGATTTAGCAAGAGTGCACTAAGGTTTCTATATGTAGGTACCTTGCTGAGAAGCAAGACCTGCAGTTGCATTCTTCTGTTAAAAGAGGGCAGCAGAGTGCACCAAGAGAACTTGGGGGAAGTAGCTTATGTTAACTACTTGCCATGCTCTTTATAGAGCCCTCGGTTTGACTGGGTGAATTCTAATTCCTTGGGTAGAGTAAGCAATTTTTGGATCTAGATGCTGTGCGCAACAGGAATGCTATATACTGCACTGTACTGCTACTGAAAAGTTACCAATTTTACAGGATGTTCAGGTAAGCTTTGTTTCAGAAAACAACTTGCTAGAGGCACTAAGACAGATTACTGGGACAAAGGAAGAGGGTTTGGGGATTAGCACATCTCCTATGAAAGGTACAGTCATGCCCGAGACAACTCTGAGTGTCACCTCAAATTCTAAGAAATGCAAACTAGGGACCTACGCTTTTTATTGCCAGTGGATCTTTGTGTTTCAGACAAATGTGCACGCCTCCCAGAGCCCCTTGCAATGCACTTAGGGAAATGGGGGAAGGTGCTGTGAAGCCCTCTCGCTGACAATGTCTCTCTTGTCTATAATGTAACTATGAGAGAGAGAGAAATAGGCAATGCGAGAGTGAAAAAGTAAAATGGAAATGTGTCTACTGAGACCAGTATAAGGGGAAATCCTCACAATCCAGGACCGACAGTTGATTGGGAGGGCGCTTACAGGTTTCCGACACCAGACCGGTACCTGAACTCACAAACCCAAACTGCAAAGTGATGGGCATTGCCACTAGACTGCCGACCCCCTTTCGGGGCCCCAGCATATATCCTTTAGTCACACCTAGAGTTCCCAGGACACTGCAGCATTCAGCAATTACACGAAAATATTGACAGCGCTTGGAGGCCATGCAAATGGCAGAGGTATGCTTTACAAAGCCCACGTAGCGTGCACAAAACAGCACATCAGTCAGGCCCACTTGAAGAGATGGTAAAGAGGAAATACTTCTGCTGCATCCAGTAAAACATAGAGATTGGCCTGCTTTAAAGGTTGACCATGTCCTTCATGGGTGTCTGTCAAAATGATACTTCCCTGCTGCAAAGCTTACATTCGAAACGCCAGAACAACTAGGCCCAGAGCACAAAGATGCAGTCAGGTTGAAATAACGAGATACTGAAGAGCAATTTTATAATTCAGAGTGGGAAAAGCAAATATGACCCTGACGTGATTTGAGCACGCAACTTTCTGATCTGGAGTCAGACGCGCTACCATTGCGCCACGAGGTCCTTGTGGCAATCCACCAGGTGTGTCTGATGACAGAATAAAGGTAGGAGACGTACATGCACCTGCAGAGCCTCATTGCTTCTTTAGGTAGACTGGCTAGGATAGCTTCCTTCTGTGCATCAGTGCACGCTGCAGCCAAACCCTTCCCATGAAGTCTTGATGTTTATGAATTGAATGGCAAGTTTTGAAAAACTAAAGCAAGCGAGAAGAATTGCTTGCAGTTTATTGGATTTTTTGGACGTCAGCAGACGAGACCTGCGAGAGGTAAACAGAAGTTCATAGTTGGTCATGCTGAATTTTTGAGCCAAAATGCATCGTCCCTGGGTGGGCTTGAACCACGAACCTTTCGATTAACAGCCGAACGCGCTAACCGATTGCGCCACAGAGACTCTTGCAGTGCTTATATTGGGGCCTGATTGGTGTGCTGTTTGCTTATGCTTCCCAGGCAACCTGAAAATATTTCTAAAATAGCTCTATTTCCCACAGCAAATCAGGGTATCAAGCACTTCCCTACCTCCCCTAATCCACAAACACAGGGGATTTAGTAGAGGACAGAGCCCATCAACAGTGCACCAAATGTCCTCTGTGTAGGCATAACTTGCTATGAGGAGAAAGCCACAGTTGCGCACTTGTGTTAAAAGGGGACAGAAGGCTGAACCCAGAGAACACGGGAGAAATGACTCAGGTTTACTGAGTGGAACACTCTGTGTCTTTGTGCCAAAAACAGCAGCGTCTTTTCGGTTAACAGCCGAACGCGCTAACCAATTGTGCCACAGAGACTCACTGGCATGTGTGTTCTGCCTTTGGCCTGATTGCATTGCTATTTTTTTCTGATTGGCAGAAAACCTGAACTTTTTTCTGAAAAAGGCATGCCTCTCTTAGCACTGCAGTGCATTAGACTGCTCCCTTGCTTCCCTGAGTCCCCAAATACACAACCACCTTGGGCACAATAGAAGACACATTCCAGCAGATTTAGCAAGAGTGCACCAAGGATTCTATATGTAGGTACCTTGCTGAGAAGCAAGAGCTGCAGTTGCCTTCTTCTGTTAAAAGAGGGCAGCAGAGTGCACCAAGAGAACTTGGGGGAAGTAGCTTATGTTAACTACTTGCCATGCTCTTTATAGATCCCTCTGTTTGACTGGGTGAATTCTAATTTCTGGGGTAGAGTAAGCAATTTTTGGATCTAGATGCTGTGCGCAACAGGAATGCTATATACTGCACTGTACTGCTACTGAAAAGTTACCAATTTTACAGGATGTTCAGGTAAGCTTTGTTTCAGAAAACAACTTGCTAGAGGCACTAAGACAGATTACTGGGACAAAGGAAGAGGGTTTGGGGATTAGCACATCTCCTATGAAAGGTACAGTCACGCCCGAGACAACTCTGAGTGTCACCTCAAATTCTAAGAAATGCAAACTAGGGACCTACGCTTTTTATTGCCAGTGGATCTTTGTGTTTCAGACAAATGTGCACGCCTCCCAGAGCCCCTTGCAATGCACTTAGGGAAAGGGGGGAAGGTGCTGTGAAGCCCTCTCGCTGACAATGTCTCTCTTGTCTATAATGTAACTATGAGAGAGAGAGAAATAGGCAATGCGAGAGTGAAAAAGTAAAATGGAAATGTGTCTACTGAGACCAGTATAAGGGGAAATCCTCACAATCCAGGACCGACAGTTGATTGGGAGGGCGCTTACAGGTTTCCGACACCAGACCGGTACCTGAACTCACAAACCCAAACTGCAAAGTGATGCCCATTGCCACTAGACTGCCGACCCCCTTTCGGGGCCCCAACATATATCCTTTAGTCACACCTAGAGTTCCCAGGACAGTGCAGCATTCAGCGATTACACGAAAATATTGACAGCGCTAGGAGGCCATGCAAATGGCAGAGGTATGCTTTACAAAGCCCACGTAGCGTGCACAAAACAGCACATCAGTCAGGCCCACTTGAAGAGATGGTAAAGAGGAAATACTTCTGCTGCATCCAGTAAAACATAGAGATTGGCCTGCTTTAAAGGTTGACCATGTCCTTCATGGGTGTCTGTCAATATGATACTTCCCTGCTGCAAAGCTTACATTCGAAACGCCAGAACAACTAGGCCCAGAGCACAAAGATGCAGTCAGGTTGAAATAACGAGATACTGAAGAGCAATTTTATATTTCAGAGTGGGAAAAGGAAGTATGCCCCCGACGTGATTTGAACACACAACCTTCTGATCTGGAGTCAGACGCGCTACCATTGCGCCACGAGGTCCTTGCGGCAGTCCACCTGGTGTGTCTGATGACAGAATAAAGGTAGGAGACGTACATGGACCTGCAGAGCCTCATTGCTTCTTTAAGTAGACTGGCTAGGATAGATTCCTTCTGTGCATCAGTACACGCTGCAGCCAAACCCTTCCCATGAAGTCTTGATGTTTATGAATTGAATGGCAAGTTTTGAAAAACTAAAGCAAGCGAGAAGAATTGCTTACAGTTTATTGGATTTTTTGGACGTCAGCAGACGAGACCTGCGTGAGGTAAACAGAAGTTCATAGTTGGTCATGCTGAATTTTTGAGCCAAAATGCATCGTCCCTGGGTGGGCTTGAACCACCAACCTTTCGGTTAACAGCCGAACGCGCTAACCGATTGCGCCACAGAGACTCATGCAGTGCTTACACTGGGGCCTGATTGGTGTGCTGTTTGCTTATGCTTCCCAGGCAACCTGAAAATATTTCTAAAATAGCTCTATTTCCCACAGCAAATCAGGGTATCAAGCACTTCCCTACCTCCCCTAATCCACAAACACAGGGGATTTAGTAGAGGACAGAGCCCATCAACAGTGCACCAAATGTCCTCTGTGTAGGCATAACTTGCTATGAGGAGAAAGCCACAGTTGCGCACTTGTGTTAAAAGGGGACAGTAGGCTGAACCCAGAGAACACGGGAGAAATGACTCAGGTTTACTGAGTGGAACACTCTGTGTCTTTGTGCCAAAAACAGCAGCGTCTTTTCGGTTAACAGCCGAACACGCTAACCAATTGTGCCACAGAGACTCACTGGCATGTGTGTTCTGCCTTTGGCCTGATTGCATTGCTATTTTTTTCTGATTGGCAGAAAACCTGAACTTTTTTCTGAAAAAGGCATGCCTCTCTTAGCACTGCAGTGCATTAGACTGCTCCCTTGCTTCCCTGAGTCCCCAAATACACAACCACCTTGGGCACAATAGAAGACACATTCCAGCAGATTTAGCAAGAGTGCACCAAGGCTTCTATATGTAGGTACCTTGCTGAGAAGCAAGACCTGCAGTTGCATTCTTCTGTTAAAAGAGGGCAGCAGAGTGCACCAAGAGAACTTGGGGGAAGTAGCTTATGTTAACTACTTGCCATGACCTTTATAGATCCCTCTGTTTGACTGGGTGAATTCTAATTTCTGGGGTAGAGTAAGCAATTTTTGGATCTAGATGCTGTGCGCAACAGGAATGCTATATACTGCACTGTACTGCTACTGAAAAGTTAACAATTTTACAGGATGTTCAGGTAAGCTTTGTTTCAGAAAACAACTTGCTAGAGGCCCTAGGACAGATTACTGGGACAAAGGAAGAGGGTTTGGGGATTAGCACATCTCCTATGAAAGGTACAGTCACGCCCGAGACAACTCTGAGTGTCTCCTCAAATTCTAAGAAATGCGAACTGGGGTCCTACGCCTTTTATTGCCAGTGGTTCTTTGTGTTTCAGACAAATGTGCACCCCTCCCAGAGCCCCATGCAATGCACTTAGGGAAATGGGGGAAGGTGCTGTGCAACCCTCTCGCTGACAATGTCTCTCTTGTCTATAATGTATCTATAAGAGAGAGAGAAATAGGCAATGCGAGAGTGAAAAAGTAAAATGGAAATGTGTCTACTGAGACCAGTATAAGGGGAAATCCTCACAATCCAGGACCGACAGTTGATTGGGAGGGCGCTTACAGGTTTCCGACACCAGACCGGTACCTGAACTCATAAACCCAAACTGCAAAGTGATGGGCATTGCCACTAGACTGCCGACCCCCTTTCTGGGCCCCAACATATATCCTTTAGTCACACCTAGAGTTCCCAGGACACTGCAGCATTCAGCGATTACACGAAAATATTGACAGCCCTAGGAGGCCATGCAAATGGCAGAGGTATGCTTTCCAAAGCCCACGTAGCGTGCACAAAACAGCACATCAGTCAGGCCCACTTGAAGAGATGGTAAAGAGGAAATACTTCTGCTGCATCCAGTAAAACATAGAGATTGGCCTGCTTTAAAGGTTGACCATGTCCTTCATGGGTGTCTGTCAAAATGATACTTCCCTGCTGCAAAGCTTACATTCGAAACGCCAGAACAACTAGGCCCAGAGCACAAAGATGCAGTCAGGTTGAAATAACGAGATACTGAAGAGCAATTTTATAATTCAGAGTGGGAAAAGCAAATATGACCCTGACGTGATTTGAACACGCAACTTTCTGATCTGGAGTCAGACGCGCTACCATTGCGCCACGAGGTCCTTGTGGCAATCCACCAGGTGTGTCTGATGACAGAATAAAGGTAGGAGACGTACATGCACCTGCAGAGCCTCATTGCTTCTTTAGGTAGACTGGCTAGGATAGCTTCCTTCTGTGCATCAGTGCACGCTGCAGCCAAACCCTTCCCATGAAGTCTTGATGTTTATGAATTGAATGGCAAGTTTTGAAAAACTAAAGCAAGCGAGAAGAATTGCTTGCAGTTTATTGGATTTTTTGGACGTCAGCAGACGAGACCTGCGAGAGGTAAACAGAAGTTCATAGTTGGTCATGCTGAATTTTTGAGCCAAAATGCATCGTCCCGGGGTGGGCTTGAACCACGAACCTTTCGGTTAACAGCCGAACGCGCTAACCGATTGCGCCACAGAGACTCTTGCAGTGCTTATATTGGGGCCTGATTGGTGTGCTGTTTGCTTATGCTTCCCAGGCAACCTGAAAATATTTCTAAAATAGCTCTATTTCCCACAGCAAATCAGGGTATCAAGCACTTCCCTACCTCCCCTAATCCACAAACACAGGGGATTTAGTAGAGGACAGAGCCCATCAACAGTGCACCAAATGTCCTCTGTGTAGGCATAACTTGCTATGAGGAGAAAGCCACAGTTGCGCACTTGTGTTAAAAGGGGACAGAAGGCTGAACCCAGAGAACACGGGAGAAATGACTCAGGTTTACTGAGTGGAACACTCTGTGTCTTTGTGCCAAAAACAGCAGCGTCTTTTCGGTTAACAGCCGAACGCGCTAACCAATTGTGCCACAGAGACTCACTGGCATGTGTGTTCTGCCTTTGGCCTGATTGCATTGCTATTTTTTTCTGATTGGCAGAAAACCTGAACTTTTTTCTGAAAAAGGCATGCCTCTCTTAGCACTGCAGTGCATTAGACTGCTCCCTTGCTTCCCTGAGTCCCCAAATACACAACCACCTTGGGCACAATAGAAGACACATTCCAGCAGATTTAGCAAGAGTGCACCAAGGATTCTATATGTAGGTACCTTGCTGAGAAGCAAGAGCTGCAGTTGCATTCTTCTGTTAAAAGAGGGCAGCAGAGTGCACCAAGAGAACTTGGGGGAAGTAGCTTATGTTAACTACTTGCCATGCTCTTTATAGATCCCTCTGTTTGACTGGGTGAATTCTAATTTCTGGGGTAGAGTAAGCAATTTTTGGATCTAGATGCTGTGCGCAACAGGAATGCTATATACTGCACTGTACTGCTACTGAAAAGTTACCAATTTTACAGGATGTTCAGGTAAGCTTTGTTTCAGAAAACAACTTGCTAGAGGCACTAAGACAGATTACTGGGACAAAGGAAGAGGGTTTGGGGATTAGCACATCTCCTATGAAAGGTACAGTCACGCCCGAGACAACTCTGAGTGTCACCTCAAATTCTAAGAAATGCAAACTAGGGACCTACGCTTTTTATTGCCAGTGGATCTTTGTGTTTCAGACAAATGTGCACGCCTCCCAGAGCCCCTTGCAATGCACTTAGGGAAAGGGGGGAAGGTGCTGTGAAGCCCTCTCGCTGACAATGTCTCTCTTGTCTATAATGTAACTATGAGAGAGAGAGAAATAGGCAATGCGAGAGTAAAAAAGTAAAATGGAAATGTGTCTACTGAGACCAGCATAAGGGGAAATCCTCACAATCCAGGACCGACAGTTGATTGGGAGGGCGCTTACAGGTTTCCGACACCAGTCCGGTACCTGAACTCACAAACCCAAACTGCAAAGTGATGGGCATTGCCACTAGACTGCCGACCCCCTTTCGGGGCCCCAGCATATATCCTTTAGTCACACCTAGAGTTCCCAGGACAGTGCAGCAGTCAGCGATTACACGAAAATATTGACAGCGCTAGTAGGCCATGCAAATGGCAGAGGTATGCTTTACAAAGCCCACGTAGCGTGCACAAAACAGCACATCAGTCAGGCCCACTTGAAGAGATGGTAAAGAGGAAATACTTCTGCTGCATCCAGTAAAACATAGAGATTGGCCTGCTTTAAAGGTTGACCATGTCCTTCATGGGTGTCTGTCAATATGATACTTCCCTGCTGCAAAGCTTACATTCGAAACGCCAGAACAACTAGGCCCAGAGCACAAAGATGCAGTCAGGTTGAAATAACGAGATACTGAAGAGCAATTTTATATTTCAGAGTGGGAAAAGCAAATATGACCCCGACGTGATTTGAACACGCAACTTTCTGATCTGGAGTCAGACGCGCTACCATTGCGCCACGAGGTCCTTGCAGCAGTTCGCTTGGTGTGTCTGATGACAGAATAAAGGTAGGAGACGTGCATGGACCTGCAGATCCTCATTGCTTCTTTAAGTAGACTGGCTAGGATAGCTTCCTTCTGTGCATCAGTACACGCTGCAGCCAAACCCTTCCCAGGAAGTCTTGATGTTTATGAATTGAATGGCAAGTTTTGAAAAACTAAAGCAATCGAGAAGAATTGCTTGCAGTTTTTTGGATTTTTTGGACGTCAGAAGACGAGACCTGCGAGAGGTAAACAGAAGTTCATAGTTGGTCATGCTGAATTTTTGAGCCAAAATGCATCGTCCCTGGGTGGGCTTGAACCACCAACCTTTCGGTTAACATCCGAACGCGCTAACCGATTGCGCCACAGAGACTCATACAGTGCTTACACTGGGGCCTGATTGGTGTGCTGTTTGCTTATGCTTCCCAGGCAACCTGAAAATATTTCTAAAATAGCTCTATTTCCAGCAGCAAATCAGGGTATCAAGCACTTCCCTACCTCCCCTAATCCACAAACACAGGGGATTTAGTAGAGGACAGAGCCCATCAACAGTGCACCAAATGTCCTCTGTGTAGGCATAACTTGCTATGAGGAGAAAGCCACAGTTGCGCACTTGTGTTAAAAGGGGACAGTAGGCTAAACCCAGAGAACATGGGAGAAATGACTCAGGTTTACTGAGTGGAACACTCTGTGTCTTTGTGCCAAAAACAGCAGCGTCTTTTCGGTTAACAGCCGAACGCGCTAACCAATTGTGCCACAGAGACTCACTGGCATGTGTGTTCTGCCTTTGGCCTGATTGCATTGCTATTTTTTTCTGATTGGCAGAAAACCTGAACTTTTTTCTGAAAAAGGCATGCCTCTCTTAGCACTGCAGTGCATTAGACTGCTCCCTTGCTTCCCTGAGTCCCCAAATACACAACCACCTTGGGCACAATAGAAGACACATTCCAGCAGATTTAGCAAGAGTGCACCAAGGTTTCTATATGTAGGTACCTTGCTGAGAAGCAAGACCTGCAGTTGCATTCTTCTGTTAAAAGAGGGCAGCAGAGTGCACCAAGAGAACTTGGGGGAAGTAGCTTATGTTAACTACTTGCCATGATCTTTATAGATCCCTCTGTTTGACTGGGTGAATTCTAATTTCTGGGGTAGAGTAAGCAATTTTTGGATCTAGATGCTGTGCGCAACAGGAATGCTATATACTGCACTGTACTGCTACTGAAAAGTTACCAATTTTACAGGATGTTCAGGTAAGCTTTGTTTCAGAAAACAACTTGCTAGAGGCCCTAGGACAGATTACTGGGACAAAGGAAGAGGGTTTGGGGATTAGCACATCTCCTATGAAAGGTACAGTCACGCCCGAGACAACTCTGAGTGCCTCCTCAAATTCTAAGAAATGCGAACTGGGGTCCTACGCCTTTTATTGCCAGTGGATCTTTGTGTTTCAGACAAATGTGCACGCCTCCCAGAGCCCCATGCAATGCACTTAGGGAAATGGGGGAAGGTGCTGTGCAACCCTCTCGCTGACAATGTCTCTCTTGTCTATAATGTATCTATGAGAGAGAGAGAAATAGGCAATGCGAGAGTGAAAAAGTAAAATGGAAATGTGTCTACTGAGACCAGTATAAGGGGAAATCCTCACAATCCAGGACCGACAGTTGATTGGGAGGGCGCTTACAGGTTTCCGACACCAGACCGGTACCTGAACTCACAAACCCAAACTGCAAAGTGATGCCCATTGCCACTAGACTGCCGACCCCCTTTCGGGGCCCCAACATATATCCTTTAGTCACACCTAGAGTTCCCAGGACACTGCAGCATTCAGCGATTACACGAAAATATTGACAGCGCTAGGAGGCCATGCAAATGGCAGAGGTATGCTTTACAAAGCCCACGTAGCGTGCACAAAACAGCACATCAGTCAGGCCCACTTGAAGAGATGGTAAAGAGGAAATACTTCTGCTGCATCCAGTAAAACATAGAGATTGGCCTGCTTTAAAGGTTGACCATGTCCTTCATGGGTGTCTGTCAATATGATACTTCCCTGCTGCAAAGCTTACATTCGAAACGCCAGAACAACTAGGCCCAGAGCACAAAGATGCAGTCAGGTTGAAATAACGAGATACTGAAGAGCAATTTTGTATTTCAGAGTGGGAAAAGGAAGTATGCCCCCGACGTGATTTGAACACACAACCTTCTGATCTGGAGTCAGACGCGCTACCATTGCGCCACGAGGTCCTTGTGGCAATCCACCTGGTGTGTCTGATGACAGAATAAAGGTAGGAGACGTACATGGACCTGCAGAGCCTCATTGCTTCTTTAAGTAGACTGGCTAGGATAGCTTCCTTCTGTGCATCAGTACACGCTGCAGCCAAACCCTTCCCATGAAGTCTTGATGTTTATGAATTGAATGGCAAGTTTTGAAAAACTAAAGCAAGCGAGAAGAATTGCTTACAGTTTATTGGATTTTTTGGACGTCAGCAGACGAGACCTGCGAGAGGTAAACAGAAGTTCATAGTTGGTCATGCTGAATTTTTGAGCCAAAATGCATCGTCCCTGGGTGGGCTTGAACCACCAACCTTTCGGTTAACAGCCGAACGCACTAACCGATTGCGCCACAGAGACTCATGCAGTGCTTACACTGGGGCCTGATTGGTGTGCTGTTTGCTTATGCTTCCCAGGCAACCTGAAAATATTTCTAAAATAGCTCTATTTCCCACAGCAAATCAGGGTATCAAGCACTTCCCTACCTCCCCTAATCCACAAACACAGGGGATTTAGTAGAGGACAGAGCCCATCAACAGTGCACCAAATGTCCTCTGTGTAGGCATAACTTGCTATGAGGAGAAAGCCACAGTTGCGCACTTGTGTTAAAAGGGGACAGTAGGCTGAACCCAGAGAACATGGGAGAAATGACTCAGGTTTACTGAGTGGAACACTCTGTGTCTTTGTGCCAAAAACAGCAGCGTCTTTTCGGTTAACAGCCGAACGCGCTAACCAATTGTGCAACAGAGACTCACTGGCATGTGTGTTCTGCCTTTGGCCTGATTGCATTGCTATTTTTTTCTGATTGGCAGAAAACCTGAACTTTTTTCTGAAAAAGACATGCCTCTCTTAGCACTGCAGTGCATTAGACTGCTCCCTTGCTTCCCTGAGTCCCCAAATACACAACCACCTTGGGCACAATAGAAGACACATTCCAGCAGATTTAGCAAGAGTGCACCAAGGATTCTATATGTAGGTACCTTGCTGAGAAGCAAGACCTGCAGTTGCATTCTTCTGTTAAAAGAGGGCAGCAGAGTGCACCAAGAGAACTTGGGGGAAGTAGCTTATGTTAACTACTTGCCATGCTCTTTATAGATCCCTCTGTTTGACTGGGTGAATTCTAATTTCTGGGGTAGAGTAAGCAATTTTTGGATCTAGATGCTGTGCGCAACAGGAATGCTATATACTGCACTTTACTGCTACTGAAAAGTTACCAATTTTACAGGATTTTCAGGTAAGCTTTGTTTCAGAAAACAACTTGCTAGAGGCACTAAGACAGATAACTGGGACAAAGGAAGAGGGTTTGGGGATTAGCACATCTCCTATGAAAGGTACAGTCGCGCCCGAGACAACTCTGAGTGTCACCTCAAATTCTAAGAAATGCAAACTAGGGACCTAGGCTTTTTATTGCCAGTGGATCTTTGTGTTTCAGACAAATGTGCACGCCTCCCAGAGCCCCTTGCAATGCACTTAGGGAAAGGGGGGAAGGTGCTGTGAAGCCCTCTCGCTGACAATGTCTCTCTTGTCTATAATGTAACTATGAGAGAGAGAGAAATAGGCAATGCGAGAGTGAAAAAGTAAAATGGAAATGTGTCTACTGAGACCATTATAAGGGGAAATCCTCACAATCCAGGACCGACAGTTGATTGGGAGGGCGCTTACAGGTTTCCGACACCAGACCGGTACCTGAACTCACAAACCCAAACTGCAAAGTGATGCCCATTGCCACTAGACTGCCGACCCCCTTTCGGGGCCCCAACATATATCCTTTAGTCACACCTAGAGTTCCCAGGACAGTGCAGCATTCAGCGATTACACGAAAATATTGACAGCGCTAGGAGGCCATGCAAATGGCAGAGGTATGCTTTACAAAGCCCACGTAGCGTGCACAAAACAGCACATCAGTCAGGCCCACTTGAAGAGATGGTAAAGAGGAAATACTTCTGCTGCATCCAGTAAAACATAGAGATTGGCCTGCTTTAAAGGTTGACCATGTCCTTCATGGGTGTCTGTCAATATGATACTTCCCTGCTGCAAAGCTTACATTCGAAACGCCAGAACAACTAGGCCCAGAGCACAAAGATGCAGTCAGGTTGAAATAACGAGATACTGAAGAGCAATTTTGTATTTCAGAGTGGGAAAAGGAAGTATGCCCCCGACGTGATTTGAACACACAACCTTCTGATCTGGAGTCAGACGCGCTACCATTGCGCCACGAGGTCCTTGCGGCAGTCCACCTGGTGTGTCTGATGACAGAATAAAGGTAGGAGACGTACATGGACATGCAGAGCCTCATTGCTTCTTTAAGTAGACTGGCTAGGATAGATTCCTTCTGTGCATCAGTACACGCTGCAGCCAAACCCTTCCCATGAAGTCTTGATGTTTATGAATTGAATGGCAAGTTTTGAAAAACTAAAGCAAGCGAGAAGAATTGCTTACAGTTTATTGGATTTTTTGGACGTCAGCAGACGAGACCTGCGTGAGGTAAACAGAAGTTCATAGTTGGTCATGCTGAATTTTTGAGCCAAAATGCATCGTCCCTGGGTGGGCTTGAACCACCAACCTTTCGGTTAACAGCCGAACGCGCTAACCGATTGCGCCACAGAGACTCATGCAGTGCTTACACTGGGGCCTGATTGGTGTGCTGTTTGCTTATGCTTCCCAGGCAACCTGAAAATATTTCTAAAATAGCTCTATTTCCCACAGCAAATCAGGGTATCAAGCACTTCCCTACCTCCCCTAATCCACAAACACAGGGGATTTAGTAGAGGACAGAGCCCATCAACAGTGCACCAAATGTCCTCTGTGTAGGCATAACTTGCTATGAGGAGAAAGCCACAGTTGCGCACTTGTGTTAAAAGGGGACAGTAGGCTGAACCCAGAGAACACGGGAGAAATGACTCAGGTTTACTGAGTGGAACACTCTGTGTCTTTGTGCCAAAAACAGCAGCGTCTTTTCGGTTAACAGCCGAACACGCTAACCAATTGTGCCACAGAGACTCACTGGCATGTGTGTTCTGCCTTTGGCCTGATTGCATTGCTATTTTTTTCTGATTGGCAGAAAACCTGAACTTTTTTCTGAAAAAGGCATGCCTCTCTTAGCACTGCAGTGCATTAGACTGCTCCCTTGCTTCCCTGAGTCCCCAAATACACAACCACCTTGGGCACAATAGAAGACACATTCCAGCAGATTTAGCAAGAGTGCACCAAGGCTTCTATATGTAGGTACCTTGCTGAGAAGCAAGACCTGCAGTTGCATTCTTCTGTTAAAAGAGGGCAGCAGAGTGCACCAAGAGAACTTGGGGGAAGTAGCTTATGTTAACTACTTGCCATGACCTTTATAGATCCCTCTGTTTGACTGGGTGAATTCTAATTTCTGGGGTAGAGTAAGCAATTTTTGGATCTAGATGCTGTGCGCAACAGGAATGCTATATACTGCACTGTACTGCTACTGAAAAGTTACCAATTTTACAGGATGTTCAGGTAAGCTTTGTTTCAGAAAACAACTTGCTAGAGGCCCTAGGACAGATTACTGGGACAAAGGAAGAGGGTTTGGGGATTAGCACATCTCCTATGAAAGGTACAGTCACGCCCGAGACAACTCTGAGTGCCTCCTCAAATTCTAAGAAATGCGAACTGGGGTCCTACGCCTTTTATTGCCAGTGGTTCTTTGTGTTTCAGACAAATGTGCACCCCTCCCAGAGCCCCATGCAATGCACTTAGGGAAATGGGGGAAGGTGCTGTGCAACCCTCTCGCTGACAATGTCTCTCTTGTCTATAATGTATCTATAAGAGAGAGAGAAATAGGCAATGCGAGAGTGAAAAAGTAAAATGGAAATGTGTCTACTGAGACCAGTATAAGGGGAAATCCTCACAATCCAGGACCGACAGTTGATTGGGAGGGCGCTTACAGGTTTCCGACACCAGACCGGTACCTGAACTCATAAACCCAAACTGCAAAGTGATGGGCATTGCCACTAGACTGCCGACCCCCTTTCTGGGCCCCAACATATATCCTTTAGTCACACCTAGAGTTCCCAGGACACTGCAGCATTCAGCGATTACACGAAAATATTGACAGCCCTAGGAGGCCATGCAAATGGCAGAGGTATGCTTTACAAAGCCCACGTAGCGTGCACAAAACAGCACATCAGTCAGGCCCACTTGAAGAGATGGTAAAGAGGAAATACTTCTGCTGCATCCAGTAAAACATAGAGGTTGGCCTGCTTTAAAGGTTGACCATGTCCTTCATGGGTGTCTGTCAATATGATACTTCCCTGCTGCAAAGCTTACATTCGAAACGCCAGAACAACTAGGCCCAGAGCACAAAGATGCAGTCAGGTTGAAATAACGAGATACTGAAGAGCAATTTTGTATTTCAGAGTGGGAAAAGCAAGTATGACCCCGTTGTGATTTGAACACAGAACCTTCTGATCTGGAGTCAGACGCGCTACCATTGCGCCACGAGGTCCTTGTGGCAATCCACCTGGTGTGTCTGATGACAGAATAAAGGTAGGAGACGTACATGCACCTGCAGAGCCTCATTGCTTCTTTAAGTAGACTGGCTAGGATAGCTTCCTTCTGTGCATCAGTACACGCTGCAGCCAAACCCTTCCCATGAAGTCTTGATGTTTATGAATTGAATGGCAAGTTTTGAAAAACTAAAGCAAGCGAGAAGAATTGCTTACAGTTTATTGGATTTTTTGGACGTCAGCAGACGAGACCTGCGAGAGGTAAACAGAAGTCCATAGTTGGTCACGCTGAATTTTTGAGCCAAAATGCACAGTCCTTGGGTGGGCTTGAACCACCAACCTTTCGGTTAACAGCCAAAAGCGGTAACCGATTGCGCCACAGAGACTCATGCAGTCTTTACACAGGGGCCTGATTGGTGTGCTGTTTGCTTATGCTTCCCAGGCAACCTGAAAATATTTCTAAAATAGCTCTTTTTCCCACAGCAAATCAGGGTATCAAGCACTTCCATACCTCCCCTAATCCACAAACACAGGGGATTTAGTAGAGGACAGAGCCCATCAACAGTGCACCAAATGTCCTCTGTATAGGCATAACTTGCTATGAGGAGAAAGCCACAGTTGCGCACTTGTGTTAAAAGGGGACAGTAGGCTGAACCCAGAGAACACGGGAGAAATGACTCAGGTTTACTGAGTGGAACACTCTGTGTCTTTGTGCCAAAAACAGCAGCGTCTTTTCGGTTAACAGCCGAACGCGCTAACCAATTGCGCCACAGAGACTCACTGGCATGTGTGTTCTGCCTTTGGCCTGATTGCATTGCTATTTTTTTCTGATTGGCAGAAAACCTGAACTTTTTTCTGAAAAAGGCATGCCTCTCTTAGCACTGCAGTGCATTAGACTGCTCCCTTGCTTCCCTGAATCCCCAAATACACAACCACCCTGGGCACAATAGAAGACACATTCCAGCAGATTTAGCAAGAGTGCACCAAGGTTTCTATATGTAGGTACCTTGCTGAGAAGCAAGACCTGCAGTTGCATTCTTCTGTTAAAAGAGGGCAGCAGAGTGCACCAAGAGAACTTGGGGGAAGTAGCTTATGTTAACTACTTGCCATGCTCTTTATAGATCCCTCTGTTTGACTGGGTGAATTCTAATTTCTGGGGTAGAGTAAGCAATTTTTGGATCTAGATGCTGTGCGCAACAGGAATGCTATATACTGCACTGTACTGCTACTGAAAAGTTACCAATTTTACAGGATGTTCAGGTAAGCTTTGTTTCAGAAAACAACTTGCTAGAGGCACTAAGACAGATTACTGGGACAAAGGAAGAGGGTTTGGGGATTAGCACATCTCCTATGAAAGGTACAGTCACGCCCGAGACAACTCTGAGTGTCACCTCAAATTCTAAGAAATGCAAACTAGGGACCTACGCTTTTTATTGCCAGTGGATCTTTGTGTTTCAGACAAATGTGCACGCCTCCCAGAGCCCCTTGCAATGCACTTAGGGAAATGGGGGAAGGTGCTGTGAAACCCTCTCGCTGACAATGTCTCTCTTGTCTATAATGTATCTATGAGAGAGAGAGAAATAGGCAATGCGAGAGTGAAAAAGTAAAATGGAAATGTGTCTACTGAGACCAGTATAAGGGGAAATCCTCACAATCCAGGACCGACAGTTGATTGGGAGGGCGCTTACAGGTTTCCGACACCAGACCGGTACCTGAACTCACAAACCCAAACTGCAAAGTGATGGGCATTGCCACTAGACTGCCGACCCCCTTTCGGGGCCCCAGCATATATCCTTTAGTCACACCTAGAGTTCCCAGGACAGTGCAGCATTCAGCGATTACACGAAAATATTGACAGCGCTAGGAGGCCATGCAAATGGCAGAGGTATGCTTTACAAAGCCCACGTAGCGTGCACAAAACAGCACATCAGTCAGGCCCACTTGAAGAGATGGTAAAGAGGAAATACTTCTGCTGCATCCAGTAAAACATAGAGATTGGCCTGCTTTAAAGGTTGACCATGTCCTTCATGGGTGTCTGTCAATATGATACTTCCCTGCTGCAAAGCTTACATTCGAAACGCCAGAACAACTAGGCCCAGAGCACAAAGATGCAGTCAGGTTGAAATAACGAGATACTGAAGAGCAATTTTGTATTTCAGAGTGGGAAAAGGAAGTATGACCCCGACGTGATTTGAACACACAACCTTCTGATCTGGAGTCAGACGCGCTACCATTGCACCACGAGGTCCTTGCGGCAGTCCACCTGGTGTGTCTGATGACAGAATAAAGGTAGGAGACGTACATGGACCTGCAGAGCCTCATTGCTTCTTTAAGTAGACTGGCTAGGATAGATTCCTTCTGTGCATCAGTACACGCTGCAGCCAAACCCTTCCCATGAAGTCTTGATGTTTATGAATTGAATGGCAAGTTTTGAAAAACTAAAGCAAGCGAGAAGAATTGCTTACAGTTTATTGGATTTTTTGGACGTCAGCAGACGAGACCTGCGAGAGGTAAACAGAAGTCCATTGTTGGTCACGCTGAATTTTTGAGCCAAAATGCACAGTCCCTGGGTGGGCTTGAACCACCAACCTTTCGGTTAACAGCCAAAAGCGGTAACCGATTGCGCCACAGAGACTCATGCAGTCCTTACACAGGGGCCTGATTGGTGTGCTGTTTGCTTATGCTTCCCAGGCAACCTGAAAATATTTCTAAAATAGCTCTTTTTCCCACGGCAAATCAGGGTATCAAGCACTTCCATACCTCCCCTAATCCACAAACACAGGGGATTTAGTAGAGGACAGAGCCCATCAACAGTGCACCAAATGTCCTCTGTATAGGCATAACTTGCTATGAGGAGAAAGCCACAGTTGCGCACTTGTGTTAAAAGGGGACAGTAGGCTGAACCCAGAGAACACGGGAGAAATGACTCAGGTTTACTGAGTGGAACACTCTGTGTCTTTGTGCCAAAAACAGCAGCGTCTTTTCGGTTAACAGCCGAACGCGCTAACCAATTGCGCCACAGAGACTCACTGGCATGTGTGTTCTGCCTTTGGCCTGATTGCATTGCTATTTTTTTCTGATTGGCAGAAAACCTGAACTTTTTTCTGAAAAAGGCATGCCTCTCTTAGCACTGCAGTGCATTAGACTGCTCCCTTGCTTCCCTGAATCCCCAAATACACAACCACCCTGGGCACAATAGAAGACACATTCCAGCAGATTTAGCAAGAGTGCACCAAGGTTTCTATATGTAGGTACCTTGCTGAGAAGCAAGACCTGCAGTTGCATTCTTCTGTTAAAAGAGGGCAGCAGAGTGCACCAAGAGAACTTGGGGGAAGTAGCTTATGTTAACTACTTGCCATGCTCTTTATAGATCCCTCTGTTTGACTGGGTGAATTCTAATTTCTGGGGTAGAGTAAGCAATTTTTGGATCTAGATGCTGTGCGCAACAGGAATGCTATATACTGCACTGTACTGCTACTGAAAAGTTACCAATTTTACAGGATGTTCAGGTAAGCTTTGTTTCAGAAAACAACTTGCTAGAGGCACTAAGACAGATTACTGGGACAAAGGAAGAGGGTTTGGGGATTAGCACATCTCCTATGAAAGGTACAGTCACGCCCGAGACAACTCTGAGTGTCACCTCAAATTCTAAGAAATGCAAACTAGGGACCTACGCTTTTTATTGCCAGTGGATCTTTGTGTTTCAGACAAATGTGCACGCCTCCCAGAGCCCCTTGCAATGCACTTAGGGAAATGGGGGAAGGTGCTGTGAAACCCTCTCGCTGACAATGTCTCTCTTGTCTATAATGTATCTATGAGAGAGCGAGAAATAGGCAATGCGAGAGTGAAAAAGTAAAATGGAAATGTGTCTACTGAGACCAGTATAAGGGGAAATCCTCACAATCCAGGACCGACAGTTGATTGGGAGGGCGCTTACAGGTTTCCGACACCAGACCGGTACCTGAACTCACAAACCCAAACTGCAAAGTGATGGGCATTGCCACTAGACTGCCGACCCCCTTTCGGGGCCCCAGCATATATCCTTTAGTCACACCTAGAGTTCCCAGGACAGTGCAGCATTCAGCGATTACACGAAAATATTGACAGCGCTAGGAGGCCATGCAAATGGCAGAGGTATGCTTTACAAAGCCCACGTAGCGTGCACAAAACAGCACATCAGTCAGGCCCACTTGAAGAGATGGTAAAGAGGAAATACTTCTGCTGCATCCAGTAAAACATAGAGATTGGCCTGCTTTAAAGGTTGACCATGTCCTTCATGGGTGTCTGTCAATATGATACTTCCCTGCTGCAAAGCTTACATTCGAAACGCCAGAACAACTAGGCCCAGAGCACAAAGATGCAGTCAGGTTGAAATAACGAGATACTGAAGAGCAATTTTGTATTTCAGAGTGGGAAAAGGAAGTATGCCCCCGACGTGATTTGAACACACAACCTTCTGATCTGGAGTCAGACGCGCTACCATTGCGCCACGAGGTCCTTGTGGCAATCCACCTGGTGTGTCTGATGACAGAATAAAGGTAGGAGACGTACATGGACCTGCAGAGCCTCATTGCTTCTTTAAGTAGACTGGCTAGGATAGCTTCCTTCTGTGCATCAGTACACGCTGCAGCCAAACCCTTCCCATGAAGTCTTGATGTTTATGAATTGAATGGCAAGTTTTGAAAAACTAAAGCAAGCGAGAAGAATTGCTTACAGTTTATTGGATTTTTTGGACGTCAGCAGACGAGACCTGCGAGAGGTAAACAGAAGTTCATAGTTGGTCATGCTGAATTTTTGAGCCAAAATGCATCGTCCCTGGGTGGGCTTGAAGCACCAACCTTTCGGTTAACAGCCGAACGCACTAACCGATTGCGCCACAGAGACTCATGCAGTGCTTACACTGGGGCCTGATTGGTGTGCTGTTTGCTTATGCTTCCCAGGCAACCTGAAAATATTTCTAAAATAGCTCTATTTCCCACAGCAAATCAGGGTATCAAGCACTTCCCTACCTCCCCTAATCCACAAACACAGGGGATTTAGTAGAGGACAGAGCCCATCAACAGTGCACCAAATGTCCTCTGTGTAGGCATAACTTGCTATGAGGAGAAAGCCACAGTTGCGCACTTGTGTTAAAAGGGGACAGTAGGCTGAACCCAGAGAACATGGGAGAAATGACTCAGGTTTACTGAGTGGAACACTCTGTGTCTTTGTGCCAAAAACAGCAGCGTCTTTTCGGTTAACAGCCGAACGCGCTAACCAATTGTGCAACAGAGACTCACTGGCATGTGTGTTCTGCCTTTGGCCTGATTGCATTGCTATTTTTTTCTGATTGGCAGAAAACCTGAACTTTTTTCTGAAAAAGACATGCCTCTCTTAGCACTGCAGTGCATTAGACTGCTCCCTTGCTTCCCTGAGTCCCCAAATACACAACCACCTTGGGCACAATAGAAGACACATTCCAGCAGATTTAGCAAGAGTGCACCAAGGATTCTATATGTAGGTACCTTGCTGAGAAGCAAGACCTGCAGTTGCATTCTTCTGTTAAAAGAGGGCAGCAGAGTGCACCAAGAGAACTTGGGGGAAGTAGCTTATGTTAACTACTTGCCATGCTCTTTATAGATCCCTCTGTTTGACTGGGTGAATTCTAATTTCTGGGGTAGAGTAAGCAATTTTTGGATCTAGATGCTGTGCGCAACAGGAATGCTATATACTGCACTTTACTGCTACTGAAAAGTTACCAATTTTACAGGATTTTCAGGTAAGCTTTGTTTCAGAAAACAACTTGCTAGAGGCACTAAGACAGATAACTGGGACAAAGGAAGAGGGTTTGGGGATTAGCACATCTCCTATGAAAGGTACAGTCGCGCCCGAGACAACTCTGAGTGTCACCTCAAATTCTAAGAAATGCAAACTAGGGACCTAGGCTTTTTATTGCCAGTGGATCTTTGTGTTTCAGACAAATGTGCACGCCTCCCAGAGCCCCTTGCAATGCACTTAGGGAAATGGGGGAAGGTGCTGTGAAACCCTCTCGCTGACAATGTCTCTCTTGTCTATAATGTATCTATGAGAGAGAGAGAAATAGGCAATGCGAGAGTGAAAAAGTAAAATGGAAATGTGTCTACTGAGACCAGTATAAGGGGAAATCCTCACAATCCAGGACCGACAGTTGATTGGGAGGGCGCTTACAGGTTTCCGACACCAGACCGGTACCTGAACTCACAAACCCAAACTGCAAAGTGATGGGCATTGCCACTAGACTGCCGACCCCCTTTCGGGGCCCCAGCATATATCCTTTAGTCACACCTAGAGTTCCCAGGACAGTGCAGCATTCAGCGATTACACGAAAATATTGACAGCGCTAGGAGGCCATGCAAATGGCAGAGGTATGCTTTACAAAGCCCACGTAGCGTGCACAAAACAGCACATCAGTCAGGCCCACTTGAAGAGATGGTAAAGAGGAAATACTTCTGCTGCATCCAGTAAAACATAGAGATTGGCCTGCTTTAAAGGTTGACCATGTCCTTCATGGGTGTCTGTCAATATGATACTTCCCTGCTGCAAAGCTTACATTCGAAACGCCAGAACAACTAGGCCCAGAGCACAAAGATGCAGTCAGGTTGAAATAACGAGATACTGAAGAGCAATTTTGTATTTCAGAGTGGGAAAAGGAAGTATGCCCCCGACGTGATTTGAACACACAACCTTCTGATCTGGAGTCAGACGCGCTACCATTGCGCCACGAGGTCCTTGCGGCAGTCCACCTGGTGTGTCTGATGACAGAATAAAGGTAGGAGACGTACATGGACATGCAGAGCCTCATTGCTTCTTTAAGTAGACTGGCTAGGATAGATTCCTTCTGTGCATCAGTACACGCTGCAGCCAAACCCTTCCCATGAAGTCTTGATGTTTATGAATTGAATGGCAAGTTTTGAAAAACTAAAGCAAGCGAGAAGAATTGCTTACAGTTTATTGGATTTTTTGGACGTCAGCAGACGAGACCTGCGTGAGGTAAACAGAAGTTCATAGTTGGTCATGCTGAATTTTTGAGCCAAAATGCATCGTCCCTGGGTGGGCTTGAACCACCAACCTTTCGGTTAACAGCCAAACGCGCTAACCGATTGCGCCACAGAGACTCATGCAGTGCTTACACTGGGGCCTGATTGGTGTGCTGTTTGCTTATGCTTCCCAGGCAACCTGAAAATATTTCTAAAATAGCTCTATTTCCCACAGCAAATCAGGGTATCAAGCACTTCCCTACCTCCCCTAATCCACAAGCACAGGGGATTTAGTAGAGGACAGAGCCCATCAACAGTGCACCAAATGTCCTCTGTGTAGGCATAAATTGCTATGAGGAGAAAGCCACAGTTGTGCACTTGTGTTAAAAGGGGACAGTAGGCTGAACCCAGAGAACACGGGAGAAATGACTCAGGTTTACTGAGTGGAACACTCTGTGTCTTTGTGCCAAAAACAGCAGCGTCTTTTCGGTTAACAGCCGAACACGCTAACCAATTGTGCCACAGAGACTCACTGGCATGTGTGTTCTGCCTTTGGCCTGATTGCATTGCTATTTTTTTCTGATTGGCAGAAAACCTGAACTTTTTTCTGAAAAAGGCATGCCTCTCTTAGCACTGCAGTGCATTAGACTGCTCCCTTGCTTCCCTGAGTCCCCAAATACACAACCACCTTGGGCACAATAGAAGACACATTCCAGCAGATTTAGCAAGAGTGCACCAAGGCTTCTATATGTAGGTACCTTGCTGAGAAGCAAGACCTGCAGTTGCATTCTTCTGTTAAAAGAGGGCAGCAGAGTGCACCAAGAGAACTTTGGGGAAGTAGCTTATGTTAACTACTTGCCATGACCTTTATAGATCCCTCTGTTTGACTGGGTGAATTCTAATTTCTGGGGTAGAGTAAGCAATTTTTGGATCTAGATGCTGTGCGCAACAGGAATGCTATATACTGCACTTTACTGCTACTGAAAAGTTACCAATTTTACAGGATTTTCAGGTAAGCTTTGTTTCAGAAAACAACTTGCTAGAGGCACTAAGACAGATAACTGGGACAAAGGAAGAGGGTTTGGGGATTAGCACATCTCCTATGAAAGGTACAGTCGCGCCCGAGACAACTCTGAGTGTCACCTCAAATTCTAAGAAATGCAAACTAGGGACCTAGGCTTTTTATTGCCAGTGGATCTTTGTGTTTCAGACAAATGTGCACGCCTCCCAGAGCCCCTTGCAATGCACTTAGGGAAAGGGGGGAAGGTGCTGTGAAGCCCTCTCGCTGACAATGTCTCTCTTGTCTATAATGTAACTATGAGAGAGAGAGAAATAGGCAATGCGAGAGTGAAAAAGTAAAATGGAAATGTGTCTACTGAGACCATTATAAGGGGAAATCCTCACAATCCAGGACCGACAGTTGATTGGGAGGGCGCTTACAGGTTTCCGACACCAGACCGGTACCTGAACTCACAAACCCAAACTGCAAAGTGATGCCCATTGCCACTAGACTGCCGACCCCCTTTCGGGGCCCCAACATATATCCTTTAGTCACACCTAGAGTTCCCAGGACAGTGCAGCATTCAGCGATTACACGAAAATATTGACAGCGCTAGGAGGCCATGCAAATGGCAGAGGTATGCTTTACAAAGCCCACGTAGCGTGCACAAAACAGCACATCAGTCAGGCCCACTTGAAGAGATGGTAAAGAGGAAATACTTCTGCTGCATCCAGTAAAACATAGAGATTGGCCTGCTTTAAAGGTTGACCATGTCCTTCATGGGTGTCTGTCAATATGATACTTCCCTGCTGCAAAGCTTACATTCGAAACGCCAGAACAACTAGGCCCAGAGCACAAAGATGCAGTCAGGTTGAAATAACGAGATACTGAAGAGCAATTTTGTATTTCAGAGTGGGAAAAGGAAGTATGCCCCCGACGTGATTTGAACACACAACCTTCTGATCTGGAGTCAGACGCGCTACCATTGCGCCACGAGGTCCTTGCGGCAGTCCACCTGGTGTGTCTGATGACAGAATAAAGGTAGGAGACGTACATGGACATGCAGAGCCTCATTGCTTCTTTAAGTAGACTGGCTAGGATAGATTCCTTCTGTGCATCAGTACACGCTGCAGCCAAACCCTTCCCATGAAGTCTTGATGTTTATGAATTGAATGGCAAGTTTTGAAAAACTAAAGCAAGCGAGAAGAATTGCTTACAGTTTATTGGATTTTTTGGACGTCAGCAGACGAGACCTGCGTGAGGTAAACAGAAGTTCATAGTTGGTCATGCTGAATTTTTGAGCCAAAATGCATCGTCCCTGGGTGGGCTTGAACCACCAACCTTTCGGTTAACAGCCGAACGCGCTAACCGATTGCGCCACAGAGACTCATGCAGTGCTTACACTGGGGCCTGATTGGTGTGCTGTTTGCTTATGCTTCCCAGGCAACCTGAAAATATTTCTAAAATAGCTCTATTTCCCACAGCAAATCAGGGTATCAAGCACTTCCCTACCTCCCCTAATCCACAAACACAGGGGATTTAGTAGAGGACAGAGCCCATCAACAGTGCACCAAATGTCCTCTGTGTAGGCATAACTTGCTATGAGGAGAAAGCCACAGTTGCGCACTTGTGTTAAAAGGGGACAGTAGGCTGAACCCAGAGAACACGGGAGAAATGACTCAGGTTTACTGAGTGGAACACTCTGTGTCTTTGTGCCAAAAACAGCAGCGTCTTTTCGGTTAACAGCCGAACACGCTAACCAATTGTGCCACAGAGACTCACTGGCATGTGTGTTCTGCCTTTGGCCTGATTGCATTGCTATTTTTTTCTGATTGGCAGAAAACCTGAACTTTTTTCTGAAAAAGGCATGCCTCTCTTAGCACTGCAGTGCATTAGACTGCTCCCTTGCTTCCCTGAGTCCCCAAATACACAACCACCTTGGGCACAATAGAAGACACATTCCAGCAGATTTAGCAAGAGTGCACCAAGGCTTCTATATGTAGGTACCTTGCTGAGAAGCAAGACCTGCAGTTGCATTCTTCTGTTAAAAGAGGGCAGCAGAGTGCACCAAGAGAACTTTGGGGAAGTAGCTTATGTTAACTACTTGCCATGACCTTTATAGATCCCTCTGTTTGACTGGGTGAATTCTAATTTCTGGGGTAGAGTAAGCAATTTTTGGATCTAGATGCTGTGCGCAACAGGAATGCTATATACTGCACTTTACTGCTACTGAAAAGTTACCAATTTTACAGGATTTTCAGGTAAGCTTTGTTTCAGAAAACAACTTGCTAGAGGCACTAAGACAGATAACTGGGACAAAGGAAGAGGGTTTGGGGATTAGCACATCTCCTATGAAAGGTACAGTCGCGCCCGAGACAACTCTGAGTGTCACCTCAAATTCTAAGAAATGCAAACTAGGGACCTAGGCTTTTTATTGCCAGTGGATCTTTGTGTTTCAGACAAATGTGCACGCCTCCCAGAGCCCCTTGCAATGCACTTAGGGAAAGGGGGGAAGGTGCTGTGAAGCCCTCTCGCTGACAATGTCTCTCTTGTCTATAATGTAACTATGAGAGAGAGAGAAATAGGCAATGCGAGAGTGAAAAAGTAAAATGGAAATGTGTCTACTGAGACCATTATAAGGGGAAATCCTCACAATCCAGGACCGACAGTTGATTGGGAGGGCGCTTACAGGTTTCCGACACCAGACCGGTACCTGAACTCACAAACCCAAACTGCAAAGTGATGCCCATTGCCACTAGACTGCCGACCCCCTTTCGGGGCCCCAACATATATCCTTTAGTCACACCTAGAGTTCCCAGGACAGTGCAGCATTCAGCGATTACACGAAAATATTGACAGCGCTAGGAGGCCATGCAAATGGCAGAGGTATGCTTTACAAAGCCCACGTAGCGTGCACAAAACAGCACATCAGTCAGGCCCACTTGAAGAGATGGTAAAGAGGAAATACTTCTGCTGCATCCAGTAAAACATAGAGATTGGCCTGCTTTAAAGGTTGACCATGTCCTTCATGGGTGTCTGTCAATATGATACTTCCCTGCTGCAAAGCTTACATTCGAAACGCCAGAACAACTAGGCCCAGAGCACAAAGATGCAGTCAGGTTGAAATAACGAGATACTGAAGAGCAATTTTGTATTTCAGAGTGGGAAAAGGAAGTATGCCCCCGACGTGATTTGAACACACAACCTTCTGATCTGGAGTCAGACGCGCTACCATTGCGCCACGAGGTCCTTGCGGCAGTCCACCTGGTGTGTCTGATGACAGAATAAAGGTAGGAGACGTACATGGACATGCAGAGCCTCATTGCTTCTTTAAGTAGACTGGCTAGGATAGATTCCTTCTGTGCATCAGTACACGCTGCAGCCAAACCCTTCCCATGAAGTCTTGATGTTTATGAATTGAATGGCAAGTTTTGAAAAACTAAAGCAAGCGAGAAGAATTGCTTACAGTTTATTGGATTTTTTGGACGTCAGCAGACGAGACCTGCGTGAGGTAAACAGAAGTTCATAGTTGGTCATGCTGAATTTTTGAGCCAAAATGCATCGTCCCTGGGTGGGCTTGAACCACCAACCTTTCGGTTAACAGCCGAACGCGCTAACCGATTGCGCCACAGAGACTCATGCAGTGCTTACACTGGGGCCTGATTGGTGTGCTGTTTGCTTATGCTTCCCAGGCAACCTGAAAATATTTCTAAAATAGCTCTATTTCCCACAGCAAATCAGGGTATCAAGCACTTCCCTACCTCCCCTAATCCACAAACACAGGGGATTTAGTAGAGGACAGAGCCCATCAACAGTGCACCAAATGTCCTCTGTGTAGGCATAACTTGCTATGAGGAGAAAGCCACAGTTGCGCACTTGTGTTAAAAGGGGACAGTAGGCTGAACCCAGAGAACACGGGAGAAATGACTCAGGTTTACTGAGTGGAACACTCTGTGTCTTTGTGCCAAAAACAGCAGCGTCTTTTCGGTTAACAGCCGAACACGCTAACCAATTGTGCCACAGAGACTCACTGGCATGTGTGTTCTGCCTTTGGCCTGATTGCATTGCTATTTTTTTCTGATTGGCAGAAAACCTGAACTTTTTTCTGAAAAAGGCATGCCTCTCTTAGCACTGCAGTGCATTAGACTGCTCCCTTGCTTCCCTGAGTCCCCAAATACACAACCACCTTGGGCACAATAGAAGACACATTCCAGCAGATTTAGCAAGAGTGCACCAAGGCTTCTATATGTAGGTACCTTGCTGAGAAGCAAGACCTGCAGTTGCATTCTTCTGTTAAAAGAGGGCAGCAGAG